>NC_133113.1:9692352-10292352 GCF_022965805.1 Primulina eburnea | reverse complement strand
TATTTTGAAAACTCCTCGTTTACCCAAAACCGGCTTCTCAGGTAAAATCGAGCTTGTCTCGTAAAATAATTCGAACTCTACCTTTTTTAGAAAAATTTAATCATTTTTAATCATATTAAGAAGTCTTGAAAATATTTAGTGAAAAATTATTATTCTTGTCTTTGTCGTCTCCGGTCTCTTTTTCCTTGCCTATGATCGTATATTCCGGTAAAATTCTTCAATTTCATGCAATCATGTCATATAATCATTTAATCATGCAACATACCTTTAAATATTATATGAGAATTTTTAAATAATAAAAATAAAAAATCCTGATAAGGTTAAAACTTTATAATGATTGAAATATTGTATTTATACGTATGTTATCAAAAAATTGAGAATAGACATTACACATATATACAATAAACATCATCACGAAAATTAAATCTATATTCTCTCTTTCATAACAAGAAAAATTCAGCCCCCTCCCCCTCCTCGATAGAAGCTTGGACAAACTCCTTCCTCCATAGCACCATCGTGCCACCGGCCTCAATGCCACTACTCCATCGCAGGATTTTTTATGTTTCGGCGATCTGATCTTAACCCAAATTTCCTATGAATTTTTAATACATTCTATATGATGAACAGAGTTTCTGATCTTAGACCTCATTAGAAGACAAAAGAAAGTTCGTAGAAATTTATAAAAAACGCTATTACCGTCTTAACATCAGGATAGTTGAAGTCGACGTTAAATACACAAAAATAAATCAAAACAACATGCCCTATAAATGGTTTTAAATCATATGCCGTCCAATAAAGTTTTGAAAATCAAAAGTAAAATTTCAAAATTTCCGCCTCGTTTGAGTGCGACAAAACTTTACACCAACAAAAAAACATCGTGTAGATCATTAGTGACGATCTATAGGAGAAAATGGCATAGATTTCGTTTTCGAAACCCAGTACCCTACAAATATAGACAAACAAAACGAAACAAAAGATAAAAGAAAAGCAAATCCAGCGGCAGCGTCCCATGAACTTCCAGTCGCTACTTTGGATTGCGCATAGAAACCTGGAGTGATATCCATCGGTATCCAGTCGCAGCCTATTGAATAATGCTCAGAACCATGCCACGGTTTACCATCAGATGGGTTCCAAAAGGCTGCAGAAAATTTGCTAGACAGCCCAATACTGAATTGTGCGTCCTGCATTTCAAAAATATCTAAGACGAGCGTCGTCGTAGATATACAGCTGACCAGCACAAAAGGTAAGTAAACGAACCTGCTGAAGGCGATCCATGGTTCTCAACGGTCGAGAGAATTCAAAGAAGTATGTTCCTTTTTGACCAGATAATGAATACGGGCTGTCATCCTCGATAAATCCTGCGATTAAGAAACATTTTTGTTTAGTCAAGGGTCCAGACGAGTAAGCCTATCCCTAATAAGAGAATTGCCATTTAACTTTTCATGAGAGATATAACCAATCAATCAAAAAGTAAATAACGTCCTAGAAACTCTCCAACTGAAAGAAAAAAATTACGTTCTCCAAGCAAAAGAGAGAGAGAGTGGTTTAACCTCTTGGAAAGCACTTATACCAAATAACAAAAATTAGGCAAGAAAATCTACAGAAACTATGCAATACAGTTGCCAACTCCCAAAAGAAATGCATTTTCTTGCTCCTATTGATGGCATTGAGAATGGAATAATCTACATGCAACAATTATTAAAAAGGGGCGATTATTGTTATGATTAGTGATGGTCCGGACAATGATTTGTGGGTGGATTTGTTCTGAAGATTTTCCTGGCTATGAGGGCCCGAAAACACGAACGAATGTTATAGGACACCAAATTTATAAAGGGTGGAATACATGAATAAAAGGCATTTTCAGAAAATAACTTTCCAGGAATGCGGAAAATGAAACCAACAGTACCAAATCTTTTTTGATGTTTGTTACCCATTCCACACAAGTTTCTTCAGAAAACCAAAAGATAACCATGTTTCCAAAAGCTAAAAAATCATTTACCCGCATGGGTAGTAAAACTGCTGTGCCACCATGCTGCTTTCCAGTTATTTAGTGCAGAAGAACCATTTTCTGTAAAGTGAATTATTTGAATACTTTATTACATGATCTTTTACACAATAGCCCGGAAAAATGGCAAACTGAAGAAAATTTAGGCCGTGATGAAGAGAATCGTGAAAGTACCCGAGGCGTGACCATCGATGTTTCGACAGTGTGGGTTCCATGAATACATATCTACCAAACCAAACCTGTTCAAGTAAACAAAACTGAGAATAACTAACAACCACTAACTTGTGATCTCCAACAACAGTAATTCAAAGAGAAAATCCTCATGATAATTACCCTCCACTTTTGCTGTTCACATTGGTTAAATCCTCGCCGTACAGCCTTCCCGGGATAGAATTTCCTATGGAGAAATGCATGATGTCGGCTTCATGGCCACGGCAACTCGTGCTGTTGCATGTATCTGGTGATTCTTTACAGCCACCCATCTTGTACAAAGAAGAAAAACTCATTTAAAAAAATACGAATAATGGAGACAGAAAAGAAAATATTGCTGAGTGGCTGAATAAAATCGCTATGAGTAAACTTCTTAAGTTTACGTAATGACTTACATTATGATAAGTTGCATCCTCGCCAATTTGAAACATCAAGGCTACAGATGGGCATTTATGGTCATCTCTGCATGATTTGAAACCAGAAAAAAAAAAGGCAATATGAAAATAAAGAGGGAATGAATTTGATATGATTCAGCTTTGTCATGTGACTTTCTATAGAACCCTATTCTATTTTTACTTATTTATGCAAAAGATAAAATAGCAAGACAAAACTAAAAGATCCAAAAACACTCGTTTATGGTCAACATACGTCGCCTTTGGAGACTGAACCACAAGTCGTTGGAAGCTTGGTAACATTCGATACTGATTCACCTTGGCTAAAACATATTGACCTGGAGGTTTTGAAGCTGATATTTGGCAAAAATTTGACAACATCACCACCCCTCAAACTCAAAGTGGTGCATCGAAACCATTTTAAGTTATGGAACGAGTCCTTGAAAACACGTAAGTGGATATAGCAATGAAACAATCAGCAAGTTGATGAATCGATGTTCCAGGACAAAAGACAAACTGTCCCGTCACAAGATACTCTCACAAAAACAAACTACGGTCCCATAATTAACTATCAACAGAAAATTCAATCATGATAATTTGCATTGAACAATTTAAACCTTTTTCACAAAAGAAGTAGAGTAAAAGATTAAATGCAATCCAAGTAAAAGGAAAGTACTAGAAATTTCAAGTCTTCTAGTCAGTCAAAACTTACCCTTTTGTGTACATGTAATCTCCATCAACTTGCAACATCAAGTAAATATTCGTCCCATCATGCAAAGCCTATTTATCATTCATTATCAACAAAATCAATCTGTAAATCAAAGAGTCGCCGGCGTATGGGGCGATTGCGGGCAGAAAAGCAGTCCGAACTTGATCATAATTTTTTTCTAAATGCAAAACAAAACCAATTTAAATTTTCTATTTCGTGGATCCTTTGTTACTAAAAGCAGTCTATTTTCCATTGCATCTTGTTTCAGTTCTCAGATTAGATACATTAACTACTTTCTCTCTTCCTTGTTAAATTTAAATGAATAAAATTCATCATTTGACAAACGATTTAATATTTCTACTACATTCTTCGTTTTTTAGAAAGTTTATTTGGTTCCATTTTTGGCAATTACTTGACTCTGGTGTAATGTATCTTGCCGATCGTAAAGTCTTGTATACAAAAAATTCTCTTGTGCCGTAAATCCAAAATTATTCTTCCACCCAAATAAGACAATTGAAACGAAATTACAAATTCTCCTGTGCAGCAAATTGAAATAACCAGAAGAATTTTCAGGGTACCTGGACGCTCATTTTTCCAGATTTGTACTCCTTATCCTCATCCGGGTCAAGAGCTGGGCGAAGCGGGAACTCGAACCTGTCAACATCAGCCCAATCCTCGGCTTGCCCATCGAGGGTGACGATTCCGGGTCGGAATTGGGCCACTATTCGGGCCTCCTCGTCGGCATCGCAATCCCACTCGCCGGACTCTTGATGCGCCGCCGCCAACTGCACAAAACTCAATATTGCAAGGCATCCCGCGAATAGTTGAAGAACAAATGGAAACGCCATGAGCGGCGGTGGAGGAAGAGATTTTGAAGGTAACAAAGCTTGAGTCGGATCTTGGCCGCCGCCAAATTGAGACGATGGTTGACTATAAAAGTACGATTCTGACAATGTAATGTGCAACTATATGCAGTTAGTAGTACGTTGACGTACAGCGTTAAGTGTGTACTACTGCATTTGCACGAATTTCTCCAAAACTAGCCATCGAGCGTGTGTCATGAATACATGAGATTAATATAATAAATTTTCATGTTTTTACAACACCATGGAAGTAAAAAAAAAAAATTACTTGATCCATGAGAAGCAAAGATTCTAAAGCTTAAATAAATATATCAAATTCAATTTGTTACCTCACATGATATAAGTGTTGATCTTCAAAAATAATATTCTTTTGAAGCAATAATATCATATAATGTGAAATGATGATATAATTCAATGTAAAATAAGTAAACAAATAGTGTTAAAATTGTCTAAATAACATGAGAATATCATCGCAATTTAATTTATTGAATATCAAAACCTAAAATTTATCTTTTACATTCATCTAATAAATTCAAGAATAAAAAATCAAGTTGTAGATATCTTTAATTATTTTATGCATAATCTAAACCCTCTGGTCAAGCGTAATAAGAAAATATTAATTTTATCGAATCATACCATATTACAACATAAACATACAACTTAAATAGAACAATCTTTAAAGCGTGCTATAAAAAATCGATATGACAGAACAAAATGTAAACTACTGCAAGGATTTCGCTAAATACATGGCAAATAAAATAGAAATTGGCAAACTCTTTTATTTTCCAAAAAAAAAAAAACCGAAAATTATAAGTAGATGACTTGACAAAGAGGAAGAATATAAATTGTAGCAATAATAACATAATATAAATTTAAGACAAACAAATATAAAATTAACCTTGTTACAAATAAATCATGATCGGAATATACATAATATGTTTTGCTTAAGTTTAAATAGATATAAACAAATTAAGTAGATAGAACAATGAAAATAAAAAATTTTTAAATCCATGCTAACGTAGAGTTTATTACTGTAATACAAAGAATGTTAAAAACCTGCGGCTTTGTCTATTGATGGACATTATTTGTCGGATTAATGTCTCCATCATACGTGTTTTTCATGTATGAATCTTCATATTTAAATACATTTGCAACAATATTCAAATATGTCAGATAAGTAAATATGCTCATCTGGCATATAGAAGTTCAGATTTTGACATCAGGACTCTGTTAGATATTGAAACATTTGAGTTTAATATTTACCAACCAAAATGTAAATTTGTCTGTAAAGATTATAATAAAACATCGTCTAAGAAGCCCTAATATAATGATTTATTAAATCTGTTGAGAATATGTAAGATATTAGATCATAAGATCTTGAAGCTCGTAATAAATATATTATATATCTCACCTGCAAAATCAAAACGAACATACGAATATGACATGACCATTAATATAATGCAACATAATAAATAATAGGTAATAAACTAATTCACTGTTAAAAACAAACCAGATGAAAATGGGGGCGAGTATATCTGATCCATTGAAGTGAGTATGTCAGTTATATAAATACTTTGTTTGCAAATAGAGTATCCTTCAGCTTTTGAGGGAAAAAAAACACAAAGGCAATTCATAATCAGCAAAGAAATTAAAATTAATCCTACAATCAAATAATCATAAATAATATGTTTATCCATTAAACACAACCTAAGTACTGTTTAAATTTGATTCAATAAATATAGAATGTGTAGTAGCGATGCCAAAAATGGTTATTCGGGTTGCGTGATAAGATAGTAGATGAGAAATAGATAATTATAGGCAGAGATAAAAACATGTACATAATAGATGGTGCCTCATATAGATGAATGTGTTTGAACATAAATAATGGAATTTATTAGCATCCCCCAAATTATAACGTTGAAAATGTAACATGTATTTAATGATTATTGTAGCTATTTGTATATAATTTTTTTTTATAAAAAAAATAGAATAAAGAAAGTTGACTTACTGACAATTAATTATTCTCTATTAGGTAGCAATACGTTTTTGAAAACCATGTTTCTTGTGAATACTCTAGATTGACGCTCTAAATTCCCATCTTTTACCAGAATTTTAGTAGAATTTTGTGAGACTCCTCTTGAAAGTGCTACATATAGCTGACCATGGCTAAACACATGGTTACGCAAAAATAAGCCAATTTTGGGATTGTTTGACCTTGTGATTTGTTTATTGTCAGAGCAAAACTAAGCCTTATGGGAAACTGCCGGCGTGTCAACTCAATGGTAATCCAGAATTATCTTCACTTTTCAAGGGCATTCTATGTAGAAAGAATCTGGTACCCTTGTAAGGACCTGTTATGTTCTCAGCATCTATAAAATTTCTACCAAGACTGCGGCATATTAATCTTGTTCCATTGCATAGACCAAGTTCGGGCGTAACATTTCTCAAGAGCATGACAGGTCCTACTTTCAATATGATTTTATGTGGTGGCAAACCACTTGGACAAAGGGAATTCAAAAATTCTTCTGGAAAAAAATTGTGATTGTCGTCTTCTACACTATCCCAAGAGGTATACTCTTTTTCCTCTCTAGGAAACTTGATAATGAGCATTTGATTAATATTGTCGACATCAACATTTTTTGGTGTGATGATGGCTCTATCAACCATACGTTTTCATCGTTAACATGATTTATCATATTAGGAAAAACAGAATCAATCAAAATCTGAATTGATCGTTCTCCTTCCCATGGTATGATAATTGAATCTGGTAATTTTATGAAATCACGATTCACAGTATGTTGCAATCCATCACCTGTGCGCAAGAGAAATTGCGAGAAGTCAATATCTTGGGCAGATCTCATATTTCGATGAAGGTGTATTATATTTACGCAATGCCAGAATGTTGACCTTGAAATACTTGCAGCAATTTTTTCTGCCTTTGACCCTCGTTTAACAACCGGTAACACTTGTCGAAAATCACCATCATACACCATTGTCTTCCCTCCAAACGCTATACGATTTTCCATAATATTTTGAAAATTCTTACTGACGGATTCAATAGAATAGCGATTTGCCATTGGAGCCTCGTCCCATTCTATAGCTTATGCATGCCTTATTAGATCCGCAAGTTATGACTGTTTTTTATTTGGCACCGTGTTGATGCTGTTGGTATAAGTGGAATTAGAAAACGTGAATGTGCAGTTCTTCCACCTTGCAACAATGTTGCAGCTATTTCAGATGTTGCTACCGCAATTATAATTTTACCCATTTTTCTTAAATGTGCCAACATTGAGCGGTATAAAAAAGTCTTACTAGTACCTCCTGGACTATCAATGAAGAAAATTTTTGATTGGTTATGCATAATACTTTCTATTATGGTGTCAAACGCAATCTTCTGCTGAGCATTCAGACATTCAATAGATCTCAAATCATCATCAGAAATCTGATCAGAAAGCTCATCCTCAATTATTCTTGGTAGTGTTGTGTCTTCTAAAAAACTCAGCACTTATTGATGGCAAATCAAAATCATCAAGTTTCTTTTTGTATTGATGATTAAGTTGTTTGATGAAATTTCTCGACCATAATCTTCACACATGCAAGGATGGAACTCATCCCAGAGTTCTCGAACTGTTGTTGGTTGACAAAACGCCAGTCTGGATACAAATAACCTTCTAAATGAAGATGACATTTTAACAGAACGTGCTTCTTCCATAAATTGTTTTACATAATCATCTTGTTGAAGAAGTCCTCTCATTTGAGCAGACTCCTTAAATGTTGAATATGCTACCCCATTCACAGTCATCAGATCTTCAAAAGATGTTGGGCCCTTGACATGGTTTAAAATGATACGGAGATAAAACCTCCCACCTTCAGATGACGACATAACATATACTCTCCCAACCACTTTATTGTTGCTTCTTCGACGAATCCATTTTTTTTCTAGATTTTATCCATGTGTAATATTGTGAAAATTCTCGATATACATACTGTCCAGTCAAGTCAGGATCACAATTTATTTTGAAAAATTCTGTAAACATTGTCTTCGAGTTGTGATTATCTGCTAGTAGATCACTTACATGTTGTAGGGGGTCAAAATAAACCAAATGTTGGTTTGGTGTATGTAGTTGTAACCTAATGACTGACGGATACATCCTACTGAACTCAAATGAGAAAATCCGCCACAATGGCGCACAAATCGACCTTCCATCCACGTATTGTTGGATTTCATCACAATTTTGTCCATTTCGTAACTCTAGTGCGACCCGATCAGGACCTTTATGGATGTACTTGTATATGCACTTAACACATTTAATCCCTCCGCATACTTCAACATTAATATGACAATCTTATTTTAATAAAAGCCATGGATTGTATGGGAAAACCCAACCATTATCAATGAAGACATTTTCATTGTTGGTAATTGATACTTGTCCACCTTCACGTCTTCGATACAAAGGAAATGAATCATTTCCTCTAGATGTGTATTCCACAAATGGCTTTGGAAAGTTCTTCTTACATTTACCATTTACCATTTACCATGCATGGACAATTGGATTGATTGATCCACATGGCCCATGTATCATATGGTGGACAACTACTTTGTGTAGATTGGGTTCTTCTGTGTGTGAAGGTATTTCAGCACACACAATTGAGTCAAAGTGATCGAGAGTACACAACTTGTCATTATTTTCAAATATGACCAACAAATGGACATGGGGAAGCCCTCTTTTTTGATACTCAATGACGTACGAATAAGAGCGGACCTTATCCAAAACCCCCCTATCCACAATGTCTTTTTAAACTCTTCAAATTTTGATTTAAATATCCTTGTAATCAAATCTGGACGGTCTTGAGATGATTGACCAAGAAGTAGTTGATATTTTATCTCACTCCAATTCGGATTGCATGTCATTGTGAGCATTATATCTGGTTTTCCATATGTTTGTACCAAACTCATGGCATCTTGATATTGTTGGTACATATCATGTGGGCTTCCATCGAAAGATGATGGCAAAACGATTCTGGTACCAACATTTCCTGTAATGCATTTGGTAGATATGTATAATTTGTGAGTTGTAATGTATGTTGTGAAAAATAATATTATAATAGTTAAGTTATCATACCTGCATTATTTTCACCTCCATGTAAACAATCTTGCAATCCTTGGTAAAGTTCAGAACGTATATCACGTTGATTTGAACGTATCCATCGTAGTCTTTGTATTTCTATCTTTACGTAATTGTCAACTACGTATTGTTGAAGTAGACGGCCTCCTCTAAGTAGCAAAGATGGCGAATTTTCTTGTTTCTAAATAAGAATATAATTTACATTATATGAGTATAGGTGTATATGTAAGTTTTAAATTGTTTTTAATTAAAAAAATGAAGCATAAAGTACAATGTTTTTTCACTGACCTGTAGCATATGCGCATAGTAATTTAAGCATGTTAACCGGGTACAATTGATATTTCGGCTTTTATGTCCCAACCATATGTACCATATGGCAGAAGGAGTGGATATTGCAGAGGATCATAATAGCCAACTACATCTTGAACGCTGATAAGATTTCCACCGATACCTTGTATAGTAATATCTCGACCGCTCAAAGAGTCAAAGTTTCTTGAAATTCGTTGTCAACTATTACAGCTGCTACTTGAGATGTTGGTAAACTATATTGATGTTCGTTAGGTTTTTGTTGCCTGATGATGAGCCTACAGTTAGGTATGTCTTGCCAATTTGTCGAAACACGTGCACAAATGGATTGTGTTGATCAAGAATGTTTTGTATCTTAAGCAGTAAGTCTCGCCTTAGTTCTGGATTTTCATGAAGTCTATTGTCTATATCATGATCTGTGTCTACAATCCACATCTGCATGTGTAATGCCCGGGATTTTATTTGATAATTTACGATTATTGATTTATAAATTGCTGTAATTATGGACGGAAAGGATCGGACCGGGAACGACGAGAAAATACATGAAATGTGTGCGAGGAACAGTACCCCTCGCGCATATGCGCGACACTGATGCGTGCATATGCGCGAAGTGGGCAGAGGAACTCGCGCATATGCGCGGAGGGTGTGTGCGCATATGCGCGCATGCGCGAGCATGTGGGATTGACAATGCCAAGTCCAGAGAACCTCGCGCATATGCGCGATGATGGTGCGCGCATATGCGCGAGCTGACGAGAAGTTAAACGCGGAGACCAGTGGGTCTCGCGCATATGCGCCGGTGGAGGTCGCGCATATGCGCGAGACGTGCTGCACAAATATGAAGCCACCCGTACTTTGCCATGCATATATAATATATAATGCTTCATTTCCTTGGAACGGCAGCAAGAAAACGGAAAGAAGGTTTCAGAGAATTGTGAAAAATTCTTACACCTTTATATTTCGATTCGTCCATCTGATTTTCGATCCGACTTCAATATTGAGTTTCTATCGATGCAGGCCACAACTGGACGTAAGTTTCTTATGTTTTTGGTATGATTTAAAATTATGGTATTGTCAGAATCAGATATGATTCATATATGATGTTCTTGACATGTTAGACATCATAGAATCGAAGTCAGATTGAGAAACAAATTGATATGGAATTATTATGATTTTTTAAAATATATCGATTGATATTGGATAGATTTGAATTATGAATTGATTACATATTGTATTGGATATCAGTTATGGATTGTAATTATTATCTGCTGATGTTGTATTGACCGGGATACCGGGATTGTTCCGTTATGCCGTTGGTTTTGAGTTAAATCCCGATTGGTATTGATTTGAGCAGTATATTAATATGGTACTGTTGATATTGGCCTTGCCAGATTGAGTGTTGAGAGACTTGGAATTCCCGACATGAACGTCGTTAGAACTGCAAAAAAAGAAAGGTATAAGTCAATGTGGTACCGAGAGAACGACTCGAGTATGATATACTCGAGTTTCCCTAAATCACATACTTATTGTTACTGTGTGCATTGATTTAAATTGATATGCTTGTTCTATTGATTTATAAAGAGCATGTATTAGACGAGTGATCTTGTGACATAGGTGCCAGATAGTGATGGAATAATCACTGGCACATTACACATTGTCACAGGATATCGATTTGGCGAAAGTGCCAAACTGTGACGGATAGGTCAAGACACCGTATGTTTGGTTATATCGATGTTGAATAGAATTGGAGTTTCTTCTATTACTGATATTCGATATGGAATACCAGCGTCTGGAAATCGGGATCCCTAAACTAGAATTGAGTCTAGTCTAAGACGTGGAGTCACGAGTATGATTGACGATTTTATATTGGTAATGTTTCAGATTTTGATACATGTTACTGATATCTGTTACATGCTTTTACATTGTTTATATGATTGCGTGTTTCGTTGATCTATACTGGGATGTATTTCTCATCGGAGTCATCCGGCTGTTGTCGTGTTTGTATGTGTGCATGGCAACAGGTGGGACAGGCCGAGGAGATGAAGAGAGAGATCGTGATTAGAGTGGAGACTACGGAACTTGATTACAGATAGGGTTTGGATACTTGATATTTAGTTGTTAAACCTTAGTTTGAATGATTGCATATAGTACAAGACTTGTGCTTTAATACTGACATGTATATTAGAATGTATTCAATTACGTTCCGCATTTAATACTATATTTTTTAAAAAAAAATTAGACCATATTTATTATAATTGATTAAATTGTCCCAATGATGATTAAGAACATGATTAACGTCCGGGTCCCCACAACAGGTGGTATCAGAGCGATAGATCCTTTAGACTGAGATAGGAGCTAGTGAGCGGGGTAGAATGAGTTTTCTTTCCTTGCTTTTGATTGCTATCATGATTTACTGCTTTAATACATGTTTACCTGATTATCTGATTTTTATATGGTAATTTGT
Organism: Primulina eburnea; assembly: GCF_022965805.1. Classification (NCBI taxonomy): domain Eukaryota; kingdom Viridiplantae; phylum Streptophyta; class Magnoliopsida; order Lamiales; family Gesneriaceae; genus Primulina; species Primulina eburnea. Next base: position 10,280,280 of record NC_133113.1, on the reverse strand, counting down.
ATTATTGAGAATGGATCAGAACCGATTCTTGATCAGCAGTAAGATGATCGGAGGAGGACTGAAACAGATTTGTGGTATTTGGTTGCTAACCCTTTTGATAATCAGATATGTCTCCTCGAAGAATACCGGAACAGGGTAGCACTTCGAATCCTCCAATGGATGTGAGAGCAACACCGATGGAGCCATTCCATCCACCGACTCCAAAAGGTACTGAGACTTCAGTTGATTGCGAGAGTTGGTTAGACGATATTGAAATGCTGTTTGAATGCTTGGATTATACCGATGAGAGGAGAGTGAAATTGATAGGGCACCAGTTGCATGATGTGGCAAAGAACTTGTGGATTACAACCAAGCGGGCATTGGAGCATCGAGGTACAGTTATTACCTGGAATTTGTTTAGAACTGAGTTTTATCAGAGATTCTTTCCAATGTCGTACAAGAAGGATAAGGGAGCAAAATTTTCAAACTTGAGACAGGGTCAGCTGAATATCGAGGCGTATGTGGCAAAGTTCTCTACACTGCTACGATTTGCTCCACATGTGGCTGAGAATGACGAAGTCGTTGCTGATCAGTTCATTAATGGCCTGAATCCGGAAATATTTACCTTGGTGAATACATGGAGACCGAATAATTTTACTGATGCTTTGAATAGAGCTAAGGGAGCCGAAGCCGGTCTGATGAGACAGAGAGGAGCTTCGTTTATGCCACTAGCACCGAGACCACATATGCCTCCACCATCTCCCAGATTTGAGAGTGGCACTGGCAGTGGTAGTGGAAAGAAAGAATTTTTGAAATCTAGATGGAAGCAGTTCAAAAGATCTGGAAGCAGTTCATCCAGTTCTAGTGGCTTGAGACAGACCGGTCAGGGCCAGAGTTATACAGGACCTTATTGCATCACTTGTGGAGGGAAGAATTCCACTGAGCAGTGCCGAGGAGTGTTTGGCACTTGTCGTATTTGTAGATAGCAGGGACATTTTGCTCGAGTTTGTCCCCAGAGAGATACTCAGAGGTCACAAGGGGCCGAGTCATCTGAATCAGTAGCTCAGACTGGTAGACGACCATCTACATTTCACTCTTTCCAGCTAGCTCCATCTCAGTCACAGTCGAGGCCATGAGGAAGCCAGACAGTTAGCCAGCCTCCTAGACAGTAGGCTAGAGTGTTCGCTTTGACTGAAGAACAAGCTCATGACGCACCAGATGATGTTTTGGCATGTAACTGTTTTATTTCTGGTTATCCTGCATATGTATTGATAGATACTGGTGCATCACATACATTTATATCTGAGCGATTTGCATTGAATCATGCATTTCATATTGAATCATTGTCTGCGGTAGTATCTGTCTCTTCTTCGTTGGGGACATGTTTGATATCAGTGAAATCTGTTAAATCTTGTATACTGCAGTATGATGGACATGAGATCGAGCTAGATTGTATTGTACTTGGGTTGTCTGATTTTGAGTGTATTATCGGTATCGATATGTTAACCAAGTACAGAGCCACTGTTGATTGTTTCTAGAAGATTGTGAGATTCAGACCTGAAACGGCTGATGAGTGGAAGTTTTATGGTAAGGGTTTTCGAGCTAGAATTCCTTTGATATCTGCTATGAATATGACTCGATTATTGCAGAAATGAGCGGATGGATTCCTTGTTTATTCAGTTGATTTACTGAAATCGAGTCCATCATTGGCGGATTTTCCAGTGGTGTGTGAGTTTGCTGACGTCTTTCCAGATGAGATTCCAGGTTTGCCTCCGATTCGAGAGATAGACTTCAGCATTGAGTTGATGCCAGGTACAGTTCCGATTTCAAGGGCTCCGTACAGAATGACACCGATTAAATTGAAAGAGTTGAAAGAACAGTTGGAAGATTTACAGGCCAAGGGGTACATCAGACCGAGTGTTTCTCCTTGGGGTGCTCCAGTACTGTTTGTGAGGAAGAAAGACGGTTCGATGAGACTTTGTATAGAATACCGACAACTAAACAAGGCAATGGTAAAGAATAAATATCCTTTGCCTCGCATTGATGATTTATTTGATCAGTTGCAGGGTTTTTTTGTATATTCCAAGATCGATCTGAGATCTGGATATCATCAGCTGAGAGTCAGGGATTCTGATATTTCGAAGACAGCGTTCAGAACCAGGTATGGACATTATGAGTTTATTGTCATGCCGTTTGGGTTAACGAATGCTCCAGCTGTGTTTATGGGTCTGATGAACCGTATATTCCAGAGATATCTTGATGATTTTGTTATTATATTCATTGACGATATATTGATTTATTACAAGAATATGATTGAGCATGCTGAGCATTTAAGAACTGTGTTGAGAATTCTGAGGGCTGAGAAATTGTATGCTAAACTATTGAAATGCGAGTTTTGGTTGAGACATGTTGTATTTCTGGGGCATATTATATCCGGAGACGGTATATCAGTGGATCCCAGTAAGGTTGAAGCCGTGATTTCTTGGCCGAGACCGACTTCACTGCCCGAGATTCGCAGTTTTATGGGTTTGGCAAGATATTACCGTCGATTTATAAAAGATTTTTCCAGCATTGCCAAACCGATTACTCGGTTGACTCAGAAGAATGCTCCGTTTATTTTGTCAGAAGACTGTGAGTCCAGTTTTCTGGATTTGAAGAAGAGATTGACCAGTGCTTCGGTGTTGACTATTCCGTCAGGTATTGGTGATTTTGTGATTTATTGTGATGAATCTCACCGAGGATTGGGTTGTGTTTTAATGCAGAGAGGACATGTTACCGCTTATGCTTCACGACAGTTGAAGCCACACGAGACTCGCTACCCAATTCATGATCTTGAATTGGCTGCCATCGTCTTTGCATTGAAGATATGGCGACACTACTTATATGGTGAGAAGTTCGAGATTTATTCTGATCATAAATGTCTGAAATATCTGTTTTCACAATCAGAATTGAATATGAGACAACGAAGATGGCTTGATTTGCTTAAAGACTTTGATTGTGAAATCAAATACTATCCGGGGAAATCCAATGCAGCAGCAGATGCACTAAGTCGAAAGGTATGTTCTTTATCCTTATCGACGATTGGTGTTTCAAATTTGATAGAAGATTGTTGTTTGTCTGGATTGGTATTTGAGACAGATTATAGACCGATGAGATTATATGCTGTTCAAGTTGAACCAGAGCTGATTTTGAGAATTAAAGAAGCTCAGAAAAATTATCAGAATGTGCAGAATTCGATTGCTATGGTTAAAGCTGGACATCAATCGGAATATCAGGTTCGTGACAGTGTACAATATGTGAATAACCGTATTGTTGTGCCGAATGTTTCAGATTTGAGACAGCGGATATTAGCAGAAGCGCACAGCAGTCATTTTAGCATTCATCCTGGTGGTAGGAAAATGTATAATGATTTGAAGACACAGTATTGGTGGAAACAGATGAAATCTGATATTACTGAATTTGTAGCCAAGTGTCTGAATTGCCAACAGGTGAAAGCAGAAAGAAAGAAACCAGGAGGATTGTTACAAAGTTTGTCTATTCTTGAATGGAAATGGGATCACATTTCCATAAATTTTGTGACGTAGTTACCGAGATCCTCCAGAAGTTGTGATGCGATTTGGGTCGTGATTGATCGATTGACCAAATCTGCATGCTTTATTCCATACAAGATGACATACAGACATGACCAGATGGCCGATATCTATGTCAGAGAAGTGGTCAGATTGCAGGGAGTGCCGAAGTCGATTGTTTCAGACCATGATCCTCGGTTTACTTCGCACTTCTGACAGAGTTTACAGCATTACATCTGAGTACCGCATATCATCCATAAACTTACAGACAGTCAGAGCGGACGATTCAGACATTGGAAGATATGCTTAGAGCTATAGTGCTTGATTTTAGCACTAATTGGCAGGATGCATTGCCAGTTTGTGAGTTTTCGTACAACAACAGCTATCAAACGAGTATTGAGATGGCTCCTTTCGAAGCGTTGTACGGAAAGAAATGTCGATCCCCTCTTTATTGGGATGATATCTCTGAAGTTCCTCAGACTAGACCTGATATGATCAGAGATATGACGGAAAAAGTGAAGCTGATTTTGAAAAGAATGAAGGCAACTCAAGATAGACAGGCCAAATATGCCAACATCAAACGACGACTGTTGATATTTGAGGCAGGAGACCGAGTATTTTTGAAGATTTCACCTTTCCGAGGAGTTGTCAGATTCGTCAAGAAAGGAAAATTGTCTCCATGATACATTGGGCCGTATGAAATTCTTGAGAAGATAGGAGATCGTGCCTATCGACTCGCATTGCCGCCTTCATTATCAGGAATACATGATGTCTTTCATGTATCATTATTGCGAAAGTACATGACAGATGCTTCACATGTCATCCAACCAGACGAGGCCGAGCTTGACGAGACATTGAGCTATTTCAAGAAGCCGATTCAGATTCTCGATCAGAAAGAAAAACAGCTCAGAACAAAGACAATTCCGCTTGTGAAGGTGCAGTGGACTAGTCATGGAATCGAAGAAGCTACCTGCGAGACTGAGTCAGACATGAGACAGAGATTTCCAGAGTTATTTAATTGATGTGAGTTTTCTATTCAGTATTCTGTTATATACATTTCCTTCTTATTGATACGATTTGATTACCTGGGATTTCGGGGACGAAATCGTATTTAGGGGGAAGAAATGTAATGCTCGGGATTTTATTTGATAATTTTCGATTATTGATTTATAAATTGCTGTAATTATGGACGTAAAGGATCGGACCGGGAACGACGAGAAAATACATGAAATGTGTGCGAGGAACAGTACCCCTCGTGCATATGCGCGACACTGATGCGCGCATATGCGCGAATGTGGGGACCCGGGCTCTAACTCAGTTCTTTTTGGGATTAATCGGATCATTGTTCAAAAATACGGGTCAAAATTTTGCTTCTAACATTAAATCAAATGTATATAACTCAAGCACAAGATAGTTCTATATTTATTTTATTACAACAAACATAATATACATGTCTTGTTTCCTCCATATTCTACAAACCAGTATTTAAATACAGTACATGTCAAAAGTATAACTACTAGTTCATCTGCTACGCCCGTGATCACCATGTTATGTCCATCTCTCATCTCTGTCGTGACCATGATCCTGCCCCACCTGTTGTTATGCACACATACAGACATAACAACAGCCGGAAACTCCGGTGAGAACAAATCCCAGTATAAAAAATGTATGCATGCTGATACATAATCATAAATCAGGAATGAAAGCAATAACAATAGGCTCCATAGTCTATGAAACCAATCTATATAAGCATGCAATTCAAATCAAATCATGTGTTGACTCGACTCAACTCTAATTCTATGGATCCCGGTGTGAATAAGACGTCGCTGTTTGCCACCTACCCTCCCAATCGTGGTGACGATACGTCTTTTTCCTAGACTTCGGTTATGTCTGTATCGAATGTCTACAATCGGAGGAAGCCTGCTCCTATGCGTCGATACACCGAACGTCTAGAAGTTTGGCAAATCTGCCAAACACTCTCCTATCTTAAATGCATTAATATACATCTATAAATGCATCCTCATATCAAAAGATTTGAATATAAATCTATAAACAAATCATAATCATATCAAAAGATCAACAACAATTCTAGTATGTGATTTGGTTGGGAAACTCAAATTAAATCTCATTTGAGTTGTGTCTTCCCCAAACAATACATGAATTATACCTTCTTTGTCGTATAATCGTCGTCGTAGTCGAAGTCCTGTTCCCAAATTTACCAATACAAATCTGAAATGGCATAATCAATGTGTATTCTATCAAACTTCTACTCAATTCAACACATATATGAATTGATAATCAATCTCGATACAAATCGACGGTACAACGGCATAATCCTGCGATACCGATCAACTCACATATCAATATACAATAACAATAACTCATACTCTTCATCATAGACATATATCGATTATGATATTTGCATATTCCCAATTCTATACATGTTGAAAATCATATCAATAGCATAACACATTCGTTCTTCGATTCGTTTACAATTCTACGATCCTCATAATCATGGGAACACATAATAGAAATCAAATCTGAGTTCTCCCAACATATATATTTCGAACCATGCTGGAATTGAACCATACTTACATCCTCTTGTAGTCCTTGACGAAATGATCACGGAAATGAACTCGTATCGAAAATCGGACAACTAGATCATTCAAAATTACAAGTCTAAGATCTAAAGGAATTGAAGTTTTCTCCTTGGATTCCCTCGGTGATATCTGCTGAAGAATGAAGGAAGTAAAGACACATATATGTGAATGCATGGCAAGGGACAAGTGTTATTATTTTTTAGTAAACACGTAAGACCGCGGGTGCGGTGGCTTCATCAGCGCGGGTGCGCTCAACTCACGGCATGTCTTTTAATTTTCTAAAATTGCCGACTGCGGGTGCGGTGCTTCTAGACCGCGGGTGCGGTGACCATAATGTCAAAATAGGTACTCTACTGGACATCTACCGCGGGTGCACTCCTTCTTGGACCGCGGGTGCGGTGACTCCACTGCAGCAGCACCGCAGGTGCGTTCTTTCTGGCACCGCGGGTGCGGTGTGGCTAATGTAAAAATGGCCAACTTTCTGTCCATCAACCGCGGGTGCACTCTTTCTTGGACCGCGGGTGCGGTGACCCTACTATAAAAATGACCAACTTTCTGTCCATGCACCGCTGGTGCGGTATCAAAAGGGGCGCGGGTGCTGTCTCCCCTTCATGCAATATTTCATCTTTGCATTTTATCTATAAACAATCTAGGGTATTACATTTCTCCCCCTCTTAGATATAAGTTCGTCCTGGAACTTGAAATCAATCAATCAAAGCGAGTAACAACAACATTATAATCAAAAGCTGAATAAAATACTCACATCATGAGAATAACTCGGGATGTCTCTGTCTCATATCTGCTTCTGTCTCTCAAGTCGCTTCCTCGATACCATGACGACTCCACTGGACTTTCACTAGCGGAATAGTCTTCGTTCTGAGCTGTTTCTCTTTCCGATCAAGAATCTGTATCGGTTGTTCAATATAACTCAACTTTTGATCCAGCTCAGCTTCGTCAGGTTGAATGACATGAGAATCATCAGGCATATATTTCCGCAACATCGATACATGAAAAACGTCATGTTTTCCGGATAAAGAAGGAGGAAGAGCCAGTCGATATGCTCGATCGCCAATCATTTCAAGAATCTCGTACGAACCAATGTATCTCGGAGAAAACTTCCCGCGTTTTCCAAATCTGACAACGCCTCTGAAAGGAGAAATTTTCAAGAACACTTTGTCTCCTTGTTCAAATACTAACGGTCTATGTCTGACATTGACATACTTGGCTTGTCTATCCTGTGCCGTCTTCATTCTCTTCTGAATTGTCTTTACTTTCGCAGTCATCTCACGGATCATATCAGGCCCAAGTTCTGGTACCTCAGATATATCATCCCAGTATAGAGGAGATCTGCACTTCTTACCATATAATGCAACGGTGCCATCTCTATGCTCGTTTGGTAGCTGTTGTTGTACGAGAATTCACACAACGGTAGTGAATCTTGCCAACTAGTGCCAAAGTCTAGCACTACAGCTCTCAACATGTCTTCTAAAGTCTGGATAGTCTGCTCTGACTGTCCATCTGTCTGGGGATGATAAGCAGTACTTAGGTGCAATGTCGTACCTAAAGCCTGATGCAAACTGTGCCAAAAGTGTGAAGTGAATCGGGGATCACGATCTGATACGATAGACTTCAGCACACCATGTAATCTGAATACCACTCGGATATATATCTCAGCCATCTGATCATGTCAGTATGTCATTCTGTATGGAATAAAACACGCTGATTTGGTTAATCTGTCAATAATGACCCAAATCGCGTCACAGCCTCGGGATGATCGAGTTAACTTCGTGACGAAATCCATGGAAATGTGATTCCATTTCTATTCTGGAATAGACAAACTCTGAAGTAAACCTCCGGGCTTCTTTCTCTCAGCCTTCACTTGTTGGCAATTTAAGCACTTGGACACAAATTCTGCAATATCGGCCTTCATCTTTTTCCACCAGAATTGTGTCTTCAAATCGTTGTACATTTTTCGACCTCCAGGATGAATGCTAAACCGACTACAGTGATCTTCTGACAGAATCTGATGTCTCAAATCTGAAACATCTGGCACTACAAGACGGTTATTCACGTACAAAACATGATCATGTACCTGATATTCTGATAAATGCCCTGATCGGACCATCTGAATCGACCTCTGAACATTCTGATCTGTTCTTTGGGCTTCTTTGATTCTCATAATCAAGTCTGGCTCAACTTGAATCGTAGCAAGTCGTAATGGTCTATAATCTGTATCAAAGACTAATCCAGACAAACAACAATCTTCAACTAAATTCGAAACACCTATCGTTGATAAGGATAAAGAACATAACTTTCGTCTCAAGGCATCTGCTGCTACATTTGATTTCCCTGGATAGTATTTGATCTTGCAATCAAAGTCCTTCAACAAATCGAGCCATCTACGTTGTCTCATATTCAATTCTGACTGAGAAAACAAGTACTTTAGGCTTTTATGATCAGAATAGATCTCAAATTTCTCGTCATAAAGATAATGACGCCAAATCTTCAGTGCAAATACGATAGCCGCCAATTCAAGATCATGAATGGGGTATCGAATCTCGTGTGGCTTCAGCTGTCTAGAGGAATATGCGATCACATGACCTCGTTGCATAAGAACACACCCCAGCCCTCTGTGAGATGCATCACAATATACAACAAAATCTCCAGTACCTGAAGGAATCATCAAGACAGGTGCACTAGTCAACCTCTTCTTCAACTCTAGGAAGCTAGACTCACACTCCTCAGACCACACAAACGGCCCATTCTTCTGTGTCAACTGGGTAATCGGCTTCGCAATGCTGGAGAAATCTTTAATGAATCGTCGATGATAACCTGCCAGACCCATGAAACTGCTTATATCTGGTACAGAAGTCGGTCTAGGCCAACTGATTACATCTTCAACTTTACTCGGATCTACAGAAATACCGTCTCCAGATATTATATGACCCAAGAAGACAACATGTCTCAGCCAAAACTCACACTTTGACAGTTTAGCATATAATCTTTCATTTCTCAATGTTTGCAACACAATTCTCAAATGATCAGCATGCTCAGTCATACTCTTGGAATACACCAGAATATCATCAATAAAAACAATCACAAATTCATCCAAGTACCTCTGAAAGACTCGGTTCATTAATCCCATAAACACCGCCGGAGCATTCGTTAAACCGAAAGGCATGACAATAAATTCATAGTGTCCATACCTCGTTCGAAACGCTGTCTTCGGTATATCTACATCTCGAACTCTCAGCTGGTGATACCCAGACCTCAAATCAATCTTGGAATAGATAGATGATCCCTGCAACTGATCAAATAAGTCGTCGATACGAGGCAAAGGATACTTGTTCTTTATCGTTGCCTTGTTCAGTTGTCTATAATCTATACACAATCTCATAGAACCGTCTTTCTTGTGCACGAATAGCACTGGAGCGCCCCAAGGAGATACACTAGGTCTGATATATCCCTTGGCTAGAAGATCTTCTAGTTGTGCTTTCAATTCTTTCAGCTCTATCGGCGCCATCCTATATGGAGCTCTCGAAATAGGGACGGTACCTGGAATGAGATCAATACTAAAATCTACCTCTCGAGCTGGAGGTAACCCTGGAATCTCGTCAGGAAATACATCTGCAAACTCCCGTACTACTGGCAAATCTACCAATGCCGTGCTCGATTTCTGTAGATCTACAGAATAGATAAGAAACCCTTCTGCTCCTTTCTGCAACAATCTACTCATAGTCAGAGCAGACACTAAGGGAATCCGAGATCTAGAACCCTTACCGTAGAATTTCCATTCCTCTGTCATTTCAGGTCTGAATCTGACAATCTCGTGAAAACAATCTATGGTAGCTCTGTACTTAGTCAACATGTCAATCCCGACAATACAATCAAAATCAGATAAAACAAGTACAATACAGTCTAAATCGATCTCATGCCCCTCAAACTTTAGTATGCAATGTCTAACTGAAGTCACAGATATCAAACCACTTCCCAACGGAGAAGAAATAGACACTACAGTAGACAATGACTCTACAGGCAATGCATGTGTCAATGCAAAACGTTCTGATATGAATGTATGTGATGCACATGTATCTTTAAATACATATGCAGGATAACCGCAAAGAAAACAGTTACCTGCAATTACATCGTCTGGTGCATCTTGGGCTTGCTCCTCCGTCAAAGCAAATACCTGAGCCTGTTGTCTGGGAGGTTGGCTCACCGTCTGGCCACCTCTGGCTCTAGGCTGGGACTGTGTAGGCGGGGGTTGGAAGGAATGGACAGACGAAGCTTGCCTCTCGGGCTGAGTCACTGATGCTGATGACCCTGCACTCTGAAATCTCTGGGTACCTCTCTGGGGACAGACTCTGGAAAAGTGTCCCTGTTGCCTACAGATATTGCATCGACCCATCACTCCCTGACACTGCTCAGTGGCATGCCTACCTCCACAAAAACTACAATACACTCCTGTATAGTCTGAACTCTGGCCAAGACCTCTCTGTCTTGACCCACTGGAGCTCGACGAACTGCTCCCTGACTTCTTAAACTGTCTGCCCTTTGCTTTCAGAAAATCCTTCTTGCCACTACTGCTTCCACTATCAAATCGAGGAGGAGGTGGTGGAAACTGCACGGCGTGCTGTGGCTGCCTCTGACTCTGAACACTATAAGAAGCCCCTCGCTGCCTAATCAAGCCAGCCTATGCTCCTTTCGCTCTGTTCAGTGCATCAGAAAAAGTATTGGGTCGTCCCGTGTTCACCAAAGTAAAGATGTCAAGATTTAAGCCATTGATGAACTGATCGGCGACCGCTTCATCATTTCCTGCCACGTGGGGTGCAAACCGAAGCAAGGAAGAAAACTTGGCAACATATTCTTCAATGTTCAATTGCCCTTGTCGTAGATTTGCAAATTCTACCCCTTTATCTTTTCGATATGATACTGGAAAGAAACGTTGATAAAATTCATCTTTAATTACTTTCCAAGTAATATCGATACCTCGGTGTTCTAAGGCTCTTTTTGTGGTCAACCACCAGCTTTTCGCAACTTCTTGTAACTGATGCCCGATTAGTTTCACTCTTCGTTCGTCTGTATAGGCAAGAGATTCAAACAGCATCTCTACATCGTCTAGCCAGATCTCGCAGTCCACTGCATTTTCTGTCCCTTTCAGAGTCGTTGGTCGAAAAGACTGGAACCGTTTCAACAAAGTCTCCATTGGTGTAGCAATCACATCCATCTAAGTACCGGACGTACTACCCTGTTCTGGCACCTGACTTGCAGCCGGTTGTGGTATTATTCTAGGCGGCATATCTGATATTCAAACAGGTTAGTACACAGTCTATACAAGCTGTCTCAGCCCTCCTCTGATCATATACCTCTGATTCAGAATCGGTTCTGATTCAGGCTTGACTATCACATGCTGCAATCAACTCCGATAACAATACAACACGTAATAGGGAAAGCAATAAATCAGCTAGCATATCAAAAGCAAGGAAGATGACTCGATCTACCCCGATCATTCTATTCTATCTCAATCTACAGAACCTACTGCTCTGATACCACCTGTTGTGGGGACCTGGGCTCTAACTCAGTTCTTTTCCAGATTAATCGGATCATTGTTCAAAAATAGGGGTCAAAATTTTGCTTTTAACATTAAATCAAATGTATATAACTCAAGCACAAGATAGTTCTATATTTATTTTATTACAACAAACATAATATACATGTCTTGTTTCCTCCATATTCTACAAACCAGTATTTAAATACAGTACATGTCAAAAGTACAACTATTAGTTCATCTGCTACGCCCGTGATCACCACGCTATGTCCATCTCTCATCTCTGTCGTGACCCAGATCCTGCCCCACCTGTTGTTATGCACACATACAGACATAACAACAGCCGGAAACTCCGGTGAGAACAAATCCCAGTATAAAACATGTATGCATGCTGATACATAATCATAAATCATGAATGAAAGCAATAACAATAGGCTCCATAGTCTATGAAACCAATCTATATAAGCATGCAATTCAAATCAAATCATGTCTTGACTCGACTCAACTCTAATTCTATGGATCCCGGTGTGAATAAGACGTCGCTGTTTGCCACCTACCCTCCCAATCGTGGTGACGATACGTCTTTTTCCTAGACTTCGGTTATGTCTGTATCGAATGTCTACAATCGGAGGAAGTCTGCTCCTATGCGTCGATACACCGAATGTCTAGAAGTTTGGCAAATCTGCCAAACACTCTCCTATCTTAAATGCATTAATATACATCTATAAATGCATCCTCATATCAAAAGATTTGAATATAAATCTATAAACAAATCATAATCATATCAAAAGATCAACAACAATTCTAGTATGTGATTTGGTTGGGAAACTCAAATTAAATCTCATTTGAGTTGTGTCTTCCCCAAACAATACATGAATTATACCTTCGTTGTCGTATAATCGTCGTCGTAGTCGAAGTCTTGTTCCCAAATTTACCAATACAAATCTGAAATGGCATAATCAATGTGTATTCTATCAAACTTCTACTCAATTCAACACATATATGAATTGATAATCAATCTCGATACAAATCGACGGTACAACGGCATAATCCTGCGATACCGATCAACTCACATATCAATATACAATAACAATAACTCATACTCTTCATCATAGACATATATCGATTATGATATTTGCATATTCCCAATTCTATACATGTTGAAAATCATATCAATAGCATAACACATTCGTTCTTCGATTCGTTTACAATTCTACGATCCTCATAATCATGGGAACACATAATAGAAATCAAATCTGAGTTCTCCCAACATATATATTTCGAACCATGCTGGAATTGAACCATACTTACATCCTCTTGTAGTCCTTGACAAAATGATCACGGAAATGAACTGGTATCGAAAATCGGACAACTAGATCATTCAAAATCACAAGTCTAAGATCTAAAGGAATTGAAGTTTTCTCCTTGGATTCCCTCGGTGATATCTGCTGAAGAATGAAGGAAGTAAAGACACATATATGTGAATGCATGGCAAGGGACAAGTGTTATTATTTTTTAGTAAACACGTAAGACCGCGGGTGCGGTGGCTTCATCAGCGCGGGTGCGCTCAACTCACGGAATGTCTTTTAATTTTCTAAAATCGCCGACCGCGGGTGCGGTGCTTCTAGACCGCGGGTGCGATGACCATAATGTCAAAATAGGTACCCTACTGGACATCTACCGCCAGTGCACTCCTTCTTGGACCGCGGGTGCGGTGACTCTATTGCAGCAGCACCGCGGGTGCATTCTTTCTGGCACCGCTGGTGCGGTGTGGCTAATGTAAAAATGGCCAACTTTCTGTCCATCAACCGCGGGTGCGGTGACCCTACTATAAAAATGACCAACTTTCTGTCCATGCACCGTGGGTGCGGTATCAAAAGGGGCTCGGGTGCGGTCTCTCCTTCATGCAATATTTCATCTTTGCATTTTATCTATAAACAATCTAGGGTATTACAGAGAAGTAGGCAGAGGACCTCGCACATATGCACGGAGGGCGTGCACGCATATGCACGAGCATGTGGGATTGACAATGCCAAGTCCAGAGAACCTCGCGCATATGCGCGATGATGGTGTGCGCATATGCGCGAGCTGCCGAGAAGTTAAACGCGGAGACCAGTTGGTCTCGCGCATATGCGCCGGTGTAGGTCGCGCATATGCGCGAGACGTGCTGTACAAATGTGAAGCCACCCGTACTTTGCCATGCATATATAATATATAATTCTTCATTTCCTTGGAACGACAGCAAGAAAACGGAAAGAAGGTTTCAGAGAATTGTGAAAAATCCTTACGCATTTATATTTCGATTCGTCTGTCTGATTTTCGATCCGACTTCAATATTGAGTTTCTATCGACGCAGGCTACAACTGGACGTAAGTTTCTTATGTTTTTGGTATGATTTGAAATTATGGTATTGCCAGAATCAGTTAGGATTCATATATGATGTTCTTGACATGTTAGACATCGTAGAATCGAAGTCAGATTGAGAAACAGATTGATTATGGAATTGTTATGATTTTTTAGAATATATCGATTGATATTGGACAGATTTGAATTATGAATTGATTACATATTGTATTGGATATCAGCTATGGATTGTAATTGTTATCTGCTGATGTTGTATTGACCGAGATATCGAGATTGTTCCGTTATGCCGTTGGTTTGGAGTTAAATCCAGATTGGTATTGATTTGAGCAGTATATTAATATGGTACTGTTGATATTGGCCTTGCCAGATTTAGTGTTGAGAGACTTGGAATTCCAAACAGGAACGTCATCAGAACTGTAATAAAAGAAAGGTATAAGTCAATGTGGTACCGGGAGAACGACTCGAGTATGATATAATTGAGTTTCCCTAAATCACATACTTATTGTTACTGTGTGCATTGATTTGAAATGATATGATTTTTCTATTGATTTATAGAGAGCATGTATTAGACGAGTGATCTTATGACACAGGTGCCAGATAGTGATGGAATCATCACTGGCACATTGTCACAGGATAATGATTTGGCGAAAGTGCCAAAGTTTGTGACGGATAGGTCAAGACACCGGATGTTTGGTTATATCGATGTTTAATAGAATTGGAGTTTCTTCTATTACTGATATTCGATATGGAATACCAGCGTCTGAAAATCGGGATCCCTAGACTAGGATTGAGTCTAGTCTGAGACGTGGAGTCACGAGTATAATTGACGATTTTATATTGGTTATGTTTCAGATTTTGATACATGTTACTGATATCTGTTACATGCTTTTACATTGTTTATATGATTGCATGATTCATTGATCTATACTGGGATGTATTTCTCACCGGAGTTATCCGGCTATTGTCGTCTTTGTATGTGTGCGTGGCAACAGGTGGGACAGGATCGGGGTCGAGGAGATGAAGAGAGAGATCGTGATTAGAGTGGAGACTACGGACCTTGATTAGAGTTAGGGTTTGGACACTTGATATTTAGTTGTTAAACCTTAGTTTGAATGATTTTATATAGTACAAGACTTGTACTTTAATACTGACATGTATATTAAAATGTATTCCATTACGTTCCGCATTTAATACTGTATTTTAAAAAAAAATTATACCATGTTTATTATAATTGATTAAATTGTCCCAATGATGATTAAGAACATGATTAGCGTCCGGGTCCCCACAGTAGGTACCGTGGCCTACAATTCTCATTTGATAGAAGACTTCCAATCGAGTGATATATTGATCCATGGGCACGAAATGTGTAAATTCCATGTGTACTGATAGGACTCGTTTTTACGTGTTTTTAGTGTGGTTTTGAGTCGCGTTCATGCATCATATTAGTTTGTTTTAGTTGAATTTTGCATTTTTTTAGCATTATTTAGCATTTGACTGATCTCGTGTATTCTGTGGTTATTTTGTAGGAATTGAACCAAAAAGTGGGAGAAACTTTGGCATAATATCGAAGAGGTCTCGCTGGGGCGGTCACTTTTGACCGCCCCAGCGAGCATGGTGGTCTGGCCGAGGATTATTTTGCGCAAGTGTCTCGCTAGGGCGGTCAAAAGTGACCGCCCCAGCGACACCAGGGACATGCTCGAGGAAGCTTATTCGAGGACCTCTTGCTAGGGCGGTCAAAATATACCGCCCTAGCGAGAAGCGAGATTGAGAAAGATTTGTTTCAAAATTTCTAGGGACTCTATCCTACACCAAAACCTAACACACGAGATCAGTAGCCGTTTTTGATCTTTTATCAGACTTTTCATCATTTTTCTGGGAGAGGAGGCTAGGAGCAAAGGAGATTTCGAAGACCTCGAGATTTCCACGCGTCGTGGCCGTCATCCATCGTCATCTTTAGTATTTTCATTATTCAGTATTTTATTTCTTACATTGATTGTTGGTTTTTATCATTAATTTCAGTAGCTAGACTCTAGATTTGTTGGGATTTGAGGGGATCCTACCCCGTACTCGGTGTTTAACATTATTTCTCGACGTTTTTTATTAGTGATTTGTTTATGCTATTGTTCGTTCTTGTTTCAATCGAAGCCTAGCTAACTTCCTTGATTATTTCATGTTGTTGATGATTTCGATAGAATAATCAACAATAGAAGCAAATAGTATAAACCACGGATTTACAATTTTAGTAGATATACGGAATTGGGTACGTGTCGATAGTGATAGTTCACCCGAATGAAAGCTAGTGGATTCTATAGAATGTAATGCAATCTTGAACTGTTAAATATTTGAGGACACTTGAGTACTGCATGTTTATGATTAGTATTAATATAGCTCGACAGAGTATATTAATTAGTCTAGGGAATTCCGTCGAAGGCACGAGTAAAAGTCGAGTGTAATTATTTAAACACGAGTGGTAGGTGAACTGCTAATTCCCAACAAATTCATTTCTCATTTGATTTAATCCAAATTAATCATTGCTTTCTTGAATACGTTTTCTTTGCATTTTAATTATTTTAGTTGTTTAATTTACATTAGTTTAATCATCAACTCATTTTATCGTTGCTAAAGAAATTTTACTTGAAAATAAAAATAGTGTAACGCAGTCCTTGTGGAACGATACTCGTATTCACTTACGTTTATTATAACTTGACTATCGTGCACTTGCGATATTTAAATCGAGCTTTCATTTATAAAATAAATTTTGGGATTATTCACTGTGCAAGTTTTGCTCGATCATGTACCAGTTGTTAAGGACTCATCTAAGTTGACTCCCATCGATGTAAAAGAGAAAACATGATTGTATACCCTTATGAATTGCCGAAAATGTCTGCCTTCCTCATTATCCGCAGCATACAACTCTTGCAATTCAATAGGAAAAGGGATATGATCCAAATTTGTATTTTCATTTCTACAGCAGAATTGTGATGTTTCACCATGAAACAATAGAGCTTGGCAATGCATACAAATTCTTGGGTCAGACAATTGCCATCGATAATTTCTCCCACTTTCACCAAAATTTCTTGCTAAGTTACGGTATCGACGTGGACGTGGATATCGTTGTATGTTAGTAATGACATTGTTTCACTGAAGTTAATTCCTGTAATATTGTTCAAATTAATTTTCAAACTAACAAATTAAAAAAGAAATAGTTGTTGGAAGATTGAATGAATAAGCTTCCTAGTTTATTTTTAAATCAATTTTTGAAACTTTTAAATGATTAAATATGTGTGCATAAAATTTTGAAAATTATATTAAAAAAAAATCAATCAAATGGTTCATGGAGTTTTATCAAAGTTAGTAAATAATACATTGAGAAATTGAGAGGGGAAATTGATGGCAGAAACAATAAAAAGAATTTTGTAACAGAAAATACACACATGTATGTCAGAAATAGGAAATGTAGTGAAACAATTATTGTAGCAAAGTAATACTTATTGATCCAACATATTTTGATTCAATTATTTGATTTTAATCGATTATATGCCGTTATATGTTGCATGAACTACCTACCTTGTTCATTGTTTTTATCATACAATTGTTGCAATACAATCGGAGATGAAATGCCACCTAATTTTGAGAGACCATTTTTGCATCACAATTTAGGTGTTTCATTATGAAAAATTAAAGCTTAACAATATAGACAAATAGTTGGTTTGTACAAATTTCATCAACCATTTTGTTGACTATTATTGAACTTTTTTGCTAGATTATGATATCGATGTCGACATAAATTGTGTTTATGAGCCCTAACAATAATGTTATTTTAATATTTATATATCATGCAGTTATATGTTGATTTCAGGTGCCTTATATTATACATAGATGACATAATGCAAAGTCATGAAAAAATTGTACATGTTACGTCAAAAGGAGTATTTGAATTTAGTAGATTACCTTGCTGATTTAAATCAGTTAGACGTTGACATGTGCTAGTACTCCCTTGCTCAAAATTTGATGTCATTGTTTGATAAGATAATGTCTGTATACGACACACTTGTCCAACAATAGTTGCGGTGATTCCTGACATTTAAAATGAATGTTAAATAATTAATTATTTTGTTGTTCAAATTATTAGATATGAAAAATATTTAAATGATGATGTTAAAATTAATAAATATTATAATTTTATTTATTACATGTGGTTGTAGTATCAAATATTGTTTTGCATATCGTATAATATAATATTTAAAAGAAATGTTTAAAATCGCTTGACTTTAAACATTGTAAATGAAATATACCATCTTGATTTGAAGAAGTTTCTGTTATTGCATGTGATGTGGTAGTCGTAGCCAAATTGTTGTCGATGAGAACTGAAAAATGTATAAGAGCGTTATATGTTTGTAGTAGAATAAATAAATAAATGTCTGAAATAATAATATAAACTAGCCACCGAGGCACACGCGTTGCGTGTGTCATGAATATATGAAGCTAATATATTAAAATTTCGTGATTTTACAACACCATGACAGTAATAAAAATTTGCACTTGATCCATGAAAAACAAAGGATTACAAAGCTTAAATAAATATGCAAAACTCAATTTGTTACCTCACATGATATATGTGTTGATCATAAAAAATAATATTCTTTTGAAGCAGTAATATCATATCATGTGAAATAATGATAAATTTCAATGTAAAATAAATAAACAAATAGTCAAAAAATTGTATAAAAAATATGAGAATATAATTAAACTAAAATTTATGAATATAAAAACCTAAAATTTGTCTCAAATGATTTTCCAAAAAAATATCAAAACTTCATCGAAATAAAATTTATTGAATATGAAAACCTCAAAATATGCGAGAGATTAGATCATAAGACCGTGAAGCTTGTAATAAATACATTATCACCTGCAATATAAAAACAAACAAACGAATGTGATATGAATACTAATATAAAGCAGCATAAAAATTCATAGACCATAAAATTATTCATTGTTAACAACAAACCAGATGGAGATGGGGTCGAGCAGATCTGATCCATTGAATTGAGTATGAAATATCAACAAATAACATGTTTGCAACCAGTATCCTTCGGCTTTTGAGTAAAAAGCACAAAATCAAAACCTAAAAAAAAATAAACTTAAACCAACAAACAGATAATCATAAATAATATGTTTAATCCATTATACATTAACCAAGTAATTTTTAAAATCGATTCAATAAATATAGAAATTGTAATATCCATGCGAAAAATAATTATCTCGGAGATGTGATAAGATAGATGATGAGAAATAGATAAACATGGATCGAGATAAAAGCATGGATAGAAAACAGAATTTCAAACATTGAAACATATATCATGTATTTAATACACCATTTAATTTAACCTTAAAAAAATTTACAATAAAGAGAGTTGAATTACTTACACTTTATCATTCTCTGTTATTAGATAGCAATACTTCTTTGAAAACCACGTTTCTTGTGAATACACCAGTTTGACGCTCTAAATTCCCGTCTTTTACCAAAATTTTTGTAGAATTTTGTGAGACTCCTCTCGAAAGTGCCACATATAGCTGACCGTGGCTGAACACATGGTTACGCAAAAATATGTCAATATTTGGGATTGTTTGACCTTGTGCTTTGTTTATTGTCAGAGCAAAACTAAGCCTTATGGGAAATTGTCGACGTGTCAACTCAAATGGTAATCCAGAATTATCTTCACTTTTCAAGGGCATTCTATGTAGAAAGTATCTGATACCCTTGTGAGGACCTGTTATGATCTCAGCATCTATAAAATTTCGACCAAGAGTGCGAAATATTAATCTTGTTCCATTGCATAGAACAAGTTCAGGCGCAACATTTCTCAAGAGCATGACAGGATTTCCTACTTTCAATATGATTTTATGTGGTGGCAAACCACTTGGATTATGAGAATTCAAAATTCTTCTTGAAAAAGATTGTGATTGTCGTCTTCTACACTATCCCAAGAGGTATACTCTTTTTCCTCTCCAGGAAACTTGAGAATGAACAATTGATTAATATTGTCCACATCAACATTTTTTGGTGTGATGATTGCTCTATCAACCATATAGTTTTCATCATTAACATGATTTATCAAATTAGGAAAACAGAATCAATCAACATCTGAATTGATTGTTCACCTTCCCATGGTATGATAATTGAAGCTGGTAATTTTATGTAATCACGATTTACAGTATGTACCATGTCATAGCTCTCCAATCTCACCCTACCCCGCCATGCGTAAATCTGCGACGACACGCGATACTCCTTGGACCAGCAGATCCTACATATGTTTTTGCTGTTGACGCGTGCTATTTATCTCTTGCACGTACCCGCCACCACTCTACCATAAATTGTACCCTTCGACCTTTTACCCGCACAACTTACTTGCTATGCAAATATTTGTCTCTGTCCTTTGACCTCGTTTAACAACCGGTAACAATTAGTCCGAAACCCCTCCGCCTCGCAGCCACCCCCCCCCACCACAAAACCAATTTGACTCGCTCCCGACCCACTGCTAGTTGCATCCTTCCACTAATTCTCTGAGGAAACCCCTCTCTAAACTGACTCAGCACATCTTCAACACAGCCCACTAACTCTCACTGTTCTCGCCCATCCTCGTGCTACCGCACTCCGCATCCTCACGTAACCTCCGCCATTACTATCACGGCCCTGGATTCTAAATTCCATCCCCGCACCCCCAACCACGTGACCGAGCCTATATTGACTCATTGCCAAGGTTCCTGGCTCGTTCGTTACTTTAATCTTTAGGCAATCATAGCACCATGGTTGATGGCGCCCTTTGCCCCTTAAGTGTCCGAGCACTCATTATCAGGACCCACAACGTAACGTCAATAGTGCCTAGGCTCCGCTCTCCATCTATCGGCCCCCACCAATACCTCCTGCCCCACTCCCCTCCCCCCCACCTGGCTCACAACTCAAGCTCTCGCTCGCCCCTAACCCTCCCCTTGCCTCACCTCCCTCTCAGCTATCCTGTTGTTCCCGCTACACGCAATCGCCCACAACTTCCTTTTTTTCTATTAAAATACCCCTAGCATCCTGCTTAACTGTCGCCCACCCCAAGTCGTGCACAGCGGTATACCCACCCCCCCCCAGCGACCACCCACTATTACCTCTACCTACTCTCCCCTCCATGACCCCATCCACACAACTGCACAGTAAATAACGCTTTCGTGATTGGTTATGCATAATACTTTCTAAGATGGTGTCAAATGCAATCCTCTGTTGAGCATTCAAACGTTCAATAGATCTCAAATCATCATCAGAAATATGATAAGAAAGCTCATCCTCAATTATTCTTGGTAGTGGTGCGTCTTCTAAAAACTCTACACTTACTGATGGCAAATCAAAATCATCAAGGTTCATTTTGTACTGATGCAACAACCTTCGTATCTCAAGGAATAACTTATGATGATTAAGTTACTTGATGAAATTTCTCTACCATAATCTTCGCACATGCTAGGATGGAACTCATCCCAGAGTTCTCGAACTTCTGTTGGTGATAGAACACCAATATGGATACAAATAACCTTCTCAATGAAGATGGCATTCTAATAGAGCGTGCTTCTTGCAGACATTGTTTTACATAATCATCCTGTTGAGAAGTCCTCTCATTTGAGCAGACTCCTTAAATGTTGAATATGTTACCCCATTGACAGTCATCAGATCATCGAAAGATGTCGGGCCCCTGACATGATTTAAAAGGATACGAAGATAAAACCTCTCACCTTCAGATAGACACCACATATACTCTTCCAACCACTTTATTGTTGTTTCTTCTACGAATCCAGTTTTTCCCAGATTTTATCCATGTGTAAAATTGTGGAAATTCTCGATATAAATACTTTCCAGTCAAGTCAGGATCACAATTTATTTTGAAAAATTTTGTAAGCATAGTCTTCGAATTGTCATCATCTGCAAGTAGATCACTTACGCGTTGTTGGGGGTCAAAATAAATCAAAAGTTGGTTCGGTGTATGTAGTTGTAACCTAATGACTGAAGGATACATCCTACTGAACTCAAATGAGAAAATTCTCCACAATGCTTCAGGCGCACAAATCCACCTTCCATCCACGTAGTTGGATTTCATCACAATGTTGCCCATTTCGTAACTCTAGAGCGACCCGATCAAGACCTTTATGGATGTACTTGTATATGTACTTGACACATTTAATCCCTCCACATACTTCAACATTAATATGGCAATCATATTTTAATAAAAGCCAGGGATTATATGGGACAACCCAACCATTATCAATGAAAACGTCGTTATGGTGGGGAATTGATACTTGACCACCTTCACGTCTTCGATATAAAGGGTATGAATCATTTCCTCGAGATGTGTATTCCACAAATGGCTTTGGAAATTTCTTCTTGCATTTACCATTTACCATGCATGGACAATTAGGATTGATCGATCCACAGGGCCCATGTATCATATGGTGGACAACTGCTTTGTGTAGGTTGGGTTCTTCTGTTTGTGAAGGTATTTCAGCACGTACAATTGAGTCAAAGTGGTCGGGAGTACACAACTTGTCATTATTTTCAAATATGACCAACATATGAACATGAGGAAGCCCTCTTTTCTGATACTCAATGACGTACGAATAAGAGCGGACCTTACCTAAAACCCCTCTATCCATAATGTCTTTCTTAAATTCCTCAAATTTTGCCCGAAATATCCTCGTAATCAAATCCGGACGGTCTTGAGGTGATTGCCCAGGAAGTAGTTGATTTTTTATCTCATTCCAATTTGGATTGCATGTCATTGTAAGCATTATATCTGGTTTTCCATATGTTTGTACAAAAGTCATGGCATCTTGATACCGTTGGTACATATCACGTGGGCTACCACCGAAAGATGATGGCAAAATGATTTTGGTACCAATATTTCCTGTATAATGTATTTGATAGATATGTATAAGATGTGAGTTGTCTCATATATTGTGAAACATAATAATCAAATCATTAAGTTATCGTACAATATTAAAATCATTAAGTTATCGTACCTGCATTATTCTCACCTCCATGTAAACAATCTTTCAATCCTTTGTAAAGTTCTGAACGTATATCACGTTGATTTGAACGTATCCATCGTAGTCTTTGTGTTTCGATCTTTACGTAATTGTCAACCACATATTGTTGAAGTAGACGACCTCCTCTAAGAATCAAAGATGGTGAATTTTCTCGTATCTGGTTAAGAAGATAACTAAAACTATTAAATGTAAGTTTAATAATTTTCTAATTATTAAAAAAAAGAATAAAGTACAATGTTTTATTCACTAACCTGTAGCATATATGCATAGTAATTTAAGCATGTTAATCTGGTACCATTGATATTTCGGCTATTTAAGTCCCAACCATATGTACCATATGGCAAAAGGAGGGGATATTGTAAAGGATCATAATAGCCGACTACATCTTGAATGCTGATAAGATTTCCACCAATTCCTTGTATGGTAATATCTCGATTGCTCAAAGTTTCTTGACACTCGTTGTCAACGATGACGGCTGCAACTTGAGATGTTGTTGGTAAACTATATTGATGTTCATTAGGTTTTTGTTGCCTGATGATGAGCCTACAGTTAGGTATGTCTTGACATTTGCCAATTTGTCGAAACACGTGCACAAATGGATTGTGTTGATCAAGAATGTTTTGTATCTTAAGCAGCAATTCTCGCCTTAGTTCTGGATTTTCATGAAGTCTGTTGTCTATATCATGATCTGTGTCTACAATCCACATCTGCATGTACCGTGGTCTACAATTCTCATTTGGTAGAAGACTTCCAATCGAGTGATATATTGATCCCTGGGCACGAAATGTGTAAATTCCATGTGTACCGGTTGTTAAGGACTCATCTATATTGACTCCCATCGATGTAAAAGAGAAAACATGATTGTATGCCCTTATGAAACGCCAAAAATGTCTGCCTTCCTCGTTATCTGCAGCATACAACTCTTGCAATTCAATGGGAGAAGGGATATGATCCAAATTTGTGTTTCCATTTCTATAGCAGAATTGTGATGTTTCACCATGAAACTGTAGAGCTTGGCAATGTATACAAATTCTTGGGTCAGACAATTGCCACCGATAATTTATCTCACTTTCACTGAAATTTCTTGCTAGGTTACGATATCGACGTGGACGTGGATATCGTTGTATGTTAGTAATGACATTGTTTTCATGGAATATGTTTCCTGCAAAATTTTTCAGATTATTATTCAAACTAACAATTTTAAAAAGAGTTGTTGCTGGAAGAGTGAACAAATAAATTATAAAATGGAAAATTATTATTAAAAAATATTTGTAAACTTTGTAAAAGTAATTTATTTTCCAAATATATGACGATGTATATTGAAAAAAATCCATCATTGTTTTTTTCTCTCATATATGTAAACTGAAATTATGAAATGCAAATATGCTATAATAAAATACTCATTTATTTCATAGTTTATGTTTTAAAAATATTCTATATTATGAAATAATATATTCATGACACACGCAACGCGTGTGCCTCGGTCGCTAGTTTATATGAATTTTTGAAAAATAAGAGTAAGTATTTTGAATAAATTAAATTTTGTTGGACAAAAATATGAAAATAAGACATTAAAAATTCTATAATGTGTTCAAATAATATTTACATGTATAAAAATATATCTTTTTTAATATAAGATGCTTCTTAGTTAATTTTTCAATGTCAACTTCTGAAACATTTAAAAGAGTAAATATTTATAAAAAAAATATTGTCATATAAAACAAAAAATTAAACTCAATCACCGGTTTAGTCCACTCTCATTTAAGTCATTAAATATTAAATGTACAACGTGAGAGAGGAAATTAGTGTATACTGCTTCATGTCTTTTTCTTGGCTGCCTTACTCTCACACATTACATGGGTGATGGCTAGATCAACTCGGCTTTAGAGGGATTTCATTCCATTTAGAACAAGATTCATAGATCCACATCTTTACACGTTATTTAACATCACATCTTCGAAGAAAAGCCCAACCCCGAAAAAAGCAAAAAGAAAGATAGTATTTGTCCCTTTTTGCAACTTGTCCATTTATCCCTACAGAACCATTATGTTACAAATTTTACTATATGTAAAATTTAAAAGCCATATTTGGAAGTTTTTAAAAATCTACTTCAAGATAGTAAAAGCCAAAAAGGTTTCAGTTTGCAGCAAGAAAATGCTGGGCCATAACATACAAACAGTGCAGCCATATTGTACAAACATGAAAAGCAGACAAATGATCCACTATATCAAACAGTGGTCCAACAAACAAAATAAAAGAAGAGAAAAGGGAATTAGGATTGAAAGAATTACCTGATTATGCGTCGATAGCGATGTGTGGACGTGACGATGTAGGGGAAAATCGAGGGACGAACCGAATTTGCCTGAGGATGGCGGTTGGCTCATGTTATCAATGTACATAATGGGTTATCTCACAATTTTATTGAAGTGCCTCGTATCCTAATTTCTTACTGGCTACTTTGCACACGTATAAAATGGGAAAAAAATAAACTTGCAACTTGTCCATTTATCCCTACAGAACCATTCGGCTACAAATTTTACTATCTGTAAAATTTAAAAGCTATATTTGTAACTTTTTAAAAATCTACTTCAAGATAGTAAAAGCCAAAAAGGTTTCAATTTGCAGCAAGAAAATGCTGGGCCAAAACATACAAACAGTCCAGCCATAACATACAAACATGAAAAGCAGGCAAATGATTCACTCTATCAACCAGTGGTCCAACAAACAAAATAAAAGAAGAGAAAAGGGAATTAGGATTGAAAGAATTACCTGATTATGCGTCGATAGCTATGTGTGGACGTGACGATGTAGGGGAAAATCGAGGGACGAACCGAATTTGCCTGAGGATGGCGATTGGCTCCTGTTATCAATGTACAGAATGGGTTCTCTCACAATTTCATTGAAGTGCCTCGTATCCTAATTTCTTACTGGCTACTTTGCACACATATAAAATATAAAAAAAATAAACAATTTTGATGTCATTGAATATATGAGTATTAGCATGAATATATGAGTATTATCACATCAACAGACATACAGTGAAGCAAATAAAACACGATAAATAATATGCTGTTACACAGTGATGAGAATAAAATAAATTTGAAGATGGAAAAAATGGAACTCACCGTAGGGTGTTGCAGCCAAACCACCGCCACTATGGAGGATGCGCTGGAGTTGGGGCGTTCGAAGGCGACTACGGAGAGGATTGCTGGCGTCGAGCGTCTCAACCAATTGCTCGAAGTATCGATGAAGACCTAAACGTTGTCCGAGGTGATACAGCAGTAATCAAACTAAAATTAATTTAAAGAGAGAAGAAATTGAAATCACCTTAAGCCAAACCACCGCCGCTATGGAGGAGGAGCGCGAGTTGGCGTGCTGGAAGGACACTAAGGAGAGGATGGCTGGAGTCGAGCGTGTCAATCAATTGCTCGAAGTATCGAGGAAGACCGTCGAAGTCATCCTGTTCAATGACGCTTTAAGTAGTGGGAGAAAAATAAACAAAGCGTGGAGGAGGAAGCAACAACCACTATAGATTCGCGGGTGAAATCTGAGATACGGATTTGATTTGAGAGAATCTGATTTTCAGTTTTCAACGCAACCGATGTATGCGTTGGATATGATGGAAGGAGATAGGAACGTGGGGGAGAAAGTCAAAGGAGATGGAGGGGCATTTTTGGATAAACAAAAAACAGACCAAAGACACCAAACAGTTTTTATAATGGGCTTAACTTTAATAAATAGTAAAAGATGTGTGAAGGCCCGAAAATCCTTACTTTGAAAATTTGCGGAAAATTTAAAATTTTCTTTTTAAAAGAACTTAAACGGTCTCATTCATAAAATCACAGGTGAATCAAGTTCAATGTTTCAAATTATTGCAGCGGAATAAAAATAAAGTTGCCAAAAATAACAACTTAAAATTTGTCCAACGACTGATAAAAATTATTAGCGGAACAATAACAACTGCTGCACTGAGGTCCTCGGGTGCCACTACTGCCGACCCAAGCTGGCTCACTGGTCCCCGTCCTCGGCCCTGGCCTCATCAATACCTACAACAATCAAGTCTAGTGAGCCTAAAGACTCAGCATGCATATATCGCAGGTAACGAGTAAAATCTGAAGTAAAATATGCATGGGATAAAATATCATGTCATGAGGTATGCTGAAAATAATCTGTACTCATGCTGAAAATAATCTGTATTGAGCAATTATAATACGTGCATAACTGAACTGATAATCATAGTAAAAACGTTTGCTCCTTGGAGCCCTGTACTGAAATAACTGGTAAAATTTTCTGTTGAGATTATGTTTTACGCCTGTGGCCACTGCACTAAGCTGAACTGATCGGTAACTGACTACCGGGGAGCCTGAAACTGAGCTGGCGGTCACTGAAGACCCGATGGTACCATCCTGAACTGATAGGTCACTGGCGACCTGATGGTACCAACCTGAACTGAGCGGTCACTGGCGACCGTATAAATAATGCTCCCACATAGTGAATGAACCACAAGCTATATCGCATAAATCTCAAAAATAATCATTTTCTGTTTTCATGCACGTAAAATAATTAACTGGCGATAATGAAAATATCCTGTAATTTTACCAACTGGAGTGGGTTGGATCGTCCCCCAGGCTCGCTGCAACCTAACGGTGCCATGAAAATATGCAATAGCTTAAACTTGACCAACTATGTAATTTAGTTTGAAAATGCGACAATTACATCTAACGACTTCGTATTTAATCATGACTCCGAACCAACGCGAACAAACACTAAACCACCGTAACGTCATGATTAAAATACGCTGAAAATAATGAAATAATGCTCCTAAAATTCTGATGGTCGAAATCTAGGTGGAATGGAGGCCAAAACAAGAAACGCTCTTTCGAGAGTCAATTTGGCACATCGTACCGTAAATTCTCGTACGAATTCAAAAATGATCCGAATGACAAACGGCAAAAAACATGACCTTCCTAACTTGATTAGGCACTGTCCAGTCCAAGGCCATGGGCTAAAAGCCGACCAAAAACTCGAACGAGCCTCTGAACCGTCACAGCAACTTGCTGTCAAAAAAATACAGCAGCTGCGCAACTCGGCACATCGCACCGTAAATTCTCGTACGACTACAAAAATGCTCCGAATGACGAACGGCCAAAAACATGACCTTCCTAACTTGATTAGGCACTGTCCAGTCCAAGGCCATGGGCTAAAAGCCGACCAAGAACTCGAACAAGCCTCTGAACCGATACAGCAACTTGCTGTAAAATTCCAGCAGCTGCACACTTGTTTTCCTTGTGTCGTTTTCGAGTCCGCCGGCCATTGGGGCTTACACCACCGACCAGAGACCCTTACCAACATCCCAAGGAAGGATTTGAACCATGGCTAAGGGCACAAGACCAGACACAATTCGAACCACACCAGCAAGCAACCAAACGTTCCAACCGAGAACAAATTCTGCACGTAGGGTGCATTGCTTTTGTTTGGATGTCACGAATCGTTCCAATGACCATTTGATTGACCATGACGCGATCTAGACATCTAGGGGTATGGTATGAACCGTGGCTAAGGGCCATAGGCCAACCAAGATCCTTACCAAACCACCAAACTCGAAATACATATGCTGTCCAAAAACTGAAGGGCCGAGAGGGGAGGGGCTGTTGTGATGTTTTAATTAAAAACCGAGGAGCCATGGACCAAGCCACCAAAAGGGCGACTTAGTCACGTCTTAGACATGCTAGGGAAGTTATCTAATCATGGCTATAGGCCCCTAGGGCAGCCAAGATCAGATCCTTCCTCCATGACAACAAACTGAAATTTTCGAACAAGATTCTGCACTATTGGGAAGGTTGCTGTCATTTCGATTTCCAGCAAGGGTGGGGGCTGAATGAATGGACCAACATGGTCCTAATGCATCCTATTACATGTCTAGGAACAGCCTTGGGAGCCTGGAGTCGAACCATAACCTGAAATCCACAACACGAAGCAAACCGTGAAGCTGCCCAAGAAAACCGAAAAAATCTGCATGTTGGTTTTCTGAAAAATTCTTGAAACATTTCGGTTTTATCATGATGAAATCTGATCATGCACTTAAAAATACTGATAATATGACTTGATTGAGGTTTAGAAAAAGTATATACATGCCTTGGATTCGTTTCGAAAGAAAACGAAAAGAATGAGACGATCCGGCGCGGAGGAGATGGAGCGATTTCTTTTCTTGCTACCTTGCTGGATTTTTCTCCTTTGCTCTAGCTATGAGGGTCACGAAATTTCCCCTCTCAAACTCTCTGAATTTCAGTGGGGAGGGGTGTGATGGAGTGGTTATGGAGGTGGGGAGAAAAATGGTTGGAAAGGTGAGAGGCAAGATCCACAAATATAGGATCTCAACTCAAGACTAAGTCCCACACTCCTTAAAATTTGCACATGCTTGTCAAATCTCCTTGGGAATGCCTTGACCGATGTATTGTATGGTATCCAAGGCTAGGATCATGCTTAATAACTAACTAATTAAGGTTTGGTTAATAATTGAAAAGATTAGCATGCTAAAAATTTACATGGAATGGCCAAATGTGGGTTGGCAAAAATAATTGTCTAGGTACTAAGGGGTGGCCGAAATTTCACTTCTAAAAATGGATGGGGAGTGTTGTTTATCTAGTCAACTAATAATCCTTAAAGGCCTTACTAATCCTTTAATTAATTTAGTGAGCTAACCTTTTAATTATGCAACTTAAATGGGCTTATTTCTTAATCACCTCAAGCAACTTAAATTAAATCCTCACATCTTCTTACTAACTTGAATGAACTTACTTTCTAGTTAATTTAACTCCCGGAAATATTTCTCGAAATCTAAAATTCTATCTCAAAACTCCATCTCCAGTCCGGCCTCACTGAAATAACTGAAATGCTGAAAATCAACTACTGGGTTGAAATAATAAAATAATTAACTTCAAAGAAATGCATTTAAAATAATCCTGCAATGGAGTCAATTAAATTTATAAATCTAGAATTATGCATGGTTTAAACGTAGACTGATTTACGGGTTCTACAATCCTTCCCCCCTTAAAAGAAATTTCGTCCTCGAAATTGAAACTCACCGAATAACTCGGGGTAACGCTCCCTCATCTCTGGCTCGGACTCCCATGTAGCTTCCTCCTCTGAATGGTTGAGCCATTTTACTCTGACTCGCTTAACCAGCTTGTTCCGAAGCTTCTTTTCCTGTCTGTCTAGGATCTGCACGGGTCTCTCCTCATAAGATAGGTTCGGAGTAAGCTGCAACGGCTCAAAGTTCAAGACATGCGAAGGATTTGCCATATACTTCCTCAGCATAGAGACGTGGAAGACATTGTGTACTCCGGCCAAATTCGGCGGAAGAGAAACACGATAAGCTAGCGTCCCAACTCTGTCAAGGATCTCAAATGGTCCAATGAATCTCGGACTGAGCTTCCCTTTCTTCCCAAATCTCATGACACCCTTCATAGGTGCCACTTTCACAAAGACATGATCGCCCACTGCAAACTCTAAGTCTCTCCTCCGCTGATCGGCATAACTCTTCTGTCGGCTCTGAGCAGTCCTCATCCTATCACGGATCTTGACTACTACATCTGCTGCCTGCTGAACAATCTCTGGACCCAACTCTGCTCTCTCTCCTACTTCATCCCAATGAACAGGAGATCTGCACTTGCGGCCATACAGTGCTTCATACGGAGCCATACCTATAGACGACTGGAAACTGTTGTTGTAGGTGAGCTCAACCAGTGGCAGGTTAGACTCCCAACTCCCTGGGAAATCAATGACGCAAGCGCGAAGAAGATCCTCCAAAATCTGAATAACTCGCTCCGACTGCCCATCTGTCTGCGGATGAAAGGCTGTGCTAAACAACAACTTCGTACCCAAAGTCGAATGCAAACTCTTCCAAAATGAGGAAGTGAATCTGGGATCTCTGTCGGATACGATAGAAACTGGAATACCATGGAGTCGGACTATCTCCCGGTTATACAACTCTGCATACTGAACCATGGTGAAAGTCGTCTTAATAGGCAAGAAGTGCGCTGATTTGGTAAGACGATCTACAATCACCCAAATGGCATTCGATCCTCTGGCTGACCTCGGCAAACCGGTCACAAAATCCATGGTGACGTTCTCCCACTTCCACTCAGGAATAGGAAGAGGCTTGAGCAAACCTGCTGGTCTCTGATGCTCGGCCTTTACTAACTGACAGGTAAGACACTCGGACACAAATCGTCTGATGTCTTTCTTCATACCCGGCCACCAATACAATAGCTGCAGATCCTTGTACATCTTCGTACTCCCAGGGTGAATAGAGTACGGGGACATATGGGCCTCTGATAAGATGTCCGCTCGGATAGAATCACTGCTAGGAACCCATATCTTATCTCGGTATCTCACAATACCGTCGCTGACTGTATACAAGACACTGCCCTTGGATTCATCTCTCTTCTTCCACTGTGCCAACTGCTCATCTGCGGCTTGACCACTGCGAATACGGTCCAAAAGAGAAGACTGAATGGTCAAGGTAGATAGACGAGGAACTCTACCTCGAGGATAAGTCTCAAGACCGAACCTCTGCATCTCAATCTGAAGAGGTTTCTGCATAGTCAAATGAGCCATCACTGCGACTTTTCTGCTCAAAGCATCCGCAACTACATTAGCTTTACCCGGGTGGTAGCTAATGTCACAATCGTAGTCTTTCACAAGCTCCAACCAACGCCTCTGACGCATGTTCAGCTCCTTCTGCGTAAAGAAATACTTGAGGCTCTTGTGGTCGGTAAAGATCTGGCATTTCTCTCCATACAGATAGTGCCTCCAAATCTTCAAAGCAAAGACTACGGCCGCTAACTCCAGATCATGGGTGGGGTAGTTCTTCTCGTGGATTTTCAGCTGTCGAGAAGCATATGCTATCACTCTCCCATTCTGCATCAATACTGCGCCAAGACCGAGCTTCGAAGCATCGGTATAAAGAACGAACTCGCCGGGTCCTGACGGTGTGGCCAAAACTGGTGCTGAAATAAGAGCTTGCTTCAAAGTATCGAAGCTCTTCTGGCATTCCTCGCTCCACACAAATTTCACATTCTTCTTGGTCAGTGCTGTGAGTGGAACGGCAATGGAGGAAAATCCCTGAATGAATTTCCTGTAGTATCCTGCTAGTCCAAGAAAACTGCGGATCTCGGATGCATTCTGAGGCACAACCCAATCTCTGACTGCTGCAACTTTTGCGGGGTCTACCTCAATACCATTGCTAGAAACGATGTGGCCCAAGAATGCCACCTTCTCTAACCAGAATTCGCACTTACTGAACTTTGCGAATAATTTGTGCTTCTGCAATGTCTGCAACACTGTGGTCAGATGCCTGCTGTGCTCCTCCCGACTCTTGGAGTAGACGAGAATGTCGTCTATGAAAAGTATCACAAACTGGTCGAGGTACGGCTGAAATACGCGATTCATGAGATCCATGAAGATCGCTGGCGCATTCGTCAGACCGAATGGCATCACAAGGAACTCGTAGTGGCCATAACGAGTCCTGAAAGCTGTCTTTGAAACATCAGCATCTCTCACTCTCAACTGATGATAACCAGAACGCAGATCAATCTTGGAGAAAATCGAAGCTCCCTGCAACTGGTCAAACAGATCCTCTATCCTCGGCAGTGGGTATTTGTTCTTAACTGTAACCCTGTTCAACTCCCGATAGTCAATGCAAAGTCTCATCGTGCCATCCTTCTTCTTAACAAACAAGACCGGCGCGCCCCATGGAGAAAAGCTCGGGCGAATGAACTCCTTGTCCCGAAGTTCCTGAATCTGCTTCTTAAGCTCTGCCATCTCTGTCGGTGCTAGTCGGTACGGCGCTTTGGATATCGGAGCCGTACCTGGCATAAGCTCAATGGAAAACTCCACCTCTCTCTCAGGTGGCATACCAGAGACGTCCTCGGGAAAAACGTCTAAGAAATCTCTGACGATCGGAACCTCTGAGGCTGACTGGCTGGGTTCCTCGGGGACAGCTAAAAAGGTCGCTAGAAATGCTCGACACCCTCTATGCATGAGTTTCCTAGCCTGAACATATGGAATAATGCGCGGTAACGAAAAGTACCTATCCGGCTCAAATAAGAACTGCTCCATTCCAGGCGGTCGGACGAGAACGGATCTCCGCTGGAAGTCTATCAACACTCTGTTCTTCAGTAGCCAATCCATCCCTAGGATGATGTCGAATTCCGGCATCGGTAGCACAATCAGATCCGCATATACAAGCTTACCGTGCAGCTCAAGGTCTATATCTCGGATAACATTGGTGGCTGTCATCTCCTCGCCTGACGGCAACACTACTGAAAAGGCTATGTCTAGCCCAATGGTCTTGATCTTGAGAAAGTTTGTGAAGACCTCCGAAATGAACGAGTGCGTGGCCCCTGAATCTATCAAGGCCTTGGTAGCTGAGCCGGCTATGAAAATTCTTCCTGAAAGTTCGGAACACTAAGCGGAACCCAAAGATCATAGAAGCTAAGCTTATAGACATGCAAAGGCCACAGTTCTTCTAACTAAGTCCCGAAAATAATACTAAGTAGAGCATGCAATCCTATCGCTGTTCTAAGTTCAAATTCTAAATCCTGATTCCCAAAACACTGAAATTCAATAATAATTCTAAACTTAAAGGTACCTGTTAATAACATGGTCTCAGGGTTGGTTTCCGCGGCATGTAGAGCGAAAACTCGGCCCTGAGTAGGCAAATTCCTCTGAGGGCAATGTGGCAACATGGGGTCTGGACTGCCACACTTAAAACACTTTCCTGAGCCAGCCATGCATGCTCCAGGATGGCGGCGAGAGCACCTCGGACAGACTGGGTACTCCTGAGTCCTCGGGGCTGGGCGTCCCCGCTGCTGCTGCTGCTGCTGGTGGTGGGGCTCTCTGTTCCTAGGCGGTCCATGGAATGGCCTCTTATGCTGCTGCTGATGCTGATGAGGAGGAGGGCGGTGGGGTACCTGGATTGGGCGCTTGCCCTGGCGGTCTCTCTCGATGTCCCGCTGATCCTGCTCAGCGGCTAAGGCTTTGGAGACTGCGATCTCATAAGTGGCAGGGTCAGATACCCTAACGTCTCGGCGCAAGATCGGCCGTAGTCCCACCAGAAAGTGCATCAACTTCGCTCTGGCATCATTCGCGATCAGGGGCACAAAGTGACAGCCCCTCTCGAACTTACGGATAAACTCCGTAACTGACATATCCCCCTGCCTCAGACTCATGAACTCTGTGGTCAGTCTGGTGCGAACCTCCTCGGTAAAATACTTGGAGTAGAAAACCTCCGTAAATCGGGTCCAAGAAAGTGTAGCCAAAGTCAAGGCCACCGAAGCTCCTTCCCACCATAAGCGGGCGTCTCCAGTAAATAAATAGGTCGCACATCGAACTCGGTCGGCGTCTCCCAGCTCCATGAAATCAAAGATAACCTCGAGGGACTTGATCCATCCCTCGGCAACCATGGGGTCAGATGTCCCGGAGAATTCCTTTGGGCGCATCTTCATGAATCGCTCATAAACAGCCTCGGATCCTGCCGGCCTGGCTGCGGCAGCGACAACGGCATTGTTCCCCGCAAACTGTGCGAAGAACTGCGTCATCCCAGCTAGCATCTGGGCATTCATATCAGGCGGAGGGGGTGGAGGTAAGTCTTCCTCCCGCCTACGATCCTCACCGTACTCATGACAGCGCCTCGCGCCACCTCTCGGGCGCCCAACCTGGCGTCTAGGGGGCATACTGTTCCATACATAACCCGTACGTAACTAACATGCATAATTCCATAATTTATTTTAACTGAACACTGAAATACTGAAAATCTGGAAGCATGCTGACAAAATAATTCATGCTTTAAATAAAATGCTGAACAAAATGCTGAACTGTAAAACTTACAGACCGAAGACGTGGCTTCGTGAGTTTCTCGGAGTCAGTAGTAGTGTAACCCTTTACAAGAACATAGGCTCTGATACCAACTGTGAAGGCCCGAAAATCCTTACTTTGAAAATTTGCGGAAAATTTAAAATTTTCTTTTTAAAAGAACTTAAACGGTCTCATTCATAAAATCACAGGTGAATCAAGTTCAATGTTTCAAATTATTGCAGCGGAATAAAAATAAAGTTGCCAAAAATAACAACTTAAAATTTGTCCAACGACTGATAAAAATTATTAGCGGAAAAATAACAACTGCTGCACTGAGGTCCTCGGGTGCCACTACTGCCGACCCAAGCTGGCTCACTGGTCCCCGTCCTCGGCCCTGGCCTCATCAATACCTACAACAATCAAGTCTAGTGAGCCTAAAGACTCAGCATGCATATATCGCAGGTAACGAGTAAAATCTGAAGTAAAATATGCATGGGATAAAATATCATGTCATGAGGCATGCTGAAAATAATCTGTACTCATGCTGAAAATAATCTGTACTGAGCAATTATAATACGTGCATAACTGAACTGATAATCATAGTAAAAACGTTTGCTCCTTGGAGCCCTGTACTGAAATAACTGGTAAAATTTTCTGTTGAGATTATGTTTTACGCCTGTGGCCACTGCACTAAGCTGAACTGATCGGTAACTGACTACCGGGGAGCCTGAAACTGAGCTGGCGGTCACTGAAGACCCGATGGTACCATCCTGAACTGATAGGTCACTGGCGACCTGATGGTACCAACCTGAACTGAGCGGTCACTGGCGACCGTATAAATAATGCTCCCACATAGTGAATGAACCACAAGCTATATCGCATAAATCTCAAAAATAATCATTTTCTGTTTTCATGCACGTAAAATAATTAACTGGCGATAATGAAAATATCCTGTAATTTTACCAACTGGAGTGGGTTGGATCGTCCCCCAGGCTCGCTGCAACCTAACGGTGCCATGAAAATATGCAATAGCTTAAACTTGACCAACTATGTAATTTAGTTTGAAAATGCGACAATTACATCTAACGACTTCGTATTTAATCATGACTCCGAACCAACGCGAACAAACACTAAACCACCGTAACGTCATGATTAAAATACGCTGAAAATAATGAAATAATGCTCCTAAAATTCTGATGGTCGAAATCTAGGTGGAATGGAGGCCAAAACAAGAAACGCTCTTTCGAGAGTCAATTTGGCACATCGTACCGTAAATTCTCGTACGAATTCAAAAATGATCCGAATGACAAACGGCAAAAAACATGACCTTCCTAACTTGATTAGGCACTGTCCAGTCCAAGGCCATGGGCTAAAAGCCGACCAAAAACTCGAACGAGCCTCTGAACCGTCACAGCAACTTGCTGTCAAAAAAATACAGCAGCTGCGCAACTCGGCACATCGCACCGTAAATTCTCGTACGACTACAAAAATGCTCCGAATGACGAACGGCCAAAAACATGACCTTCCTAACTTGATTAGGCACTGTCCAGTC
Source organism: Primulina eburnea (assembly GCF_022965805.1). Classification (NCBI taxonomy): domain Eukaryota; kingdom Viridiplantae; phylum Streptophyta; class Magnoliopsida; order Lamiales; family Gesneriaceae; genus Primulina; species Primulina eburnea. The sequence goes on along the minus strand of NC_133113.1, from coordinate 10,243,731 downwards.
CAAGGCCATGGGCTAAAAGCCGACCAAGAACTCGAACAAGCCTCTGAACCGACACAGCAACTTGCTGTAAAATTCCAGCAGCTGCGCACTTGTTTTCCTTGTGTCGTTTTCGAGTCCGCCGGCCATTGGGGCTTACACCACCGACCAGAGACCCTTACCAACATCCCAAGGAAGGATTTGAACCATGGCTAAGGGCACAAGACCAGACACAATTCGAACCACACCAGCAAGCAACCAAACGTTCCAACCGAGAACAAATTCTGCACGTAGGGTGCATTGCTTTTGTTTGGATGTCACGAATCGTTCCAATGACCATTTGATTGACCATGACGCGATCTAGACATCTAGGGGTATGGTATGAACCGTGGCTAAGGGCCATAGGCCAACCAAGATCCATACCAAACCACAAAACTCGAAATACATATGCTGTCCAAAAACTGAAGGGCCGAGAGGGGAGGGGCTGTTGTGATGTTTTAATTAAAAACCGAGGAGCCATGGACCAAGCCACCAAAAGGGCGACTTAGTCACGTCTTAGACATGCTAGGGAAGTTATCTAATCATGGCTATAGGCCCCTAGGGCATCCAAGATCAGATCCTTCCTCCATGACAACAAACTGAAATTTTCGAACAAGATTCTGCACTATTGGGAAGGTTGCTGTCATTTCGATTTCCAGCAAGGGTGGGGGCTGAATGAATGGACCAACATGGTCCTAATGCATCCTATTACATGTCTAGGAACAGCCTTGGGAGCCTGGAGTCGAACCATAACCTGAAATCCACAACACGAAGCAAACCGTGAAGCTGCCCAAGAAAACCGAAAAAATCTGCATGTTGGTTTTCTGAAAAATTCTTGAAACATTTCGGTTTTATCATGATGAAATCTGATCATGCACTTAAAAATACTGATAATATGACTTGATTGAGGTTTAGAAAAAGTATATACATGCCTTGGATTCGTTTCGAAAGAAAACGAAAAGAATGAGACGATCCGGCGCGGAGGAGATGGAGCGATTTCTTTTCTTGCTACCTTGCTGGATTTTTCTCCTTTGCTCTAGCTATGAGGGTCACGAAATTTCCCCTCTCAAACTCTCTGAATTTCAGTGGGGAGGGGTGTGATGGAGTGGTTATGGAGGTGGGGAGAAAAATGGTTGGAAAGGTGAGAGGCAAGATCCACAAATATAGGATCTCAACTCAAGACTAAGTCCCACACTCCTTAAAATTTGCACATGCTTGTCAAATCTCCTTGGGAATGCCTTGACCGATGTATTGTATGGTATCCAAGGCTAGGATCATGCTTAATAACTAACTAATTAAGGTTTGGTTAATAATTGAAAAGATTAGCATGCTAAAAATTTACATGGAATGGCCAAATGTGGGTTGGCAAAAATAATTGTCTAGGTACTAAGGGGTGGCCGAAATTTCACTTCTAAAAATGGATGGGGAGTGTTGTTTATCTAGTCAACTAATAATCCTTAAAGGCCTTACTAATCCTTTAATTAATTTAGTGAGCTAACCTTTTAATTATGCAACTTAAATGGGCTTATTTCTTAATCACCTCAAGCAACTTAAATTAAATCCTCACATCTTCTTACTAACTTGAATGAACTTACTTTCTAGTTAATTTAACTCCCGGAAATATTTCTCGAAATCTAAAATTCTATCTCAAAACTCCATCTCCAGTCCGGCCTCACTGAAATAACTGAAATGCTGAAAATCAACTACTGGGTTGAAATAATAAAATAATTAACTTCAAAGAAATGCATTTAAAATAATCCTGCAATGGAGTCAATTAAATTTAAAAATCTAGAATTATGCATGGTTTAAACGTAGACTGATTTACGGGTTCTACAAGATGTATATATATGTAAAAAACATTATAAGGAGATAATATAGTATAAATATTTTTGAAACAAAATATTACAGAATGTTATATTATTTTTTAGAGTTAATGTTATGGCTATATTTCTCATTCTTTACCAACAAATAAGTGATAAATGATTATTCATTTATGAAAAAAAAGTGACGATCACATGGAAATAAAATACGAATTCGATATTTAATAGTTCAAAGGAAAATTCGAGAAATGGATCATCTAAATCAACAAATGAATCACTTAAAAAGCATACAAATGATGTACATTGATATATATAAAATCCAAACAACATTTCCATCGGCCATTGACTATCATATAATTGACTTCAATGGTGGCTAAAACTAAAAACACGACAGAATCAAATCAATTCAATCTAAATAAACTTCAGATATGTAAAAGAGGAAGAAAAAGAGACCAATGAAAATCATTAGTTGCAACATAACCAAAAAAACTATACTCTCCAAATACTTTTCACACAGTTAACCAATAAGTCATTGAGAAAAAAATCATTTAAAGTCAAAAAATCTGTACGTGTGTTTCAACATGCTATAATTTGAGCAAAGGTCGTTCAATGTTTAAAGAATGAATATTAATTGTGATTTCAATCGCAATAGAAACTGATGGGCATTGGGATCCGATTTGCATAGCAGTTAAAAGGATAAGTTAAACCCAAATTAAAAAAAAAAAAATCTCATTGTATCTCATCAAATAAAAATCGAGACACATATTTGTATTTAATCAATAAACAATGTTTTCATAGCTAAAGCCAAGTCAATATTCTAATTTTTTAAAACTTCAGTGCTAACTCATGCTTTTTTTAAGGTAGGAAAAAAGTACTTTGGGTAACCTGAGAAAAAGATCCACATTTACATCCGGCCTTGTAATGGACTGAAATGAATAATTCCCCCCAAATTCTATTGACTTTGGCCTCCTGAACTTAAAGTCTACTTTATCCGCACCGACGTCACGCACAAATCCGGATGCAACAACAGCCGTAACCTACCAGAAATAGCAGCACTAAAATTAAAAATAAATTATCAAATTCCACCAAAAGGGAATAAATCACAATAACAGAAAAGTTTTTCTGATAAGAAAAAAAAATCAACGATAAATTTAAATTTTCCAAATATAAACAATCAAAAATTCGAAGCGATGACCCAACTGGCCATCTTAGCTAGTTCATCTCTTGCGGAGCTCATGTTATTGCTATATTTTGTCATTCTTTAACAATTCCAGAATAAAAGAACATGGAGATATTCAGTAAGGGTGCCAAGAGAAAACAACAGTAACAAATAATAATCTCAACAAATTTGATCACTTGTAAATTGTGAAGGTACTGATTTTAAAATATATTGTACTTATTTTCATCAGACTTATGGAAGTTTAAGCTTTGGACCTCTCCCCAACTTCATAATCCTAGCTCCTCCATTGAATCATCGAAGGATTGCAAAGTTAACCACCAGTTGTAACATGATCCACAAAAAGTACATGGCAACCAACCATGACTACCGATACAACCACAGCAGCATACTGGGTAAATTGGAGGGTCACAATCTGTTCAATATGAATTATAATGTATATGGTTTTTGCAGCAAATTTTATCTCGAAATCCGAAGGTCGGCAAAAAACAGAATACAGAAATGCACATAAACAACAAATGCTCATAAATATTATAAGCCATGTGATACAAATAGATGAATCGATTAAGAGAAGCGTATATGCATCATCTTTAATGCTCTTCAATAATTCACAGACTCGATCCCCCCCAAAAAAAGGGGGCTTCGAATACATATGATTCACAAATGCTCATAAATATTTTAAGCCATGTGATACAAATAGATGAATCGATTAAGAGAAGCGTATATGCATCATCTTTATTGCTCTCCAGTAATTCACAGACCCGATCCCCCAAAAGAAAAACAGGGGGGCTTCGAATACATATAAAAATAAAAATTTGAAGTTTATCGACATATATGTAGATATTTTAATCTGCGAATTCTACAATAAATAATTTAAATTTTTTGTAATCGAGAAAAATCATCGGATACCTGAATCCAATTTGCGGTGTGAGAGGTGATAACCTCACTGTCAACGATAATTTGGTGGTTGAAACCCAGAATAATTGAATTTCCCGAAACCCAAATTATGTGCTGCTTTAAGTAGTGTGAGAAAAATAAATAAAGCGTGGGGTTGGTTTGTTGTGGAAGCGGAAGAGTAAGCAACAACCATGAAAGATTTGCGGCGTTCTGTTTCAGAAAATCTGTTTTCAGGATTTTTTTTTTTCAAATAAACGATAGATTTGATTTGAGAGAAACTTGGTTTTGTGAAACCGATGTATGAGAGAAGAAGAGTTGGGAGGGAAGAATATAATCCGAGTAGGTGGGAACTGTGAGAAAACGTGGAGAGGTAGAGCGAGGGTATTTTAGGAAATCTAAAAAACAGACCAAAGACACAAGTAGTTATTCTAATATTCTTAGATTTAATAAATAGTAAAAGATAAGAATAGGTGATTGAGTTATATAAAATTAAAAGTACCAAAAATAAAATAATGACTGATAAATAGGAAGCATTACATATTTTATGTAACATACCATTCAAATGTGTAGTAAAATATGTCATTTCAACGTTGGATTCATCAAAATTTGTAGCATGTGCACTTCTATTTATACGTCTTTGGTAGTTTGACCGAGGGCGGGCTAGATTTGTTTGTCGTTCAGCTTGTGTCCTTAATTGTCTTTGTACTCGTCGTCGCGATGTGTTTAATTGACGCTTTTCATTGTCATTGCGATTTATATGAGTAGTAGCCCGTATAGGAGGAGAAGACATTAATGCTAATATTATTTAAATCTGTGTAAATATGTAGAAGAAAACTATTAAATATTGGTCTCCACATGTTTAAGTTCCAATAATTCAAGAATTGCAATAATAGATTCGTGAATAACATGAATATACCAACATTAAATCGATATACATCGAAGAAAGTTGATGACAGAAGATGGTAACATGTTTTAATTGGATAAACTATTGTGGAAACATGAATAAGATTTGTGCCAATTGGTGCAAACTTTGTATAACATAAAAAACCGTTATTATATAACGAAAAACCTTGAACAACATCAATAAATTAAATAGATATTATACCGAAATGAACGAATTGCAAGGAATCCTTAAGTCTATGCTTCTTTTGCATACCAGTTGCATTATAACCCATAAACCAAAACAAAAATAATAACAATGAAGGAAATTAAAAAGTTAGTATGTAACCATTACTTTTTAGGGCCGACGCATTATTTTTTTCTCTCCTGCGATTCGTTTACGGTGGTTTATGAATACAAAATAGAACAATTACATGTTTTTAGATTCGACTGATGAAAGGAAAAACCGTGTGAATTGTGGAAAATAAGGAACAATTTTAAGATAATTTTCGATAAATCAAACCTTATGCTTTGTTGCCGAAATCTGAGAGTAGAACGTGTCCCTTGCTCATTGTTTCGTCCGAATTATGTATTTGCGCTGTGTAATTCAGACATATAAAAAATGAATTTGTGTTTTATCGGATTCAATTTGGTTCTAAGAAGAATAAGAGAAGCACAATCTTACAACCATCTATCACCAATATGGCTCGTAAAATAATTTGTAAATCGAAACGAACAACAACGGGAGATATTGAGGGCAAAAAGTCACAAACTAACATGTTTTAGTATCTGATCGTGATGGAAATTTGTAAAAGAAATAATGGGTTGAGTGGAAAAGAGAAAATATGTGATTATAACAAACTTATATGCTTCAGTAGATGTTCAATATATCAGACTCATAAGAATTCGTAAGATATCAATAAATCCCATGATAATCTTTGTGATAAAATATTGTGTTTTCAGAACTTTGTGTTTCGCATTTTTGTAAGTTGAGAAACTAAGAGTTTCAGTAGGCTGAGGTGTAAGTCCTTCTGAAGTGGGTGTGTACAAGTATTGTACTGTAATATCCAAAGTCTTTTAGTTATACCTTCTGGAAACAGAAGAAGGGGAGACGTAGAAGAGTTTATCTTCGAACTTCCATAAACAACTGCTGCCTACTGCTTTATTGTTTTTCAACTACTTCATCAGATTGTTTCCGCACGTTCTACTATAATCAGGTGAAAGTTTTCATACAAGATCGACTACTATCCTTAACAGGATTCTAGTACCTCATCAAAACAAAAAACGAGTAGAGTTTATTCACCCCCCCTCTAAACTCAACTTCGATCCTCAACAATTGGTATCAGAGCAGGTTATTCTTGTTTGTGAAAAACTACAACAAATGGCACACTTCAGCAAGATCCCTATGTTCTCTAAGGAATATTTTGACGACTGGAAGATAAGAATGCAAGCTCATCTTGCAGCACAAGATGATGACATGTGGTATGTCATCACAGATGGTCCACTGAAAATCTTAAAGCCTAACACAGCTGTTGCTGTTACAGACGGTGCACCACAGATGGTCGAAAAGTCAAGAAGTGAATGGACCAGTGAAGATAAGAAAAAGGCCAATCTTGATAATGTGGCGAAGGATATACTGTATAAAACTCTTGACAAGAACACTTTCAGCAAGATAAAAATGTGTTCTACTGCAAAGGATATTTGGGAAAAGCTCATCCAGATATGTGAAGGAAATGAGCAAACGAAAGAAAATAAACTGTCTGTAGCAATGCAGAAGTTTGAAAATCTGAAAATGAGATCTGGTGAAACTCTAAATGAGTTTGATGAAAGATTCAGTAGCTTGGTCAATGAGCTAGCTGCTCTGGGTAAAGAGCATAGCAACAGAGAAATAGCCCTCAAGGTGATGAGAGCCTTACCCAGAGAATGGGATGTTAAAACAATGGCTATGAGAGTATCCAAAGATTTGAACAAATTGGAACTGCACGACTTATTTGCAGATCTAAAGGCCTACGAGTTCGAATTGGAAGTGAGAAGTGGAGAAGAGCCTTCAAACTTACCCACCAAGGCCCTTGCTGGTACTGCTACTGCTTTTACTGCTACTACCTCTACCTCCTCTACTGCTGCTGCAGTTGTACCTCAGGTATTACCTGCTGTGATCACTGACAATACAATGGAAAAGAATGCTGAACAAATCAGTAGTGATGCTATGTCCTTATTCGTAAAGAAATTCTCCAGGTTCATGAAGAAGAACCATCGAACCTATCAAGGTCCCAATCGCAACCTCAAGAAAGATTCACCATCTGGTGATATGGGATGCTTCAACTGTGGAAAGATAGGTCACTTCATTGCTGATTGTCCTAAACCAAAGAAGGATGATCAAAAGAGAAAGGATTACAAGAAGAATGACAAAAAGTCCAAAAGAGATCGAAAAGCGATGATTGCCGAAGAAAGCAAATCTAAGTGGGCAGACTCTAGTTCTGAGTCATCTGACTCAGAAAGTCATTCCAGTGACAGTGATGCAGAAGAAGTCAAATGTCTAATGGCAGACAATGACTCAACCTCGACATCTGGAGAGGTATTTGATTTTGATTCTAGTGAATTTGCACGAAATGACTTGATTGATGCATTGCATGAAATGGTAAAAGAGTATTCCAGACTTTCTCAATCATTTGAAGAAGTTAAGATTGAAAATCAGAACTTAAAGAATCAGAACAGTAAGTTAACTTGCTTGCAAGTAGACAGCTGCAATGATTTACAAGTTAAGATGAGTAAATTAATAAGTGAGAATGAAAGAGCCAAAGCAGATTACCAGAAAGTGCTTTCTGAAAACCAGAAGTTGTCGCTACTGGTAAATGCTTGGAACAAGTCTTCTGTTTCATTGGAAAAGATGCAAGAATTACAAAAACAGTCAGGAGATAGGAGTGGTCTCGGTTTTTGTAATAATGAAGGCACTTCTGAAACGAATACTAAGCCAACACTGGATATGGGCAAAGGAAAATACATTCACTTTGTGAAATCCAGTGTGGTACAGGAACCAGAAGTACCTACTGCTTCAGTGGAAAGGAATGTAAATCTGACGAACAGAAGAATGCACTATGGTCTGGGTTACGTTAAACCTAAGAAAAAAGTTGACCAGAGTTTTAGATTCAAAAAAGAATTCAACTCTGGAAGACAACATCCTATGAAGGTTAAAAACTACCAGCACTACAACTCTAAACCTGTTCAGAAGAGATACAGACTGAAAACAGAAACAGAAGGGAAGAACAACATTTTGGTATGCATACCCTATGTTGCACACACATCTTTGGATTTCCGAAGTACAAAGTCACCAAAAATTGTACAAATGTGGGTTCCCAAAGGACTGATAAGGCTTGGACCCAAATAGATTTGGGTACCAGTTACTAAAATTTGTGTTTGAAGGAACAGCAGAAGGAAGCAGAAATCAGTAACTCTACCTGGTATCTGGACAGTGGTTGTTCCAGACACATGACTGGACAAAGAAACCTACTTTCCGAAATAGTGAGCTGTACTGGACCAAAGATAACTTTTGGAGACAACTCAAAAGGTAAAACCATGGGTAAGGGTAAGATTATCCATGGTAATATAATTATTAATGATGTGTTATTAGTTGACAATCTTTGTTACAATCTTATCAGCATTAGCCAACTATGTGATAATGGGTATTCTGTTGCTTTTCAAAAGCTTTCATGTATAGTTAGAGATTCTGCTGGAACTACTGTGTTAACAGGAAAAAAGAGAAGGCAATACTTACAGAGTCTCTTGGAACTCAAATCATGTCATTACTCCTACATGCTTAGTTGCTTCTCTTAGCAATAAACACTGGCTATGGCACAAGAAATTGAATCATCTGAACCTCAAGTCAATCAATTATCTCAAGAAGCAGAATTTGGTTGATGGATTACCTGACATTAATTTCGTTAAAAATCATATTTGTTCTGCCTGTCAGCTTGGGAAACAGATAAGATCCAGCTTCAAGACCAAAGATAGCAAATCAACTTCAAGATGTCTGGAACTACTGCATATGGATCTATTTGGTCCTATCCCCCATCATGAGCTTAGGGGGAATGAAATATACTCTTGTTGTTATTGATGATTTTTCTAGATTCACTTGGGTAATATTTCTCGCAAGAAAAGATCAAACCAGTTGTCTCTTGATCAAGCTTCTGAAAAGGATTCAAAATGAAAAATCTTCTACCATTATTAAAATCAGAAGTGATCGGGGCACTGAATTCACTAACAAGTATCTTGAGTTATATCTGAATGAGCAGGGGATTCATCATGAATATTCAGCTGCCAGAACTCCTCAACAAAATGGAGTAGCTGAGAGGAGAAATAGAACTCTAAAAGAAGCATCTAGAACAATGCTAGCAGATGCAGACATTTCTCAGCGCTTCTGGGCTGAAGCTATCAATACTGCTTGTTACACGCAAAACAGATCTATGGTCAACAAAAGACACAACCAGACTCCGTATGAAATATGGAAAGGGAAGAAGCCCAACGTATCTTATTTTCATGTGTTTGGATGCAAATGTTTTGTACTAAATAATGGAAAAAATCATTTAACGGCATTTGACTCAAAATCAGATGCTGGTATATTTCTTGCTTACTCTGCTGTGAGCAGAGCTTTTAGAATCTTAAACAATAGAACTCTTAATGTTGAAGAATCGGTTCACGTTGTCTTCGATGAAGACAGTAGTGCTGAAATTTCTAACACATCTGATTTAAGTAACAGGTTAGACATGATTCACTTGGAGATTGACAGTGAAGATGATGTAGAAGCTAATGCCAAGGATCTTCAAAATCCAGAACCAGACATTCCAATAGTGGAACCAGAAGTACAGACTTTGGATCTACCATTACCAGCAGAAGATGTTCAAGAACCTACTACTGGTTCTGTAGAAGACAATCTGAACATACCAAATCAGGAAGATGTCCACTCAAATCCGTTTATCTGGAGAAAATCTCATCCTCCATCATTGGTTATTGGTAATCCAGCAGCACCATTGAGAACCAGAAGGCAAATGCTTAATGAATATATGCATGCTGCTTTTATATCTCAGGATGAACCAAAGAAGATTGAAGAAGCTCTTCTGGAACCCAGTTGGATTGAAGCCATGCAAGAAGAGCTGAATCAATTCAAACGTAATGATGTTTGGTTTCTAGTACCTAGACCATCTCATCAAGCTGTCATTGGAACTCGATGGGTATTTAGAAACAAACTCAATGAAGAAGGCACAGTGGTGAGAAATAAAGCTAGATTGGTAGCTCAAGGTTTCAGACAAGAAGAAGGCATAGACTTTGATGAGACTTATGCACCAGTAGCAAGGCTCGAAGCAATCAGAATATTCTTAGCCTTTGCTGCTTTCAAGAATTTCAAAGTTTATCAGATGGATGTGAAAAGTGCTTTTCTAAATGGTCTTTTACAAGAAGAAGTTTACGTCGAACAACCTCCAGGTTTTATCGATCATTTCTCTCCGCATCATGTATTTAAATTACACAAAGCATTATATGGTCTAAAATAGGCACCTAGAGCTTGGTATGACACTCTATCACAATTTCTTATTGATCATGATTTTACCATCGGAGCAGTAGATAAAACTTTATTTACTCTAGTCAAGAATAAGCACACTCTTTTAGTACAGATCTATGTTGATGATATTATTTTTGGGTCAACTAACCCCAAATTATGTGCAAAGTTTGGAAAATTGATGCAGGATAAATTCAAGATGAGCATGATGGGTGAATTAACATTCTTCTTAGGACTGCAAATTAAGCAACTGGACACTGGAATTTTTATAAATCAAGCCAAGTACACCAAGGAGCTTCTGAAAAAGTTTGGAATGGAAGCATGCTCTGCTGCTTCTACTCCAATGAGCTCATCTATTAAGCTTGATAAAGATGAAAGTGGTATTCCAGTAGAGGTAACTCAGTATCGAGGTCTTATTGGCTCTTTATTATACTTAACTGCCAGATATCATGTTTGCTGTTTGCATTTGTGCTCGATTTCAATCTAACCCCAAACAATCTCATTATATTGCTGCTAAACGTATTTTGAAGTACTTGAAAGGAACTCAAAATGTCGGCTTATGGTATCCCAATGATTCATCGTTAAATCTTATTGGATATTCAGATGCTGATTATGCAGGTTGCAAACTAGACCGAAAAAGCACAAGTGGTTTTTGTCAATTTCTTGGTGATAGGCTGATATCCTGGTTTAGCAAGAAACAGACTTCCATAGCCACATCTACTGCAGAAGCAGAATATCTGGCTGCTGGAAGCTGCTGCTCTCAGATACTGTGGATTCAACAATAGTTAAGAGATTATGGGATTCAAGCCTCCGAATCACCTATATTCTGTGACAATACCAGTGCAATTGCAATCACACAAAATCCAGTACTTCATTCCAGAACGAAGCGCATAGACATCAGACATCACTTTATTAGAGATCATGTGCAGAAGAAGAACATTCGTCTGGAATATGTTTCTACTGATCAACAAACAGCAGATATCTTCACGAAACCCTTACCAGAAAATAAGTTTTCTTACTTCCGTAATTCTCTTGGTTTAATAGATTTAACTTGACTATTTTCTGATATCTAGTTAAACTTTTATTATTACGTTGAACTAACAGTAAGATATTTGCAGAAAAGCAGAAGAGAAAAGTCAGTTAAGCAAAACTGGAATTTCATTAGAAACCATTTCAGTACTTTACACGATGCAAAAGGAAAAACAGTAGATCTTCCTTGCTATTTAACCAGTAGCGTTACATATAGTGCTTGTCTTCTGATATAGGAGCTTTCTGACATTTGCTTGCAAAGTACTTCAACAGGAAAAAGATGGTCTTCTTCGAAAGAGAAAGGCCTAGAAAGAATCTAGCAAGCTTAGGTCTTGCCAGCACTAATGTAATTTTTAGATGTCTTACAAGGCATCAGAGAGGATTTCAGCATCATCAATCCACCAGCACTCTCTAATCGCATTAGCATGCTTCTGGAAGAAATCGATGCAATATTTCAAACTCAATCGAAGCAAAAGATCTGCATAACTGTGGAAACTACAACTCAAGGAGTGTATTTCAAGGATCTTTACGACATTTAGGAAACCCTCAAACTTCTCTCTGAACATTTTTGCTTCATCTCCTGAATCTAACTCTAACTCTCTTCTTACTTGAATTTTCATTGTTCTTGCTTACCTTCGTTCAAGCTTTGCAGGTATTTATAGAGGGAATAAAGACTCTTGTGAATAACACGATTGCGACTGTTCATTTTCAACGGCTCAGATTGAGAGATGGCCAAGAGTCACTTGTCGCAATTATGACTACTTATTAATTGCATTTACCGAGGGGGAACAGTATCTTAGTCAGACTAAGAGTTTGACGCCTTTTCAGAAAACAGATAGGATATTTGTCTTCTCGATAAAACTACAAGTCTGCTGGTTTTGACAAAGTGCTCGCTTATTTCAGCACTCTGAAACTTCCAGTAGACGTTATCATAAAATGACAAATCCTTTTCTGATTTCCTTTAGTAACCGCCTGGACAGCCCGCTCTTTTTCAAAATTTTCAAAATCATTCGTCTTTCTGACAGTTTCTGCAAAACTTTTCAAACACTCAACCAAGAACATACTGACACGTGTCTTTATGTTTATTTGACGGCTGTATATCTATTTCATATTTCTCATTTTCACCTTTACTGTTTCATAACTATCGTTATTCAGCTACTGCTTTCTCTATATCATAACTAACTACTGCAAATTTTTCTGCTCTCATCTGCATACAGAAATGGCTGGCGCATATACTCTCAACGCTTATCAGGTTAACTTTGCCTCTGTTCTAACCATTAAGGATGAGAATCTATTGAAAATGTTTCAGGACATTGAGAAATCAGGACTCCGGAAATTCCTGGAAGCACCAGCAGTTATCTACAAAAATGCTCTCCTGGAATTTTACGCCAAAGCAACAGTCCATGAAGGAAGGATTGTTCATACCCAAGGAGATGCTTCTATCTCCATTGATGCCGCACACCTAGGAGCAACCTTCCTCCTTCCACTTTCGGGTATTTCTGAACTCTCTGATATTTCAAAAACAGATATGTCTGTTGCTCTCACCTCCTTCTCCGCATCTGGAGAAGAAGTGTCTCCTTCCTGCCATAAGAAATTGCTAAAGATAGAGTATCAGATTCTGGCCGATATTGTGGCCAAAGCTATTCTGATCAAGGCTGGCACCTTCGACAAGTTGACGAAGGAGAAAGTTCAGGTCATGACTGCCATCACCAAGGGGATTAAGGTGGATTGGAGTCATTTTATTTTCCGAATTATGAAGGATATGGTTACTCGGAAGACCTCTGGTTTCGCGGTTCAGATCAGTGTGTTGCTCAAGGATGCTGGTTTCGCATCTACCAGTGATCTCGATGCTACTTCTGTTACCATGATTGATGCAGCTAATGTTTTGGCTCTAAGGCCTAAGCCAACAGTGACGGAGTTTGTTGCGATGAAAAAGGAAATTGGGGAAACTGCCTCTGAGGCTCCCAAACCTCACAAGCAAATTTCAAAGAAACGATTGATTATTTCGACGGATTCCGATAAAACAGCATCAGAAGAATCTGCTGCTGCTGCTCGACCAACAATACCGACCCCAGCCAAGAAGAAACCGCGCACCATTCTCAAGATGAAAAAGACAGCAGCACTGTCTGAGATTGAGAAAGTACCTATTCGACAGGTCTTTCCAGAAGCGGTTCCTTCTGTTCGATCGACTGTTACTTCAACTGCACTCGCTACTGCGTCCATCTCAGCACCCTCTTCTGTTACTGCTTTTAAGCCATCATCTGGAGTTGTTATTCGGGAACCAGCAAGCAGGTCTTCTGCTTTCCGACCTATTGCGCCCATTCCATCTACTGACAAAGGAAAAGGGAAAATGGTTGAAGAACCACCTACTGTTGGTCACAAGACCACTGTCACTACAGGCGTTGACCTTCATCTAGCAGAGATTGAGACCTCTGCAAACGAGGAGATAAAATTCTTTGATGAATGGCATACTTTTCGATTGTTCCATTCTTTTGACTACTTCAAAACAAAAGGGAACTACAGCAAGATGATGAATGCCGAAAGGAGGACTTTTCAGCTGGCTAAAACAAAGAATGTCATCGAGGCCTTGGGCAGAAGGAACTTCATCCTCGATCAACTAAAATGTCAGAAATTAGAATCAGTTTTGAAAGTTATTCAATCGAATTTTGATACTGCCGTTCCTACTGCTGCTCAGGATCAAAATGTTATTTTGATTCTTTCTGATAGACTAAAGCATATGAATGAGAAACTTCTTGCTCAAGAACAAGGCTTTGGAGAGCCTACTGTTTATCATGTTGGCCTTGTCCCGATCTTTCAGCAGAATCAGACAGTTGAGGAAAGGACTACTGCCTCCCCAAAGGCTGCTGTTCTTAGTACTCCTGCATCTCCGACTAGGCCCATTCAGTCCTCATCGCTTTTGTCTGTGCATGAACTGGCTTCAGTTGAGGAAGTCATTGAATCAATTGTCCCTACTGTCTCTACCACTTTGGAATTGCCGGCTTCTGGATCTCCTACCCCAGGGCAACAAGTCGCAGAACCAGACACTACTTCTCTACTGCCGAACTTAGAGTTGTTTTCTGCTGAACATCAAGCAGAAATGACCGTTCTTCTGGAACCACCCTCTGCACCTTCTATTGAAGCATCTTCAGTTTCACAGGCTGCTACTGTACCTATGGAAAAAGTTTTGGCTTCTGACTTGGCTATTCCTACTGAAGATACTACTCCTCCTCTGGTTGCTGTCGCGCCTACTGTTTCTGCACTTCCAGCAGAAAGCACAGCAGACCCTGTTCCTTCTACTGCATTAATAGATGCTCCTCATGTTTCTACTGCGTTGACTGTCTCCCTCCCTGTTGTGACTGCGACGACTTCTCGTCTTTCTGAGATCAAACAACGCATTCATGAACGAACTCCTTCCCCGGAATCAGATGCTTTCAACCTCGAACATCAGATTCAGTGTCTACAAACCGACCTCAATAACATCTCTGAGTTAGTAAAACGTATGTCTTGTGAAAACCTTGCGGAATTCAGTGGTGCTCAATCTTTCCGAGAGCGAATGGGAAAACACATCTATCTCACTAAGGAGACGACGGACAAGATGTATACTGAAGTCCCGTCTTCAGAACAGCTATATCAAGAACTCACAATGCCATCCTACTTGCTCAATCTGATATACTTAATCGAATCACTGAGCATGATGATATTTTTCGATCTCTGTCTACTTCTGTGGAACTTTTGGATGCCAAGATTGACTCTCAGAATCAATCTATCACTGCCTTAGATAATCGCATATCTTCTCAGACCCCGTATCTGGAAATGCTAACCGATGGCATTCAAAATATTTCCGACAGACTGAATGATCTCTTTACCCATGTTGTGGCCGCTGATGCCAAAAAGGGGGAAGATAGAGGAGATAAAGGAGATCAACCAGGAGTTAGGCAAACAGAAGACGAGGCTGAACCTTCTAACAGAAGAGATCAAGAACCTCAAAATGAAGAAATCATTTACAGGGACATTGGAACCGATTAATTTGTTTACTTTAATGCGTTATTAACTTTATCCGTTTGATTAAATGTTTATCTGTTTTACTTAACGATTTTCTACTGTTTAGGTTTTGGCATCACCACAAAGGAGGAAATTGTTAGATATGAATTTTATTGTGGCGATGATAACTAAACCAGTAGACCAGCAGACCAACTCAACAGAATAGCTTATCAGTAGCTGTTGCTCTAGTAAAACTAAACCAGTAGAAAAGAGATAGCAATACAAACCAGTAGAGAACGTTTTCTAACGTTGCTATCTTAATTGTTACCGTTAAAGAGTTCCTAGTCCTAGTATTAATTGCAGCATTAAATACTATACGGAGTCATTTAATGCATATTACCCAATTAAGTATAAAACAAGACTGATTGTTTTATAGCTTTTCTGCAGGAACCTATTTCGGTAATAAAGCTGATTGTATCAGTTATCTGAAGACTTCTCTGATTATGAACGTTGAACTCAATCGATTATATATACTTGGATCAAATCCTTGTTCGACACGACACTTCACTTATTATCAATCTTCAAGGAACAAAGCTACTCTCTTATCAGACGAATATCAAAAATTCCTTGAGTACTTAAAAAGTTCAACACAAAGAAAAGTAGCACACGCTTCATAGCTTATATCTGATCTTTTTGTAGATCATCTTGTGCTACTAATTCTTACACTCTTCACGATCTTTACTGCACTAATATTTTATCAGAAGAGTCTGTAATCTGAAAAGAGTCTTTTCAGAACTTTGTGTTTCGCATTTTTGTAAGTTGAGAAACTAAGAGTTTCAGTAGGTTGAGGTGTAAGTCCTTCTGAAGTAGGTGTGTACAAGTATTGTACTGTAATATCCAAAGTCTTTTAGTTATACCTTCTGGAAACAGAAGAAGGGGAGACGTAGAAGAGTTTATCTTCGAACTTCCATAAACAACTGCTGCCTACTGCTTTATTGTTTTTCAACTACTTCATCAGATTGTTTCCGCACGTTCTACTGTAATCAGGTGAGAGTTTTCATACAAGAAAGACTACTATCCTTAACAGGATTCTAGTACCTCATCAAAACGAAAAACGAGTAGAGTTTATTCACCACCACCCCCCCCCCCCCCCCCCGCTAAACTCAACTTCGATCCTCAACAACATGTTTGAATGAAAAACAATGGGCAAAAGGGAATTGTGGAACAAAAGGAGCAAGTAAATCATATGAAATTCAAGACCAAGACATCGAGGAACACAGAAAATATACATTTTTTAACAAAATTTTTTTTGTCGGGTGCAGAGATGATGGATGAATATATGAAATGATGCCCCAACCTCTAATGAAGTATATACCATTTTTATATTACTTGAATTAACACGTGAACGACAAATTAAAGAGTTTTAAAGATATAGATGGTATCAAAATGAGAAATATCACCCACGAAACATTTAATAAATGCAACAATATAATGGAAAACAAACAAGGTACATTAAATAAGAGAAAAAAATGATTGAAAAAAGTTATCATGTAGGATACACAACTAAGTTACTATAAAAGTTATTGAAATAATTCTTAGCTTTACCAGAATGATTTCTAACTATAGTTATTAAAATTGTTTAAAATGTATATTTGACTTGTTTTCGCTTTGCATTGTTCACAATATTCTATTAATTTTAAATTTATTAATGTTTGAGTGAGAGTAAAAATTATTATTTTGTTTACAATAAAGATGGAAAACGGTAATTATATCATTGAAACAAAATTATAACATTGAAACAAACGAAAAACATCAAAATAATACAAATCAAAATAGTTGAATATTTAAGGTTATGCAAATACATTCTGTTATGCAATTAAATATATGATTTAATGGGACAAATCACAAATGTAATGTCTCATCATAAAAATAGCACAACTTTATAGATCATTAGTTAGTTAGATTAAAAATCTGAAGAGATGTACAAATATGGTAAAAGGAACTAATCTTTAAGGTTATGCAAATCCATGATTTAACCTATAAATTGATTAATAAAAAAATCAGAAGATATAATAGAACCAAATTTATTGTGGCGATAAAAACCAAAACCAGCATATCATTCGTTAAAACAGCAGACAAATGAAAAGTAGTAGTTATCGTATTGATAGACCAGAAGCAGTACTCAGTTTTAACTAAATAGAAAATTAGAAGAAGTACTAAGTTTATTAGAACGGATATAGAATCAGAAGCAGAAGATAGGACATAACGGGACTTAATGTCTTAACGATATCAGCCTTAAATGTTACCGTTACTTTACCTAGTACCAATATTAATTGCAGCATTAGTTACTGTACGAATTCATTTAATACGCTTTACCGATTTTAGTATAAAACAGGACTGATTGTTCTGTAGCTTTTCTGCAGGAACCCATTTCGGTAATAAAGCTGATTGTATCAGAAGGCAGGAGACACTCTCTGATTCTAGACATTGGACTCAAGTTACCTATATATATGGAACAAACCCATATAGAAGACACAAGAATTTTCAATCATATCTGTCCAACATTTTCTTGAGCAAATCGCGAATCTTTAAATATCTTCTAGCTCAACTTATAGAAGATTAACACATGCTCCATAGCATATATCCAATCAGTTTAAGATTATCTCGTGCTACTGTTTCTTACACTCTTTGAAAATCACTCAAATATTTATATCTTGTTGAGAAGAGTTTGTAATCTGGAAAAGAGTCTTTTCAGAACATTACTGTATTTTTTTCCAATTGTATTGAGAAGCTAAGAGTTTCAGTAGGCGAAAAAAAGCTAGCCCTGCTGAAGTGGGTGTGTACAAGTGTTGTACTGTAATATCCAAAGTATTTTAGTTATACCTTCTGGAAACAGAATAAGGGGAGACGTAGAAGATTTCATCTTCGAACTTCCATAAACAACTACTGTCTACTGCCTACTGTTATTAATGTTTTCATTTACTCCATCGGATTGTTTCCGCACTCATTATTGTAATTTTCTGGAAGTATACACAACAAGATAAGCTATTATCTCTAGCAGGATTTTAGCATCTCCTTTACGTGAAAAAGTCCGAAAGAAGGAGTTGAGTTTATTCACCCCCTATAAACTCTACATCGATCCCCAACAATTGTTATCAGAGCAGGATAGTCTTGTTCATGAAAATCTACAACATATGGCACACCTCAACAAGGTCCCTATGTTTTCTAAAGAAGACTTTGACGACTTGAAGATTAGAATGCAAGCTCACCTTGCAGCGCAGGATGATGACATGTGGTATGTCATCATAGAAGGTCCATTGAAGATATTAAAGCCAAACAAAACT
Organism: Primulina eburnea; assembly: GCF_022965805.1. NCBI lineage: Eukaryota > Viridiplantae > Streptophyta > Magnoliopsida > Lamiales > Gesneriaceae > Primulina > Primulina eburnea. Next base: position 10,225,041 of record NC_133113.1, on the reverse strand, counting down.
ATTGCTGTTACTGATGGTGCACCACAGATGATTGAAAAACCAAGAAGTGAATGGACCAGCGAAGATAAGAAGAAGGTCAATCTTGATAATGTTGGAAAGGACATACTGTATAAAACTCTTGATAAGAACACCTTTAGCAAGATCAAAATGTGTTCTACTGCAAAAAAAAAATCTGGGAGAAGCTCATTTAGATATGTGAAGGAAATGAGCAGACAGTTTATAGCAACAGAGAAATAGCACTCAAGGTGATGAGAGCTTTACCCAGAGAGTGGGATGTAAATACTATGGCCATGAGAGTCTCTAAAGACTTGAACAAGTTGGAGTTACACGACATGTTTGCTGATTTAAAGGCCTATGAGTTTGAACTAGAAGTGAGAAGCGGAGAAGAGTCATCATTAAATCAACCTACCAAGGCTCATGCTGCTACAATTACTACAGCTACTCCTATTGCAGTTATTCCAAGTGCATCACCTACTATTGTTGTTTAAAGTACCTCTGACAGAACTGCTGAAAAACTTAGCAACGATGCAATATCTTTATTTGTGAAGAAATTCTCAAGATTCATGAAGAAGAATCACATAGCCCACCAGAATACTAATCGGAACTTTAGAAAGGAATCACCATCTGGTGATATCACATGCTTTAACTGCGGAAAGATTGGACACTTCATTTCTGATTGCCCGAAGCCCAAGAAGGATGATCAAAAGAAGAAAGACCACAAGAGAAATGATAAGAAGTCCAGAAGAGATCGTAAAGCTATGGTCGCTGAGGAAATCAAGTCCAAGTGGGCAGAATCCAGCTCTGAATCTTCTGAATCAGAAAGTCAATCTAGTAACAGCGATGCAGAAGAGACTAAATGTCTCATGGCAGACACGGAATCAACCTCGACATCTGAAGAGGTATTTGACTTTGACTCTAATGAATTCACACGAACTGATCTGGTTAATGCATTGCATGACATGGAAGAAGAATATTCGAGACTTTCTCAATCATTCTAGGAAGTTGAGACTGAAAATCAAAACTTAAAATATCAGATCAGTAAGTTTACTTGCTTGTAAGAAAACAGCTGTAATGGTCTAAAAGTTGAGATAAATAAGTTGAAAACCGAGAATGAAAGAGTAAATGCAGAATACCAGACTATGAGATCTGAGAATCAAAAGCTTTCATTACTGGTAAATGCATGGAACAAGTCTTCTATTTCCCTGGAAAAGATGCATGAGTTACAAAGACTATCTGGAGACAGGAGTGGTCTCGGTTTAAGTAATGAATGCACTTCTGACATGAGTACTAAGCCAGAACTGGATAAAAGCAAAGGGAAATTCATTCACTTTGTTAAGTCTTGTATGGTATATGAACTAGAAGTACCGACTATTAAAATTGAAAAGCCTGTAAATCAGACGAACAAAAGGAACCATTATGGTCTGGGATATGTTGAACCTAAGAGCAGAGTTTACCAGAGTGCTGGATCCGGTAGAGGATTCAACTCAGGAGAACAACCCTCTATGAAGGTTAGAAACTACTAGTACTATAATTGTAGACTTGTTCAGAAGATATACAGACCAGACAACAGAAACAGAAGGAAAGAACAACATTATAAAATGCATACTGTTAGAAATAACAAACTTTCTATTGCACACTCCCCTGTGGATACTCGAGGTACAAAATCTCCAAGAATTGTACAAGTGTGGATTCCTAAGGGACTGATAAGGCTTGGACCCAAATAGACTGGGTACCAGTTATTAAAATTTGTGTTTGCAGGAATATAAGAAGGAAACCAAGATCAGCAGCTCCATATGGTAGTTGGACAGTGTATGTGGTAGACATATGACTGGACAGAAGAATCTACTATCAGAAGTAATGAGCTGTACTGGACCAAAAATAATCTTTGGGGACAACTCAAAAGGTAAAACCGTGGGTAAGGGTAAGATTATCCATGGTAACATTATCATATATGATGTGCTTTTAGTTGAAAATCTTTGTTATAACCTGATCAGTATCATTCAACTGTGTGACAATGGTCATTTAGTAGCTTTTCAAAAGCACACTTACCCAGTTAAAGATGTTAATGACTCAATGGTATTAATTGGGAAGAGAGAAGGCAACACCTACAGAGTATCATGGAATATAGATCATATCAGTGTTCCCACATATTTAGTTGCATCTCTCAGTAATAAACAATGGTTATGGTACAAAAGATTAAATCATCTAAATTTCAAGTCGATTAGGAATCTCAAGAAACACAATTTAGTTAATGGTTTACCTGACATTAGCTTTGTTAAAAATTATGTTTGCACTGCAAGTCAACTTGGTAAACAAGTGAGATCTAGCTTCAAGAGTAAGGGTAGTAAATCAACTTCAAGATGTTTGGAATTATTGCATATGGATTTATTCGGTCCAATCCCTATCATGAGCCTAGGGGGAATGAAGTATACTCTTGTTGTTGTTGATGAATTTTCTAGATTTTCTTGGGTAATATTTCTTGTTGGAAAAGATCAAACCAATAGCCTTCTGATCAAGCTTCTGAAACACATTCAAAATGAAAAATCAGTTTCCGTCATTAAAATCAGAAGTGATCGGGGTATTGAGTTTACTAAGTTTTCTAACAAAGTTCTTGAGTCATACTTGGATGTACAGGGAATACATCATGAATATTCAGCTGCCAGAACGCCTCAACAAAATGGAGTAGCTGAGAGGAGAAACAGAACTCTTAAAAAAGCAGATAGAACAGTGCTAGCAGATGCAGACATCTCTCAGCGCTTCTGGGAAGAAGCCATCAATACAGCTTGCTATACTCAAAAAAGGACTATGATCAAAAAAAGACATAATCAGACTCCATATGAAATATGGAATGAGAGTAAGCTAATATATCTTATTTTCATGTATTTGGTTGCAGATGCTTTGTGCACAATAATGGTAAGAATTACCTGTCTGCATTTGATTCAAAATCAGATGCTGGACTATTTCTTGGATATTCAGCAGTAAGCAAAGCATTTAGGATTTTCAATAACAGAACTCTCAATGTTGAAGAATCTATTCATGTTATATTCGATGAAGATAGTAGTGCTCCTGAAATTTCTAATGAATCAAATCTGAGCAACAGGTTAGAAAGGATTCATCTGGAATTGGACAGTGATGACACAGAACCAAGGGTTAAGGATGCTCAAAATCCAGAACCAGGCATCCTGTGGTGGAACCAGTTGAACAGACACAGGATGTGCCAGAACCAGTAGTTGATATTTCAGAACCTACTACTACTTTGATTGAACGTGATCCAAACTATTTAAATCAAGAAGAAATTTCTTTAAACCCTTTTATTTGGAGAAAATATCACCCTCCATCCTTGGTCATTGGAAATCCAGCAGCTCCATTAAGAACTAGAAGACAAATGCTTAATGAATATATGCATGCTGCTTTCATTTCTCATGATGAACCAAAGAAAATTGAAGAAGCTCTTTTGGATCCCAGCTGGATTGAAGCAATACAAAAAGAGCTAAATAAATTTTAACGAAATGAAGTATGGTTTCTGGTACCTAGGCCAACTCATCAAGCATTCATTGGAACTCGGTGGGTATTCAGAAACAAACTAAATGAAGAAGGAAATGTAGTCAGAAATAAAGCAAGACTGGTGGCTCAAGGTTTCAGACAAGAAGAATGAATAGATTATGATGAGACCTTTGCACCAATAGCAAGGCTTAAAGCTATCAGAATATTTTTAGCCTTTGCTGCCTTCAAAAATTTTAAAGTCTATCACATGGATGTAAAGAGTGCTTTTCTAAACGGACTACTGCAAGAAGAGGTTTACGTCGAACAACCACCAGGTTTTATCGAACACTTCTTACCTCATCATGTCTTTAAATTACACAAAGCACTATTACGTCGAACAACCACCAGGTTTTATCGAACACTTCTTACCTCATCATGTCTTTAAATTACACAAAGCACTATATGGTTTGAAACAGGCACCTAGAGCATAGTATGATACTCTTTCACAATTTCTGGTTAATCATGACTTTACCATCGGCACGGTTGATAAAACTTTATTCACATTCACCAAAAATAAGCATATTCTCTTAATTCAGATTTGCGTTGATGATATTATCTTTGGGTCAACTAACCTCAGACAGTGTGAAAAGTTTGCTAAGATAATGCAGGATCAATTCGAAATGAGAATGATGGGAGAATTAACATTCTTCTTAGGATTGCAGATCAAGCAACTGGAAACAGGAATCTTTATAAATCAGGCTAAGTATACTAAAGAACTATTAAAGAAATATGGCATGGAAACATACTTTGCTGCTTCTACTCCAATTAGCTCATCTACTAAACTTGATAAAGATGAAAGTGGAATTTCAGTAGAGGTTACTCAGTATCGTGGTCTTATTGGCTCACTTTTATATCTTACTGCAAGCATACCAGATATTATGTTTGCTGTATGTGTTTGTGCAAGATTCAGTCTAACCCTAAGCAATCACACTATATTTCTGCAAAACGTACTCTGAAATATTTAAAGGGCACTCAAAACGTCGGTTTATGGTATCCTAAGTGCTCATCTTTCAATCTTATTGGATATTCAGATGTTGACTATGCAGGTTGTAAACTGGACAGAAAAAGCACCAGCGGTCTTTGTCAATTTCTTGGTGATAGGTTGATCTCCTGGTTTAGTAAGAAGCAGACTTCCATAGCTACGTCTACTGCAGAAGCAGAATACCTTGCTGCCCGAAGCTGCTATTCTCAATTGCTTTGGATAGAGCAACAACTAAAGGACTATGGAGTTCAAGCTTTTGAATCACCCATATTCTGTGACAATACCAGTGCTATAGCTATCATGCATAATCCAGTACTATATTCCAGAACGAAGCACATAGATATCGGACATCATTTTATCAAAGACCATGTGCAGAAGAAGAACATTCGTCTGGAATATGTCCCTACTGATCAGCAAGCAGCAGATATTCTTATGAAACATCTACCTGAGAATAAGTTTTCTTACTTTCGAAATATATTGGGATTAATTGATTTAACTTGATTTTATTAATGTTATTATAAATTTTGTGTTAACTCTTTTCTCTTTGTAGAAGAATAAAAAGACAATTGAAGATAAATACTGTTATTTCATCTTGAATGAAATCGAAACCAGGTTACACTACACAAACAGGTTGCATTTAATGGTGAAGAAGTTGCAGCGTTCCAAGTCAACCGAACCGTTCTACTGAATTACACAGACTGAGTTTTTCTTACTCAATTTATTTTTATTATCATTCATTCAAGGAAAGCAGTAGATAAACAAAACAAGATATGTCAAAATGATATTTATTTCATAAAATCAGAAGCATTACATCGAGTTTATCTACTACTTTTGTTGATATCAGCAGATTGAAGTACTTCTCTATGTTGCAAAGAACTTCAACAGGAACTTATCTAAGGACTGTTGGATTCCCCCCCCCCCCCCCCACTCTCTCGCTTTGCGTCATCATGGTTCGTGAAGAAGGTGAGCTTGCATTCTAATCTTCAACTCTCTCGCTTTGCGTCATCATGGTTAGGGGATTATCCCTTAACTTAGACCTAATAAGAACGAACAATCTAACTGATTGTTCGTTTTAGTAAACTAAGGATTTTTTTCCATCTTCATATCTTTAAAAAGGATGTCTTTAAACATCTGCTTACGAGAGGCTGGAAGTTGTCTTTGGAATTCCTCTACTGATTCTGACTCTAAAGAAGGCTCCGATAGATCACTTGCACTTATCATTTGTGTTGATTTGATAAAAAGATTGAATGATTTAGTTTTTGTATTTTCAGGTTATTTTATAGAGTCTTGGGAAGCTGTAGAGACGGCGATTTGACTACATGGATACCAATACTGATCTATATTTTCCTCAGAAACCGTATCGTCGCATTTATTAATTGCATGAATTTGGGGGGAACTTTATTATGACTATGATTTATTTTCTGATTATGTGTCAGAAGCAGAAGGTGATTTGTCTTTTCGATCCACTGGTTTTTATCAAGGATCTGAATTTATTTCAGCACTTTTTAACTTCCATTAGAAGTTATCATAAGACGATAAACCCTCATCTGATTTTTTTCAAAAGTAACCGCTTGGACAGTCCGCTCTTTTCACTAAATTTCAAAACTTTAAAATCATTGGTCAATCTGACACGTTCCGAAAACTTTTCAAATACTCAACCGTAAACATATTGACACGTGTCCTTGTGTTTACACTGCCGGCTGTACATTGTTGAATATTTACAGCTTCTTATTTTATCTTTACCTTTACTATTCCAGACTATTTGCAATCTCGCTACTGCTTTCTCTCGTACTTCTCTCTACTGCAGCATCTACCTAATTCGTCTCGACTTACAGAAATGGCCGGAGCATATACCCGCAACGCCTATCAAGTTAACTTTGCTTCAGTTCTCAAAATCAAAGATGAGAATCTCGTCAAAATGTTCCTAACCATTGAAAAATCCAGACTCAGGAAATTTCTGGAAGCTCCTGCTGTAATTTACAATACTGAACTTTTAGATTTCTACGCCAAGGCAGTTGTTCACGAAGGAAAAATCATTCATTCTCAGAAAGATGCATCTATCTCCATTGATGTCGCACTATTGGGATCGACCTTTTTCCTTCCATGCTCAGGTATCTCTGAACTTTCTGATGTTTCTAAGCAGGAGATGTCAGCTGCTCTCAGCACTTTCTCAGCTTTCGGAGAGGAACTTTATCCATCTTGCTTCAAGAAACTTCTGAAAATGGAATATCAAGTGTTTGCTGATATTGTCGCAAAGGCACTGCTGGTCAAGGCCGGTACGTTTTATAAGCTAACCAATGAGAAAGTTTAAGTGATGGTTGCCATCACTTCAGGGATTAAGATGGATTGGAGTCGATTTCTGTTTCGAATGATAAAGAAGATGGTCACAAGGAAGAGTTCTGGTTTTGCTGTTCAGATAAGCACAATGCTTAAGGATGCTGGTTTTGCGTTTACAACTGAACATGTTGCTGTATATGTAACAATTATTGATGCTGACAACGTACTCGCGTTAAGACCAAAGCCAACTGTGGCTGAATTTGTTGCACTGAAAAAGGAAATTGGGGATGCTAAGATTCAAGGACCTCTTACGAAGATTAAGAGGAAGAGAGTGGTTATTACAACCGACTCTGATAAAACCCTTTCTGAGGAGTCTGCTGCTCCTGTTTTAGAATCTCTACTTGCTACTCCCGGCAAGAAGAAGAAGCCTCGCACTGTTCTCCGCATCAAGAAAACAGTTGATATTGTTGACGTGGACACTGTCCCATTGCGAAGTGTTTCCAGAAGCCACTTCATCTGTACCAGAAGTTGTTAATCGACCATCAGCAACTTCTACCACTACAACATCCACCATTGCACCAACTTTTAGACCCACTTCAGGGGTTGTTATTCGAGAATCTGCTTCGGGATATTCAGATTTCCGACCAGTATGCCTATTTCATCCTCTGATAAGGGCAAAGGGAAGCTGATTGAAGAACCAAAATCTCATGGAGCCAAGTCATCCGTTTTGACTGGTATTGATCTTCACATGACAGTGATCAAAGATTCTGCTAGGAAAGCCATAAATTTCTTTGGTGAATGGCATAAAGTTCGAGTTTTTCATCCGTTCTCCTACTTCAAGACGTTAGGTGCTTATGGAAAAATGGTGAAAGCCGAAAAGAGAGTGTTCGAGTTTGCAAACACAGAAAATGTGATTGACGCCATGCGTCGACGAAGTTATATCCTTTAGCAACTGAAATGTCAAAAGATGGAATCAGTTTTGAAAAATCTCGAATCAAATTTTGATCCAATGATTCCTACTGCTGCTCAAGACAGACAGGTTGTTTACACTCTGACTGAGCGATCGAGACAGATGGGTGAGCAAATTCTTGCTCGAGAACATGCTTTTGGAGAGCAACCTCAATATCATGAAGGTTTGTTCCTGATTTTTCTCGGAATGAAACAGTTGAGGATCGGACCCCAGCTTCACCTGAAGCTCAAGTTCCCAGTACTCCTGAAACGACGAAGCAGCCTATTTCATCCTTATCTATACTATCGGTTCATGAACTAGCTTCAGTGGAAGAAGTCATTCAATCAATTGTTCATACATCTTCTACTGCACCAACAGCAGATCAAGATGTTGATTTGGTTCAGCCGTCTTCTCCTCCAGCGGATCAAAACAATGGCAGAATCAGATGCTGCTCCACCTCCATTATTGCCAAATCCGGAGAACTTTTCTGTTGAATACCAAGCAGAAATGGAAGCTCTTTTGAACCAGCAATCTGAACCTGTTTCTGCATAACAGCCACTGGAAACCTTTGAAGATATTCAACCTAAAGGGAACACAGTTCCTGATCCTACTGCTGCTGAAGAGACTGTTCCTTCTGGTATTCAGAACACTACTGCAAAACTACACGTTCTACTGCTTCAGAAGTAAGCATTGCTGAACCTGGCCCCTCTGCTAATCCAACAGATGTTATCCCTTCTTCTGTTCAGCCCAAAGTTCAAACTTCTACTGCATTGGTTTTATCCACACATGGACAAACGGTTGGTGATGATCGCCTTACTGAGATAAGGCATTGTATGCTTGAAAGGACTCCTTTTCCAGAACTAGAACCATTCAATATCGAAAGTGAGATAGATATTCTACAGAATAATCTCAACAATCTCTCTGATATAGTCATGGAACTATCTCGTGAACATGCCGCAGAAGTCAGTGGTTCTAAGTTCTTTCGAGACCGTATAACAAAGGAAATATTTAACACGGCAGAATCTGTGAGCAAGATGCATGCTGAGACCATTTTTTTTAGACAAACCATTTCCAAAGGTTACGGTACCATCGTGCTCGGTAAAACTGATATTCTTCAACAACTCACTGATCATGATGCACTTATTCGTTCTTTCTCCACCACCATGGAATCTATGGATGCCAAGATTGAGTCCCAATCTCAATCTCTCACTGCTCTTAATGAACGAGTTTCTACACAGGCTCCTTACCAGGAAATGTTGACGAATGGAATTCAAAACTTGTCTGGACGCACGGATGATTTAATTGCTCGGGTCATTGTAAATTATGCCAAAAAGGGGGAAGAAGAACAAAGAGGAAGAGATTAAGCAGAACAAGAGAAAGGAGAACCAGAGACAACGCAAAATCATCAGCCAGACAAGGAGACCAAGATATCTAGAATAAAGAAATCATATACAGGGATATTGGAACCAATGATTAAAATCTTGCTGCTTTTAATTTTGTTTTCTTTAATTGTCTTAATCTAATCGTTATCTGCTTTATATTGCCTTTCTGATAATGTCTAGGTTTTGGCATCACCACAAAGGGGGAAATTGATAGACCTAAATTTATTGTGGCGATGAAAACCAAAACCAGCAGATCATTCGTTAAAAAAACAGACAAATGAAAAGCAGTAGTTAGCGTATTGATAGACCAGAAGCAGTACTCAGTTTTAACTAAATAGAAAATTAGAAGAAGTACTAAGTTTATCAGAACGGATATAGAATCAGAAGAAGAAGATAGGACATAACGGGACTTAATGTCTTAACGATATCAGCCTTAAATGTTACCGTTACTTTGCCTAGTATCAGTATTAATTGCAGCATTAATTACTGTACGAAGTCATTTAATACGCTTTACTGATTTTAGTATTAAACATGACTGATTGTTCTGTAGCTTTTCTGCAGGAACCCATTTCGGTAATAAAGCTGATTGTATCAGAAGACAGGAGACACTCTCTGATTATAGACGTTGGACTCAAGTTACCTATAGATATGGAACAAACCCATATAGAAGACACAAGAATTTTCAATCATATCTGTCCAACATTTTCTTGAGCAAATCGCGAATCTTTAAATATCTTTTAGCTCAACTTATAGAAGAGTAGCACACGCTCCATAGCATATATCCAATCTGTTTAAGATTATCTCGTGCTACTGTTTCTTACACTCTTTGAAAATCACTCAAATATTTATATCTTGTTGAGTAGAGTTTGTAATCTGGAAAAGAATTTTTTCCAGAACATTACTGTATTGTTTTCCAATTGTATTGAGAAGCTAAGAGTTTCAGTAGGAAAAAAAAGCTAGCCCTGCTGAAGTGGGTGTGTACAAGTGTTGTACTGTAATATCCAAAAAATTTTAGTGATACCTTCTGGAAACAACTACTGTCTACTGCCTACTGTTATTACTGTTTTCACTTACTCCATCGGATTGTTTCTGCATCATTATTGTAATCTACTGGAAGTATACACAACAAGATAAGCTATTATCTCTAGCAGGATTTTAACATCTCCTTTACGTGAAAAAGTTCGAAAGAAGGAGTTGAGTTTATTCACCTTCCTCTAAACTCTACATCGATCCCTAACAAGATATGAGAACAAATATGGTAAAAAAAAAAAATCAAAAGTTCACATGTGTTTGAAAATTTAAAACAATGGTGATGAAAAAAAATAATTATCAATAAATGAAAGTTTTCATATAAACTTTTTTCAGACCATACACCAGAATACATTTTTCTTGATTCAAACAATTGAAATGGAGGCACGAAAATCAATCCAAAATAGGCAAAGAGATGAAGCTTTGTCTCGTTGGAAGAAATTAGAATACAAACTCAAGAAATCGGGAAAAAATAAAGGTTGTAACTTTATTATGCGCTTATATTTGAGAGAGGTTTTGGAATAGGGAAGAGATTTTTGTAGCATTCTGAACTTTAATAAAATAGTAGAGATATAATGAATTTTTTAAACATATGAAAATTTTAAAAACAAAGTCAATTGGTAAACATGAATACAAAATTTAAAAAATCATTAAATCAATACAATATACATAAATGAATGAAAATTTATGCAATGATTAAAAAAATGAAGGATATAGATGAAGAAAGTTGATGTCAGAAGATGATAACATGTTTTAATTAGATAAACTATTGTGGAAACATGTATAAGATTTGAAGTGGGAGGTTATTCTCATAAAACCATACTTATTTTTTATTCAAAATACATATTTTTTGTTTTTAAAATCCAAAATAAAATAAGTTACAAATATTATATCATTTTAATAGTATATATTATTTTGTTGAACACAATTTTATTTTTTTTATCTCATATATTTCATTTCAAATTTAAACAGTTTATTGTTACAAAAATATCTTAAATTTAAAATTTGCGTTACCAACTATTTGTCAGCAAAAAAAAGACAGTTATTTAAAATATATTTATGAAACCATGCTAAAACAATAATAATTTTATGAAACTAATGCTAAAATAATAATAATATATTTTAAAGCACCCATAGGCCCACTAATGCTGAAGGCTGGTTTTTGGCTTCTGTTTTTAATCTTTATGAGACAACTAAGAGGTTTATATTTAACCATCCTAATTTGTCTTCGTAAGAACTCAAATATAACATTATTATTCACAAAGAGTAGATATCAAACCTTGTGTCCTTAGGAACAAAACTCGGGCTTCGGATTGAACAACTTGAAGCCTCTACCACCTCGAGCGTGAAATTCGAACGGGGGATATAGCAACCATTGGCATATAGATCTGTCTCAGCACCACTGTTTCTGTTTGAAATGAACTATAACTGATCTTAGATTAGTTAGCCACAGTTAATGGATTTTTTTATACACATTAAAGTTGACATCTCTATCATTCATATAGTATTGTTAAATATTTTGAATTTCGTTAAGATTTCAACAAAATTAATCACCATCCTCAGTAAAACAAAATGTACATAAGCTTTTGTTTCTAAAATTTAATTTTTAAAAAAAATTAATTGTTGTAATCATTTATGCATGAATTCGATAAAATTTAAACAAAATTCATCACCATCCTCAACAAACAAAATATACACATATTTAATTGTTTACTAATGAGATCACCTTTAGTTGTCCAATAAAAATGAAAACACATATTTAATTGTTTACTAATGAGAAGGTCACTCATTTCATAGATTCAATAAAATAAACGATATCAAAATAACAGTATCCATAGTGCACATTAAAGACTGTCAACTCTCCTCCAAAAGTTACAAATGTGAAAGAAAAGCATACTAAATTCCACTTGTTTTTTACTAAAATTAAATCCTTTATTTAAGATTACAGAGAAAATATTTTTGTAGGACTGAGTGCTTGCCGCTTTATCAAAAGCTATAGCTAGTGGTAATGGTGCAACTCAAATCTTTTAAATCGCACAGGCATGATTCGATTGCTCTACCAAGAAAGGACAATTATTGCACCCAACAATTTCTCTCCCAATAATTGCACTCTTTGCAATCAATGGGAATCGAACATGTGACCTTGACTATGATATCAATTGTAGGACCGAGTGTTTGTCGCTTTACCAAAATCTATAGCTAGTGGTAATAGTGCAACTCAAATTTTTTAAACCGCACAGCAGTTCAAACACCATGGTTCGATAGATCTACCAAGTAAGGATAATTATTGCACCCAACAAATTTCAATACTTATTTGCAGAGAAAACATACCAGTATAATCGATCATGTTCATCGAATACTCTCAGAAGATTTGAAAGATTTGAATAACAGTATATCCTATGATTTATTAAATATTTCGTAAATAATGAAGATGAAGATAAGCCAATATGTGTTTTTCATGTATAAATTTGATTTTCGAGTCATTTTATTATTCATCATATAAAGAATGTTTGTTATTAATTTTTTTGGCCGTAAAAAAAGACATATTTAAGCGATGATGAAATGTGCAAAAGAACAAATTATACTAAATGCAATATAATTTCTTAACCAAAAATTTTATCTATTTTATTTAATTACTGAGTTTTTTATACAATTGGTATACTTATTAATTTGCTTCAACATTTATTTGCATAATAATTTATTTATCATCACTGCATATGTGGGGACCCGGACGCTAATCATCTTTTTAATCGTGATTGGGACTAATTAATCAATTATAATAAACAGGGTCTAAATTTTTTTTTTAAATGCGGAAAGTAATGGAATCAAACTCCTATACATATCAGTATAAAAGTATAAATATGATAAAATATACAATCATACACATCTCAGGTTCAACAACTAACTATCAAGTGTTTAAACCCTATCTCTAGTCCAAGTCCGTAGTCTCCACTCTAACTCGATCTTTCTTCACCTCTGTGATCCTAAACCTGTCCCACCTGTTGCCATGCACACATACAGACAAGACAACAGCCGGATAACTCCGGTGAGATATAAATATCCCAGTATAAACAATGTATCAATGCAATCATATAAAACATATATAAAAGCATAAACAATAATTAAAACATGTATCCAATCTAACTACATGAATCAATACGAATCTGTATCTAAGTCAATGACTTATTATCTTATCTTATCTTATTTCTAACCTAGGGATCCCAATCTAAATTTAGACTTTGGTATGCTGTATCGAATGTCTACAATAGACGTCGATCTACATCTAAGCTCATCGATACACCGTAAGTCTAGAGTCTTAGCGGTTCTGACAAAGACTCGGCGATTCTGCCTTAGCTAGGCTGATTTGTCCTAGACTCAAAACTCTGGCTCTGCTATCATTCAATAGACTAAACATATCAATCTGATAATCTGCAAATATCAATGCAATAAAATAAAGTATGTGATTTTGGGAAACTCAAGTTAAACCTAACTCGAGTTGTGCAATCCCGAATCAACATTTATTTATACATGTCTTTATATCAGTCTGACTCTGTCGAAGTCTCGGATTCAATTCCTGTCAATACTCAATCTGGAAATGACAATACCAATATACTATATCAATATTCTATTTTAATCAAGACATCTCTGTCTTATTAAATTCTGACGGTACAACCGTATAATTCTACGATACCGGTGATACCACACCAGTATATACTAATTCCAAAAACTTATAATCAACCACGATACAAATCTGATATCACATCTCAGTCAATTTAACTCTGAAATTCATAACAATTCCATAATCAATCTATTTCTTAATCTGACTTTGATTCTATGATATCTACTATGTCAAGAACACTATATATGAATCGTATCTGATTCTGGACATAGCATAATTTCAAGGCATATCAAAACTTAACAAAAATTACGTCCAGTTGAAGCCTGCGTCGATAGGAACACAATACTGCAGTCAGATTCAAAATCGGACGGACGAATCGAAATATAAAGGCGTAAGGATTTTCGGAGGATTTCTCGTTCCCTTTTCTTTGTTCTTCCCTATTTCTGAAGGAAGCGTTATATATATATATATATATATATATATATATATATATATATATATATATATATATATATATATCTAAACTTGCATGTAAAATCAACGTGTCTATTTTTCATGAATTTCGGTCGGTGCTCGAGCGGTGCTAAACTACCGCTCGAGCGCGGCATTCTCTGTACAAGCACTCTTTTTCTTGCACCTTGGCGCTCGGGTGGTCAAAAACTACCGCCCGCGTGCCACATCTTCTGCCCGAACATACTTCTATTGAACACTGGCGCTCGGGCGGTCAAAAACTACCGCTCGGGCGCCATACTCTCTGTCCACAAATTGTGTAATTCATATGCTTGGCCCAATTTGGTCTCGTAATGGCCCGGCCATAATCACATTAGCACAACTTCAATAATCTCAGGTTAATATAATCAAAATCACATATTAACAGAATCAAGATCTTGGCCCTTACAGCATAATACTTCAACTATGCTGCTCTTTTTGCCATCTACTTTCTTGATTTATTCTAAGCAAAAAATACTTAATTAATCTTTTCTTCCTCCTATTTCTAAACATGACTGTAATTCCATATATCAAATGTGCAGGGGGAGGAGCTGAGAAAGATGATTTGTGGGAACCCGTACGCTAATTCGATTCTTAATCATCTTTGGGACTAATTAATCAATTGTAATAAACAGGGTCTAATTTTTTTTTAAAATACAATATTACATGCGTAACGTAATGATATTCATTTATTACACATATCAGTTTAAGTTAGGGTACGAGTCCTGTACAACATACATTTATTCAAATTAAGGTTAAACAACTAACATCAAGTGTCCAAACCCTATTTCTACTCCAAGCCCGTAGTCTCCACTCTAATCACGATCTCTCTTCATCTCCTTGACCCTGAACCTGTGCCACCTGTTGTCATGTACACATACAAACAAAACAACAGCCGGATAACTCCGGTGAGAATTATATTCCCAGTATAAATCAACGAAACATGCATTTCATATAACAGAAATAAAAGCATGAAGCATATATTCATAACATGTATCGCAATTAGAAACATGAATCAATATCAAACTATAAATCATACTTGTGACTCCACATCTAAGACTAGACTCATTCCTAGTCTAGGGATCCCGGTTTCCAGACGTTGGCTTTCCATATCGATCATCAGTAATAGAAGAAACTCCAATTCTATCCACATCGATATAGTATCGATCACCAGTAATAGAAGAAACTCCAATTCTATCCACATCGATAGCCAATCATCCGGTGACAGACTTTGGCACTAACGCCAATACACTATCTTGTGACATCGTGCAATGTGCCCGTGGCGATCCCAACACTATCAGGCCCTTCTGTCACAAGATCACTCGTCTAATACTCATCTAATACATGCTTCCTATAAATCAATATAACAAGCATATCAATTTAAATCAATGCATATAATAACAGTAAGTATGTGATTTAGGGAAACTCAAGTATATCCTACTTGAGTCGATCTCCCAATACCACATTGACTTATAACTTTGTCTTCTCGATCAGACGAAGTCGAAGTCTCGAAGTCAAATATGTTCATATCTAATCTGAAATGACAATATTGAATAGACGGTGTCAATGTATATCTCGATTCAAAACCTGTACTGATGAATACTAAAATCAATACATAATCTAATCAAAATCAATCTACTGATGTTTTGACGGCATGACAATACGGTCTTGATAGCCCCGTCAATCTCAACATCACAGATATAATAATACGACTCATAATCGCTATCAATACGTGTGGGGACCCGGGCTCTAACTCTTTCTTTGGGATTCAATGGATCGTTAATATAAAAAGTGGGTCAAATTTTCTCTTTTCAACATTAAATCTAATGTATATACACAAACATAAATTCTTTATTTAAATTACAAACATAACGTACAACCATAACGTACAACACGTCTTGTCCATCCATACTCAACAAACTAGTAATTAAATACAGTACATGCCAAAGGTACAACTACTAGTCCTTCTGGTAAGCCCGAGATCACCACGCTATGTCCATCTCTCATCCTCTGCGTGACCCAGATCCTGCCCCACCTGTTGTTATGCACACATACAGACATAACAACTGCCGGAAACTCCGGTGAGAACAAATCCCAGTATAAACATGTATACATGCATATAATCAATCTAAACATGAAACATGTAATTATGAATGACAATCATATAAACAGGCAATGCGAATCAAACCATGTCTGGACTCGACTCGACTAGAACTCTAGGGATCCCGTGTGAATAAGACGTCAATGGCTGTCACCTACCCTCCCACTCGGGGTGACTGTACGTCTTATTCCTAGACTTCGGTCTGAGCTGTATCAACGACTACAATAGGAGTCAGGGCTGCTCCTAAGCTGAGATACACCGAACATCTAGATAATTGACGATGGCTGTCAACGACTCTCCTATCTTAAATGCAATGAATATCAATCTGTAAACAAAGCATGCTCATATTCATATCCGAATATTACAATAATCTTACATGCTTGAATACAATTCTATAATCAAAGCATAATCATGTAACAAGATTTGAATATAATTCTATAAACAAGTCATAAACATGTTACCATATATACAATAATACTAGTATGTGATTTTGGTTGGGAAACTCAAATAATATCTTATTTGAGTTGTGGCTTCCCAAACAAACATGGCTTATACCTTTCTTGTCGTAGTCTCGGAGTTGGTATCAATTCTGTCAATCAAATCTGAAAGAGATACATTGATACACACTCTATAAAATTCTAATCTAATCAATACCTCAACATTGTATAATTCTCAAGTCATACACAATATAATCCATCTCATAACATCTTAATATCTACATAATCTCCCAAAATCTGTACAATTTCCATTCAATCTTTGCTGGAAATTCATAATAATTACATATGATATCCGATATTTCAACCGTTTACGATTCTATCATGCCAATGAGTTCAAGAACACGCATTTACATGTATATTAGAATTTTCCCAACATGAAATCTTCCAACCATGTTGAATCTGAAAGATATTTACATCCTCTTGTAGCCGTTGAAGCAAGGAACAAGAATCTATAATCGAAATAAAATTCGGATAACTAAATCTTGCGAAATCTTACTTCAAAGCCTTGAAAACTTGAAGAATCTAAGGAGACCTTCGGTTCTGTCCTTGCTGAAACGAAGAAATGCAAGCTCAGCACCTCATCTATATATATATATAGGCCATGTGTCAAGTTAAGAAGAAAGGGTGGATGTCTCGCATGCAGCACCGCGGGTGCGCTCATGTCCAGACCGCGGGTGCGCTCAGGCTTCGACCACCATTTCATTTTCCTAAAATGTCGACCGCGGGTGCGGTCTTTACAACACCGCGGGTGCGGTCTTGCTGCACCGCGGGTGCGGTGATGCTACGGAAATTTTGGCCAACTTACTGTCCATACACCGCGGGTGCGGTGTCTACAAGCACCGCGGGTGCGGTATGGCTTCGGCAGCACATTCAAAATTCCATGATTTATGACCGCGGGTGCACTCTTGTTCTGAGCGCGGGTGCAGTCTTGCAAAACCCTCATTTCTCATGTATTTTCTTCCCTCATTGCATTTCATGCATTCTCGTATTCTCCGAATCGTTCGTACATGAAAACTAATAACCACGAGCCTTACATTTCTCCCCCTCTAAGAAATGATTTCGTCCCCGAAATCGCAGGCATTACTAAACATATATGACAAGTAATATAATCAAAACTGAAAATTTACTTACATCATGTAAACAACTCGGGATGTTTCTGTTGCATGTTTGCTTCTGTCTCCCAAGTCGCTTCTTCGATGCCATGACGACTCCATTGGACTTTCACTAGAGGAATAGTCTTCGTTCTGAGCTTCTTTTCCTTTCGATCAAGAATCTGTATTGGTTGTTCAACGTAGCTTAAAGTCTGATCAAGCTCAGCTTCGTCAGGACGAATGACATGAGAAACATCAGGCATGTATTTACACAATATTGATACATGAAAGACGTCATGTATCCCAGATAACGAAGGAGGAAGAGCATGTCGATACGCTCGATCGCCAATCTTTTCAAGACTTTCGTAAGGACCAATGTATCGCGGAGACAATTTCCCACGCTTGCCAAATCTGACAACGCCTCTGAATGGGGAAATTTTCAAGAATACTCTATCTCCTTGTTCAAATACCAACGGTCTACGTCTTATATTGGCGTACTTGGCTTGCCTATCCTGTGCTGTCTTCATTCTTTTCTGAATAATCTTGATCTTCTCAGTCATTTCACGAATCATATCTGGCCCAAGTTCTGGCACTTCTGCGATATCGTCCCAGTATAGCGGAGATCTGCACTTCTTGCCATATAACGCTTCAAACGGTGCCATCTCAATGCTCGTCTGATAGCTATTATTGTAAGAGAATTCACAAAGAGGTAGGGAATCTTGCCAACTAGTGCCAAAATCTAGCACTACGGCTCTCAACATATCCTCTAACGTCTGGATAGTCCGCTCTGACTGTCCGTCTGTCTGAGGATGATAAGCAGTACTCAGGTGTAATGTCGTACCTAAGGCCTGCTGTAAACTGTGCCAGAAGTGTGAAGTGAATCGTGGATCACGATCTGATACGATAGACTTCGGCACACCATGTAATCTGACTACCTCTCGAACATATATCTCCGCCATCTGATCGTGTCTGTAAGTCATTTTGTACGGAATGAAACAAGCTGATTTGGTCAATCTGTCGATAACGACCCAAATCGCATCACAGCCTCGGGAAGATCGGGGTAATTTCGTCACGAAATCCATGGAAATATGGTCCCATTTCCATTCAGGAATAGACAAACTCTGAAGTAACCCTCCGGGCTTCTTCCTCTCGGCCTTCACCTGTTGGCAGTTCAAGCATTTAGACACATACTCTGCGATGTCTGACTTCATCTGTTTCCACCAGAACTGTGTCTTCAGATCATTGTACATCTTCCTGCCACCAGGATGAATGCTGAACCGACTACAGTGTGCTTCGGACATAATCTGATGCTTCAAATCTGAAACATCTGGCACAACAAGACGGTTATTGACATACAAGATATGCTCACGCACCTGATATTCTGACAAATGCCCTGATCTGACCATTTGAATCGATCTTTGCACATTCTGATCTGTTCGTTGTGCTTCTTTAATCCTCATAATCAAGTCTGGCTCAACTTGAATAACAGCAAGTCGTAGTGGCCTCCTATCTGTATCAAATTCTAATCCAGAGAAACATCAATTTTCAACAAGCTTCGTAACACCTATCGTCGATAAGGATAAGGAACAAACCTTTCGACTTAAGGAGTCTGCTGCTGCATTTGACTTCCCTGGATAATATTTGATCTCGCAATCAAAGTCCTTTAATAGATCAAGCCATCTACGCTGTCTCATTTTCAACTCCGACTGAGAGAACAAGTACTTTAGGCTTTTATGGTCTGAATAGATCTCGAATGTCTCGCCATAAAGATAATGACGCCAAATCTTCAGTGCAAATACGATAGCCGCCAATTGCAGGGATCCTCTGTTTATTCTAAGATTGATTTGCGATCCGGATATCATCAGCTCCGAGTTCGAGATGTAGACATACCGAAGACAGCATTTCGAACCAGGTATGGGCATTACGAATTTAGTGTCATGCCTTTTGGTTTAACAAATGCTCCGGTGGTATTTATGGGCTTGATGAATCAAATCTTTCAGAGGTATTTGGATGATTTTGTAATTGTCTTTATCGACGATATTCTGGTGTATTCTAAGAATAGGAATGAGCATGCAGAGCATCTCAGAACTGTGTTACAGACACTGAGAAATGAGAGATTGTATGCCAAATTGTCAAAGTGTGAATTTTGGTTGAATCGAGTTGTCTTTTTGGGACATATCATATCTGGAGATGGTATTTCTGTAGATCCGAGTAAAGTGGAAGCTGTGATCAATTGGTCGAGACCGACTTCTGTGCCAGAGATACGCAGCTTCATGGGTCTAGCAGGATATTATAGACGATTCATCCAAGATTTCTCCCGTATTGCCAAGCCAATCACACAATTGACACAGAAGAATGCGCCATTCCTATGGTCCGAGGAGTGTGAGTCTAGCTTTCTAGAATTGAAGAAGAGGCTGACCAGTGCACCTGTATTGATGATTCCTTCAGGTACGGGTGATTTTGTTGTATATTGTGATGCCTCTCACAGAGGTTTGGGATGTGTTTTAATGCAGCGAGGTCATGTGGTCGCATATGCATCAAGACAGTTGAAGACTCAAGAGACTCGATACCCCATACTGATCAAATAAATCATCAATTCTAGGCAAAGGATACTTATTCTTTATCGTTGCCTTATTCAGTTGCCTGTAATCGATACACAACCGCATCGATCCATCTTTCTTCCGCACAAACAGTACCAGAGCGCCCCAAGGAGATACACTAGGTCTGATATATCCCTTGGCTAGAAGATCTTCCAACTGTGCCTTTAATTCTTTCAACTCTATCGGTGCCATCCTATACGGAGCTCTCGAAATAGGAGTGGTACCTGGAATCAAATCAATACTAAAATCTACCTCGCACTGGAGGTAATCCTGGAATTTCTTCTGGAAACACATCTGCAAATTCCCGTACTACTGGCAAATCTGCCAATGTCGGGTTCGACTTCTGTACATCTACAGCATATACAAGGAACCCATCTACTCCTTTCTGCAACAACTTATTCATAGTCAAAGCCGAAATCAAGGGAATCCGAGATCTGGAACCCTTACCGTAGAATTTCCACTCTTCTGCCATTTCCGGTCTGAATCTGACAATCTTGTGGAAACAATCCACGGTGGCTCTGTACTTTGTTAACATTTCAATTCCAACAATACAATCAAAATCATCTAACCCAAGTACTATGCAATCTAGATCAAGTTCATGACCCTCAAACTGTAAGATGCAATGTCTAACCGTAGTCACCGATATCAAACCACTTCCTAATGGAGAAGTAATAGACACGACATCTAACAACGACTCAACAGGCAAAGAATGCAATAATGCAAATCGTTTCGATATGAATGTATGCGATGCACCCGTATCTATCAATATATAAGCAGGATAACCGCAAAGGAAACAGTTACCTGCGATGACATCATCTGGGGCATCCTGTGCTTGCTCCTCTGTCAACGCAAACACCTGAGCCTGTTGTCGGCTCTGCTGACTCCCAGTATGACCACGTCTGGCTCGAGGCTGGGTCGGGGTAGGTGGCGGCTGAAAAGAGTGAACAGATGAACCTTGCCTCTCGGGCTGAGCTACGGATGCTGATGACCCTGCACCCTGTAATCTCGATGTACCGCTTCTCTGAGGACAGACCTTGGCATAATGCCCCGGTTGTTTGCATATGTTACATCTGCCCAGTACACCCTGACACTGTTCTGTGGCATGCTTACCTCCACAAGTACTGCAATATCCACTCATCACATCTAAACTCTGGCCAGGACCTCTCTGTCTTGACCCGCTGGAGCTCGACGAACTTCTCCCTGCCCTCTTAAACTTTTTGCCCTTTGCTTTCAACAGATCCTTCCGCCCGCTGCTACTACCGCCGCTATCAAATCTAGGAGGATGTTGTGTTGGAGGTAGTGGCGGTCTCGGACTCGGAGCAACATACGGAACACTCCGTTGCCTAAGCAATCCTGCTTCTGCTCCTTTGGCACGGTTCAATGCTTCAGCGAAATTATTGGGTCTCCCAGTATTAACCAATGTAAAGACATCAGGATTTAAGCCGTTTATAAACTGATCCGCCACGGCCTCATCATTACCTGAAACGTGAGGTGCAAAGCGAAGTGAAGAAGAAAATTTAGCAACGTACTCTTCAATGTTCAATTGCCCTTGCCTCAGGTTCGCAAATTCAGCGCCTTTATTTTTACGGTAGGATACAGGAAAGAATCGCTGATAAAACTCTGTCTTGAATGCTTTCCATGTAATCTCGGTGCCACGCTGTTCTAGTGCCCTCCTAATATTCAACCACCAATACTTAGCCACGTCTTGCAGTTGATGGCCAATGAGTTTCACTCGCTTCTCATCAATATATTCCAGAGACTCGAATAACATCTCGATATCCTCCAACCAGCTTTCACATTCAATTGCATTTTCTGTACCCTTTAAGGTCGGTGGTCGGAATGACTGGAATCGCTTTAATAGAGTCTCCATGGGCGTAGCAGTGACATCCATCGTATCACCAGATGTGCTACCCTGTTCTGGTGCTGTAGGTCGTAAAGGCACAGCCGCTCTTCTGGGAGGCATATATCTGATATTCAAACAGTTTAGTATACAATCTATACTAACTGTCTCAGCCTTCCTCTGATCATTTACCTCTGATCCAGAAGCGGTTCTGATTCAGTTCATTACATGCTGTAATCACATCATATACAGTACAACACATAAGAAGGAAAGCAATAATCATGCTAGCACACCAAAAGCAAGGAAGATGACTCGATCTACCCCGCTCATTCTACTCTATCTCCGTCTACAGAACCTACGGCTCTGATACCACCTGTTGTGGGGACCCGAGCTCTAACTCTTTCTTTGGGATTCAATGGATCGTTAATATAAAAAGTGGGTCAAATTTTCGCTTTTCCACATTAAATCTAATGTATATAAACAAACATAAATTCTTTATTTAAATTACAAACATAATGTACAACCATAACGTACAACACGTCTTGTCCATCCATACTCAACAAACTAGTAATTAAATACAGTACATGCCAAAGGTACAACTACTAGTCCTTCTGGTAAGCCCGAGATCACCACGCTATGTCCATCTCTCATCCTCTGCGTGACCCAGATCCTGCCCCACCTATTGTTATGCACACATACAGACATAACAACAACCGGAAACTCCGGTGAGAACAAATCCCAGTATAAACATTTATACATGCATATAATCAATCTAAACATGAAACATGTAATTATGAATGACAATCATATAAACAGGCAATGCGAATCAAACCATGTCTGGACTCGACTCGACTAGAACTCTAGGGATCCCGTGTGAATAAGACGTCAATGGCTGTCACCTACCCTCCCACTCGGGGTGACTGTACGTCTTATTCCTAGACTTCGGTCTGAGCTGTATCAACGACTACAATAGGAGTCAGGGTGTAAGGCTCGAGATTATATCATTTTAATCCGAGATTAGTTAATTTACGAATTTTGGAATGATGAATTAAATTCCACGATTTTTGTAATTAATTAGGATTGAAATGGAATTAAAAAGAGTTTTGAGGACTGAATTGCAAATAGTGAAAATTTGAGGGACTAAAGTGCAAATATGGAAAATTGAGTGGACACTTGTCTTGGTCACCCTTGAACGTGTCATTCTCCACTTCAAAATTCAGAATTGGGCATGGGGAAACCGAGAGTTCCATTGAAAAATCATTTGGAAAGCTTCAAGTTTATTTTGAGCTTAAAGTTGTGATTTTAAAAGATTCGGTTATCAGATTTTAAATCCGGACACAGTTCTGAGATCCTCTCGTCAAGAACTACACAAGGACGTAAGTTTTGTTACGTTTTGACATGTTTTGAAATTATGATATTGTCAGAATTGAATAGAATTCATATATGATGTTCTTGTCATGTTAGACATCATAGAATTGAAGTCAGATTAAAGAACGGACTGGTCATGTAATTGTTATGATTTTGATTGAGAATTCATATCAGATATGTATTGTTATTGAGATTATGACTGGTATCGACATTGATTATGAGTTCTGGTATTATATCGGTGATGTTCGAACAGACGGGGTTATCGAGACTGTATTGTTATACCGTCGAAACATCAGTTGATTGATATTGATCAGATTCAGTAGTGATTTCGATTATATCGTGATATCGTCGATATGGATTAGATCGTATCTCACTTGACATTGATCAGATTTATTGTGATTTGCATATTGATCAGAACAGGTATTGAATCGAGTTGTTTATTGATATTATATCTGTTCGATATTGTTATTACAAGATTGCGAATGGACCGAGATAGAGTCGGGAATTCTTCTTCTTCTGAGCGAGAAGATAAAGGTATAAATTAATGTTGAGTTGGGATTGCACAACTCGAGTGAGGTTTGACTCGAGTTTCCCTAAATCACATACTTTACCTTAGTGCATTGATATTTGCATTAAGTTGATTGATGTACTTGTTCTCTTGATATTAGATGACAGGTATTAGATGAGTTATCTTGTGACAGAAGTGCCGGATGGTGGTGGTATCGCCACGGCACATTGCACGATGTCTCAAGATAGGATATTGGCGATAGAGCTACAGTCCTTGACGGTTAGGTCAGGACACTGGATGTTTGGTTATATCGAGTAATGGAATCTATTACGGAATTCGATATAGGAACACCATATTTGGTTATATCGAGTAAAGGGTATTGGAATTCTTCTATTACGGAATTCGATATAGGAATACCAGGGCACTGGTTATATCGAGTAATAGAGATTATGGTTCCATCCTTTACGGAATTCGATATAGGAATACCACATCTGGAAACCGGGATCCCTAGACTAGGATTGAGTCTAGTCTAAAACGTGGAGTCACGAGCTTGAGTGACAGTTATTGATTGATATTGATTGATGTTGATTATGTTCCTGAATATGGTTCATGTCCTTTTATGTTCCGGATATTGGTACATATTTAGAATAGAAATCATTCTTGATACTGATCATGTTCCAGATGTTGGTCCATGTGGGGCCCTTAGCTCCTAATCGTTATTACAATGCAATCTGATTAGGATTAAGTAATCACAGCGGAAAACGAGTTTAAAATTTCTTTACAATGAGCCCAAAATATCTCTTCTGATATTTAAATACTAAAAATAGTATCTAAATTCAAATCATAAAACACGCCCACACATAAGCAAAACCAATCACATACAAACATATCATATCCTCGGGACATGCCCCGGTATATAGATACATATACATATATACTGGGAACAAGACATAAACATAAACCTCAGCCCAAGCTGTGGCTCCCACCAGAAGTACCCTCTCTGGCCTCCTGATATCCTGGAGTACCTGCCATTGTCCACACACAAAGACAACAACAGCCCCCCTTGGGGGTGAGCAAAGCTCCATATGGAACAACCAATCATATATACCTCAGATATCTAAACAATGATATATGGTATGCAATGCATGTATGTCGTGGAGGTATCAGGTCAAATTCCCATCCACTGAGCACATGTCAGAATCAATCGAATCGCTATTAAATCAAATCAATGCTCGAGCTGGCACACCGGCCGATATGGGAATACACATATGATAGCGTCGACGAAGCGCCATCAATCCCACATCTCATATCCAATCATATGGGGCCACAATTGTCTATGCTTTACGGGTCATATAATACCGGCATAGCGATTGTGTTCACAAACCCCGGAATCCAATCAAATCATATCAGGGTATCCAAGGATCATAGCTCAACGTGCATGTCATGTATCGATGTATGCATAAAATGATGTGTGTTAACAAAATATTTATTTTATACATCGATACTCAAATCTCAATGTCATGTATGCCACATCAAATCAACAAATAGGCACATAGACACGTATTCCAATCCAATCAATCCAATCAAATCAACATATATCATATAATACAGATACCTGTCGTATGTTACCCGGTCGCAACATACCTCAATTCTTCGTTCCAATTGATGCAGCTTGAAGATATCAATATAATACGCTATCTACATCAATAACACATTCATTTCATTCAATAATATCATTCAAATTCAATAATATAAGTTTCAAATATCTTTTGAAACTTCAAAAATTCATATCAAATCGAAATCAGAACATAATTCAATTCCGACTTCAAAACTTAGTTTCTTGTCAGTTATTCTACCGCATATATTTATCAGAATTAATAATAACTGACAAATAATTCTCTGATCTCAATCCAACTATTAAAATTCTCTAATTATAATAAATTAGGAATAATTCAAAATAACATCACTATAATCATCTCTTCTTCGTTAAAATCATACACTATTCAACAATCTTCAGTTTATGTATGATTTAACAATTTAACGGATTTATTCCAAAAATCGACAAATCTAAAACATCACCAAAAATATAAAATTTATACCTCAAATCGAAGACCTCGTGTCAACGATTCCAAAACTGAAGTCGGTTCGTCGATTGGATAAACCGATAAGTCGCACGATAGAAAGAAAAATCGAAAACTCTGTTCTCTCTCCTCTCTCTCCTCTCTCGTTCCTCTCTGTGTCGAAAATTGAAAGAATGAAGTTTCATTCTTTTCACGTAAGTTTATCTCATCTTTTTCTTTTTTTTTTTTAATTTTTTTATATTATATTATATTATATTAATAAAATAATATAATATAATATATTTAACATTTTAACATCGGCACATTCCTTTGGACCGGTCAAACGATCAAATTTCTCAAAACTCAAAACATGAAACTTCTCTATCTTTGAGTTTTCTATGTCATATCCAAATCTCAAATCATTTGGGCTTCATATGAAAAAGATATGTCACTATTTATCACTTTGCCCTTAAAATTAATTCATTATTTTTCAACTTATTTACGAAAATGCCATCAAAATAAATTGAATATTTTTCAACTTATTTACCAAAATACCATCAAAGCTATTTTAGTCTCGGGGTCTCACATTTCTCCCCCTCTTAAAAGATTTCGTCCTCGAAATCTCAACATCTCTATATACATAACATTGGCAAACATATATATGTCACCAGTTATAGTACATATCAAAGCTAAAATCAGTAAACGGATCAGAATACATCGAATACAATGGAACAGATGTCATAGAATCAAACAAATGCGGATACGAATCTCGTATCTTGCTCTCTAATTCCCACGTTGATTCTTCAACACCGTGTCGTGTCCATTGCACTCGTACCAAAGGAATCGATTTATTTCTCAATATCTTTTCCTTTCGATCCATAATACGAACAGGTTGTTCGATATAGGAAAGAGAAGGATCAAGTTCAACCTCGTCAGGTGCAAGCACATGCGATGGATCAGATTCATATTTCCTCAACATAGAAACATGAAACACATCGTGAATAGCAGATAGAGCTGGTGGCAATGCCAATCGATACGCAAGATCACCAACTCGATCGAGAATCTCATATGGACCAACATATCGAGGAGATAACTTCCCTCGCATGCCGAATCGAACAGTGCCTCTAAAGGGAGATATTTTTAAAAATACTCTGTCACCTTTCTGGAATTCCAAGGGTCGTCTTCGTTTATTCGCATAACTCGTTTGACGATCCTGAGCAGCTTTCATCCGCTGTCGAATCAACTGAACTTTATCATTCATTTCCTGTATCATTTCAGGTCCAGTCAATTGTTTCTCACCAATCTCATCCCAGAATAACGGTGATCTACATCGTCTCCCATATAGTGCTTCAAACGGAGCCATACCGATACTCGTCTGAAAGCTATTATTATAAGAAAATTCAACTAATGGTAAGGCATCTTGCCATCCCATTTTGAAGTCCATCACAACAGCACGCAACATATCCTCTAAAGTCTGAATCGTACGCTCAGTCTGGCCATCAGTTTGAGGATGATAAGCGGTACTCATAGCCAAACGCGTACCCATCGCTTCCTGAAAGCTACCCCAGAATTTAGAAGCAAATCTGGGATCACGATCAGATACAATTGAGACTGGCACACCGTGCAGTCTCACAACATTCTCAATGTATAAACGGGCCATTCTCTTATAGGGATAAGTCCGTTCATACGGAATAAAATGTGCAGATTTCGAAAGCCGATCAATAATCACCCAAATAGCATCACAGCCCTTGGGCGAACGAGGTAAATGAGTCACAAAATCCATAGCAATATGTTCCCAATTCCATTTCGGGATTTCAAGACTATGGAGTAAACCTCCAGGTTTCATTCTCTCGGCTTTCACTTGCTGGCAGACAAGACATTTCGAAATAAATTCAGCAATGTCCTTCTTCATACGTCTCCACCAGAATTGAGGTCTCAATGTCAAATACATCTTCCGACCTCCTGGGTGAATACTATATTTGCTACAATGTGCTTCTCGAAGAAGGGCAGATTTCAAATCAGTATCATTAGGAACTACCAGCCGACCGTTAAGTCGTAAAGAACCATCAGAAGAAATCTGAAATCCAGACTGATGTCCAGCAGATACAAGTTCTTTCGACTTTTGGATCTGAGCATCGCTTCGTTGGGCCTTTCGTATTTTTGATATCAAATTCGGCTCAATTTGCAATGCTGAGACGGTGACAGAATTCCAATTCGAGTGAAAAGTCCAACCATAAGTACATATATCCTCATGTACCTTGGCGACATTGACAGAAGCTAAAACAGAATCATAAACTTTCCGGCTCAAGGCATCCGCAGTAACATTCACCGATCCAGGGTGATATTGAATCTCACAATTAAAATCCTTCAAGAGATCCATCCACCTGCGTTGCCTCATATTCAAATCAGATTGAAAAAAGAGATATTTCAGACTTTTATGGTCCGAATAAATAACAACTTTTCTCCGTACAAATAATGGCGCCAAATCTTCAAAGCAAATACAATGGCAGCCAATTCAAGATCATGAACATGATAACGTGTTTCATGAGATTTCAATTGACGAGACGCATAAGCAACCACCTTGCCGTGTTGCATCAGAACACAGCCCAAACCTTTACCAGATGCATCTGTACATACCACAAATCCTCCGGTACCTGAGGGAATAGTAAGCACAGGTGCTGTGGTCAATCTCGTCTTCAATTCAAGAAAACTAGCTTCACATTCATCTGACCAAATGAATCGCTGATTCTTCTGTGTCAGTTGAGTAATAGGTTTAGCTATCTTCGAAAACCCTTCAATAAATCGACGATAATATCCAGCTAAACCCATGAAGCTACGGATCTCAGGAACATTCGTAGGTCTTGGCCAATTCAATACAGCTTCGACCTTCGTAGGATCAACAGATATGTCATGTCTCGAAATGACGTGGCCCAGAAATACCACTTTATCCATCCAAAATTCACATTTGGACAATTTGGCATACAAATGACTAGTACGCAGAGTCTGAAGTACCAGTCTCAGATGTTCAGTATGCTCCTTTTTTGATTTCGAATATACAAGAATATCATCAATAAAGACGATAACGAATCGGTCGAGATAATCTCGGAAGACACGATTCATTAAATCCATGAAGATAGCAGGAGCATTCGTAAGACCAAAATGCATAACCAAGAATTCATAGTGGCCATACCTCGTACGAAAAGCAGTCTTAGGCACATCTTCGTCTCGAACTCGTACTTGATGATACCCAGATCAAAGATCAATCTTAGAGTAAACAGAAGTCCCTTGAAGCTGATCAAATAAATCATCAATACGCGGAAGTGGGTACTTATTTTTCACAGTAGCCCGATTCAGCTGCCTATAGTCGATACACATTCGCATCGTACCATCTTTCTTTCGAACAAATAAAACTGGAGCTCCCCAAGGTGATACACTCGGTCGAATATATCCCTTGTCAAGAAGATCCTGTAATTGTTCTTTCAATTCTTTCAATTCCAAAGGTGCCATGCGATAGGGAGCTTTAGATATAGGCGCAGTCCCTGGCACAAGATCAATACCAAACTCAACTTCTCGATGAGGAGGAAAATCAGGAATCTCATCGGGAAATACATCCGGAAACTCTTTCGCCACAGGAATCTCAGATAAGGAAGACTCCTTCTTCGAAATATCAATAGCGTAGATAAGATAACCCTCATCCCCGCTAGTCAACAATCGAGACATTTCCAAGGAAGATACCAATGAAATTTTGGCTTGGGAACCCTTGCCATAAAAATTCCACTTGGGTCCATCAATTGGTCGAAATCGAACCACTACATGACAACAATCAACAGTAGC
The DNA here is from genome assembly GCF_022965805.1 of Primulina eburnea. Classification (NCBI taxonomy): domain Eukaryota; kingdom Viridiplantae; phylum Streptophyta; class Magnoliopsida; order Lamiales; family Gesneriaceae; genus Primulina; species Primulina eburnea. The sequence continues at coordinate 10,194,872 of NC_133113.1, read as the reverse complement.
TCGATTTGTTGTCAAGATATCCACGCCAACAATACAATCAAAGTCGTGCATAGGGAGGACAATCAAATTCAGAAATATCACATTATCCTCATATATCAATACACAATTATGCACAACTTTCTCAGACAAAATAATCTTCCTGCTTCTGAGTCGCAGGGCAGGCTGCTGAGTTGACACTTAAGGTGGAGGAACATACTGAGGACCTCCTCGCCTTAATCCAGCTTCAGCTGCCTTGGCTCATTCAACTACCTCTGCGTAGCTGGTAGGTAATCCAGAAACAACATAAGCATATATAGCAGGATGCAATCCATTTACAAACCTGTTATATTTTGCCCTCGCATTCCCAGCTACGTAAGGTGCATACTTCAGTAAAGTAGAAAACTTCGAAGCATACTCTGCAACAGACATCGTTCCCTGCTGCAGATTATTGAATTCATTCTCCTGAGCAGTATAATAGGAAGGAGGGGAATACTGCTCCAAAAACTGGGCCTTGAAGACATCCCATGTGACTTCAATCCCGGCCTCTTTCAATCCAATCTCAGCGGCTTCCCACCAAGATTTAGCTCGGTCCTTCAACTGATACAAAGCAAGTTTCAGTCTCCGAGCATTGGAATACTCCACAATATTAAACAAGTGCTCGATATCCTTTAGCCAGGCCTCAGCTCTTTCAGCACTCTCAGTACCAAAGAACTTCGGTGGTTTCAGATCCTGAAATCGAGCTATCACAACATCCATGGACAATCCTTCAAATTGCCCAACAATCTTCTCAGTACTGCTACTCGCAGTTTCATTTGTGTTATCCATCTACAAATCAAAAGATGAATATCACAATTTCATATCAAGTTCATAATCTCGTCATCTCATATCATCAATCTCATCAGATACTTACTCAAATCAAATCACATAAGAGCAAGTAATACAAATAAATCAAGCATATACGCACAATTCATTTGTGCCTATTCAAGTGTACACAAGACTCAATAGAGCATTCCCAGCTATGCTCTGATACCATCTAGTGTGGGGCCCTTAGCTCCTAATCGTTATTACAATGCAATCTGATTAGGATTAAGTAATCACAGCGGAAAACGAGTTTAAAATTTCTTTACAATGAGCCCAAAATATCTCTTCTGATATTTAAATACTAAAAATAGTATCTAAATTCAAATCATAAAACACGCCCACACATAAGCAAAACCAATCACATACAAACATATCATATCCTCGGGACATGCCCCGGTATATAGATACATATACATATATACTGGGAACAAGACATAAACATAAACCTCAGCCCAAGCTGTGGCTCCCACCAGAAGTACCCTCTCTGGCCTCCTGATATCCTGGAGTACCTGCCATTGTCCACACACAAAGACAACAACAGCCCCCCTTGGGGGTGAGCAAAGCTCCATATGGAACAACCAATCATATATACCTAAGATATCTAAACAATGATATATGGTATGCAATGCATGTATGTCGTGGAGGTATCAGGTCAAATGCCCATCCACTGAGCACATGTCAGAATCAATCGAATCGCTATTAAATCAAATCAATGCTCGAGCTGGCACACCGGCCGATATGGGAATACACATATGATAGCGTCGACGAAGCGCCATCAATCCCACATCTCATATCCAATCATATGGGGCCACAATTGTCTATGCTTTACGGGTCATATAATACCGGCATAGCGATTGTGTTCACAAACCCCGGAATCCAATCAAATCATATCAGGGTATCCAAGGATCATAGCTCAACGTGCATGTCATGTATCGATGTATGCATAAAATGATGTGTGTTAACAAAATATTTATTTTATACATCGATACTCAAATCTCAATGTCATGTATGCCACATCAAATCAACAAATAGGCACATAGACACGTATTCCAATCCAATCAATCCAATCAAATCAACATATATCATATAATACAGATACCTGTCGTATGTTACCCGGTCGCAACATACCTCAATTCTTCGTTCCAATTGATGCAGCTTGAAGATATCAATATAATACGCTATCTACATCAATAACACATTCATTTCATTCAATAATATCATTCAAATTCAATAATATAAGTTTCAAATATCTTTTGAAACTTCAAAAATTCATATCAAATCGAAATCAGAACATAATTCAATTCCGACTTCAAAACTTAGTTTCTTGTCAGTTATTCTACCGCATATATTTATCAGAATTAATAATAACTGACAAATAATTCTCTGATCTCAATCCAACTATTAAAATTCTCTAATTATAATAAATTAGGAATAATTCAAAATAACATCACTATAATCATCTCTTCTTCGTTAAAATCATACACTATTCAACAATCTTCAGTTTATGTATGATTTAACAATTTAACGGATTTATTCCAAAAATCGACAAATCTAAAACATCACCAAAAATATAAAATTTATACCTCAAATCGAAGACCTCGTGTCAACGATTCCAAAACTGAAGTCGGTTCGTCGATTGGATAAACCGATAAGTCGCACGATAGAAAGAAAAATCGAAAACTCTGTTCTCTCTCCTCTCTCTCCTCTCTCGTTCCTCTCTGTGTCGAAAATTGAAAGAATGAAGTTTCATTCTTTTCACGTAAGTTTATCTCATCTTTTTCTTTTTTTTTTTAATTTTTTTATATTATATTATATTATATTAATAAAATAATATAATATAATATATTTAACATTTTAACATCGGCACATTCCTTTGGACCGGTCAAACGATCAAATTTCTCAAAACTCAAAACATGAAACTTCTCTATCTTTGAGTTTTCTATGTCATATCCAAATCTCAAATCATTTGGGCTTCATATGAAAAAGATATGTCACTATTTATCACTTTGCCCTTAAAATTAATTCATTATTTTTCAACTTATTTACGAAAATGCCATCAAAATAAATTGAATATTTTTCAACTTATTTACCAAAATACCATCAAAGCTATTTTAGTCTCGGGGTCTCACAGTCCATGTTTAGAATCGAAGTTATTCTTGATATTGATTAGGTTCCTGATATTGGTACATGTTTAGAATATGAGTTATTCTTGATATTGAGTATGTTCCTGATTAAGGTACATAGTTAGAACTTGATTTAGTATTGTATGGATTCATGTTCTGATTGGATACATGTTAGAATTATCCGTTATATGCTTTTATATTGTTTATATGATTGCATGTATACATGATTTATACTGAGAATGTAATTCTCACCGGAGTTATCCGGCTGTTGTCTTGTCTCTATGTGTGCATGGCAACAGGTGGGATAGGAGCGGGGTCAAGACGAGAACGAGGCTGGATTAGATAGCGTGGAGATCCAGGCTTCAGAAGCAACTTAGGATTCAGCACTGATATGTAGTTGAACCTAGTTGGATTATTGTAGATGACATCAGATTTGTATGTTCATGTTTAACATGTAATTTGATTTTAATTACATTACGTTTCCGCTTTGCATTTTAAAAGAAAAATTTTTAGACCCTGTTTATTATGAATGATTAAATATTCCTAAAGATGATTAAGGAATGGATTAGCGTCCGGGTCCCCACAACAGGTGGTATCAGAGCTGTAGGTCCTTGAACTGTAGGTTCCTTAGCACTGAGATAGAAAAGAGTGAGCGGGGTAGACTGAGTTTTATTTCCTGCTTTTGATTGCTAGCATGTGATATAGTATTATGTTGATTTACATTGAGTATGCTAGCATGCCAGCATGTTTTATTGCGTTTAAATGTACGTTACTTGAATATCTGAATTGATTTGGTAATATATCTGATTTGAAAATGAATCAGAACCAATTCTTGATCAGAAGGTAAGCTGATCAGAAAGGGATTGGGATTGATTATCTCTTGTGATTACTGATTCCTGTGATCATCAGATATACCTCGTAGAAGATTTTCAGAAAGGGGTAGTACTTCATCTGATCAGATAGATGTATCAGAAATTCAGATGGAAATTAAATTGAAAGAGTTTCAGTTATTTCAGCCGCTGATTCTGAGTGGTATCGGGACGTCTGAAGAGTATGAAAACTGGTTTGATGACATAGAAATACTGTTCGATTTACTTGATTTTATAGATGAATAGAGAGTTAAAATGGTATTCCCTCAGTTACGAGAAGCTGCCAGAAGTTGGTGGATTACAACCAAAGGAGTACTAGAACTGAGAGGTTCCCGAGGATTTCAGGGAGCTGGATCATCTGGATATGGTGATCAAGGAACAGACCCAGGACACACTTGATGATATAGTGGCAGGTATTGTTCCTTTATGATTAGATTGCATATGTATTGATATATACGAATGCATTCTTGATGTTTATCTTTGACTGAGTTGCATTGATAAATATGGTATCTGTTGGGTCTGTATTACTGTAGTATTGATCTTTGTACCTTTTTGGGAAAAGAATTTGATATCAGTGATATTCTGTGAGATATTATATACTGCAGTAAGTTGAGAATAGGATTGAATTAGGAAAGATTGTACTTGTATTGTCGGATGATGACTGCATGATTGATATTGATATATTGAACAAGTACAGATTTATTATAGAGTCTTTCCAGGAGATGGTAAAATTCGGACCTGAAATGGCCAATGAATGAATGATATACAGTAAGGGATTTAGATTTTGAATTCCTTGATATCTGTATTGTTTATGATTCGATGATTATCGAAAGGAATGGAATAATCCCTTATGTATTCAGTGGATGACTAAAGTGGAGCTTATCAGGGATTGATTTACTAATAGCAAGAAGTTTGCTATAGTCTTTCAGATGAGATTTCAGGTTGTCCTGTATCCAGAAGAGTGATTTCAGCCCTGTTTTGATTCCAGGTATTGGTTTCATTTTAGAATTTCTTATAGACTGATACTGATTGAACTGAAAGAATTGAGATATCAGTTGAAAGAATTATTGTCTAAGAGTTAGAGTTACATTTGAATATATGTTTCTCTGGAAAATACTTCAGTTCCAATGATGGATTGATAAATCCTGTGTTCAGCAATATTCTGAAGACATTATGCTCGTTTTATCTATGAAATTTTGATATATTAGCAGCGTATGATTGAATTGAATATTCTGGGAACTGTGATTGTGGTATACAGAATTGTTCGGATATGAATCTCGATTGTAACAGATTGTATTCAGAGTTTGTGATATCTGAAGATAGTATACTGACTGATTATAGCACAGTGAGACCGCGATCAGTGGTTGAGAATGACATTGAATATGGCAGGATTTTCGAAATGTCACAAATTGTGTTCTATGCAGTTATTAGATCAGTATTGTGTATTGATATTTTGAATCTGATCCGATATTATTATCATTCTGAGTCTGTGTTTGATATCGATTGTTATGAACCGTTGAGATTATATACAGTTCAGTCGAGTTAGAACTGATTTTTAAGATTAAAACAGTTCAGAAGTTTGATCAGACTGTTCAGAACTTGATTTGATAGTTAGAACAGTGTGTCAGAGCCGAATACCAGGTAGGTAATATTTTATTTTATATGATTAGCTGATTTGTTTGTGTCAGATATTCGAATTTGAATGACAGGTATTGTCAAATGCACACAGTAGTTGATTAAGTACTATTCTGGTAACAGAAAATGTGTGATAATTCGAATGGACAGTTTTGATATAAACAGATGAAATCAGTTAGGTCAGAATTTGTATTGAAATGTCTAAATCGCTGACAGATGAAGACAGAAAGATAGAAACAAAGAGATTGATTATCTTGATTATTGATTTTTAAATAGAAATGGGAGTACATTTCTATGGATTTGGTGATGGAATCACCGAAATTTTGCCAAGATAGTGATGGTGATTGGACGATTGTTCAAATCTGTACATGTGATATTATACAGGAAGAGGTACAGACATGACCAGATGATGGGGATTTATGTCAGAAACGGAGGTTAGATTGTATTGAATGCCAAAGTTAAGTATGTCAGACTGTGATTTTCGTTTGATTTTATACTTTTGGCAGTGTATACACTTAACGCTTTCCTTTATTTTTTATAAAGTGACGGATAGTCGGAGCGAACTATCCTAATATTGGAGGATATCCAGGAACTGTAGTGCTGGATTTTAGCACTAGTTGACATGATTCATTGTCATTTGTGATTTATTGTACAATAATAGCTATTAGATGATTATCGAAATAGCTTTATTCGAGGTATTGTACAATGAAAACTGCAGATTTCCTTCGTATGGGAATGATATTGCGGTGATGCCTGAGATTGGATTTGATAAGATCAGAAATCTGATAAAGAAAAATGAGATTGATTTCGAAGAAAATGAGAATAGCTCGGAAATTGATATGAACTATGCTAACGCCAGACGATGGCTGTTGGGATTTAAAGCCGAAGATTGAATATATCTTTGTCCAGGATTAACAAATTTGGTAGCAGATGTCGATAATGAATTGTTAGGAGCTATTGATTGGTATATACGGATGTTGTATAGCCAGTATTTGCAATTGATTTTATCAGAATGATCTTAAATGGTATGATAATATTATACTTCTTGAATTCTTCTTCAGATTGAAATCAGGGATGCGTGAAAGAATGAAAATTCAGAATGAAGACTATTCCACTGTTAGAAATACAGTTAAAGTTAACAGGGCATCGAAGAGATTACCTGGTAGACAGAGTTTGATATGAGGTAGCAATGTTCAGAATTGATGTCACTAAGATGGGTTTTCTGATTGACTCCGTTATACCCTTCTTTCCTTATCTGAGTTGATTACCCATGATTTCGAGGACGAAATCGAATCTCAGAGGGGGAGAATTGTAAGGCCCGAGATTATATCATTTTAATCTGAGATTAGTTAATTTACGAATTTTGGAATGATGAATTAAATTCCACGATTTTTGTAATTAATTAGGATTGAAATGGAATTAAAAAGAGTTTTGAGGACTGAATTGCAAATAGTGAAAATTTGAGGGACTAAAGTGCAAATATGGAAAATTGAGTGGACACTTGTCTTGGTCACCCTTGAACGTGTCATTCTCCACTTCAAAATTCAGAATTGGGCATGGGGAAACCGAGAGTTCCATTGAAAAATCATTTGGAAAGCTTCAAGTTTATTTTGAGCTTAAAGTTGTGATTTTAAAAGATTCGGTTATCAGATTTTAAATCCGGACACAGTTCTGAGATCCTCTCGTCAAGAACTACACAAGGACGTAAGTTTTGTTACGTTTTGAAATTATGATATTGTCAGAATTGAATAGAATTCATATATGATGTTCTTGTCATGTTAGACATCATAGAATTGAAGTCAGATTAAAGAACGGACTGGTCATGTAATTGTTATGATTTTGATTGAGAATTCATATCAGATATGTATTGTTATTGAGATTATGACTGGTATCGACATTGATTATGAGTTCTGGTATTATATCGGTGATGTTCGGACAGACGGGGTTATCGAGACTGTATTGTTATACCGTCGAAACATCAGTTTATTGATATTGATCAGATTCAGTAGTGATTTCGATTATATCGTGATATCGTCGATATGGATTAGATCGTATCTCACTTGACATTGATCAGATTTATTGTGATTTGCATATTGATCAGAACAGGTATTGAATCGAGTTGTTTATTGATATTATATCTGTTCGATATTGTTATTACCAGATTGGGAATGGACCGAGATAGAGTCGGGAATTCTTCTTCTTCTGAGCGAGAAGATAAAGGTATAAATTAATGTTGATTTGGGATTGCACAACTCGAGTGAGGTTTGACTCGAGTTTCCCTAAATCACATACTTTACCTTAGTGCATTGATATTTGCATTAAGTTGATTGATGTACTTGTTCTCTTGATATTAGATGACAGGTATTAGACGAGTTATCTTGTGACAGAAGTGCCGGATGGTGGTGGTATCGCCACGGCACATTGCACGATGTCTCAAGATAGGATATTGGCGATAGAGCTACAGTCCTTGACGGTTAGGTCAGGACACTGGATGTTTGGTTATATCGAGTAATGGAATCTATTACGGAATTCGATATAGGAACACCATATTTGGTTATATCGAGTAAAGGGTATTGGAATTCTTCTATTACGGAATTCGATATAGGAATACCAGGGCACTGGTTATATCGAGTAATAGAGATTATGGTTCCATCCTTTACGGAATTCGATATAGGAATACCACATCTGGAAACCGGGATCCCTAGACTAGGATTGAGTCTAGTCTAAAACGTGGAGTCACGAGCTTGAGTGATAGTTATTGATTGATATTGATTGATGTTGATTATGTTCCTGAATATGGTTAATGTCCTTTTATGTTCCGGATATTGGTACATATTTAGAATAGAAATCATTCTTGATACTGATCATGTTCCAGATGTTGGTCCATGTTTAGAATCGAAGTTATTCTTGATATTGATTAGGTTCCTGATATTGGTACATGTTTAGAATATGAGTTATTCTTGATATTGAGTATGTTCCTGATTAAGGTACATAGTTAGAACTTGATTTAGTATTGTATGGATTCATGTTCTGATTGGATACATGTTAGAATTATCCGTTATATGCTTTTATATTGTTTATATGATTGCATGTATACATGATTTATACTGAGAATGTAATTCTCACCGGAGTTATCCGGCTGTTGTCTTGTCTGTATGTGTGCATGGCAACAGGTGGGATAGGAGCGGGGTCAAGACGAGAACGAGGCTGGATTAGATAGCGTGGAGATCCGGGCTTCAGAAGCAACTTAGGATTCAGCACTGATATGTAGTTGAACCTAGTTGGATTATTGTAGATGACATCAGATTTGTATGTTCATGTTTAACATGTAATTTGATTTTAATTACATTACGTTTCCGCTTTGCATTTTAAAAGAAAAATTTTTAGACCCTGTTTATTATGAATGATTAAATATTCCTAAAGACGATTAAGGAATGGATTAGCGTCCGGGTCCCCACACAGGGCTGCTCCTAAGCTGAGATACACCGAACATCTAGATAGTTGACGATGGCTGTCAACGACTCTCCTATCTTAAATGCAATGAATATCAATCTGTAAACAAAGCATGCTCATATTCATATCCGAATATTACTATAATCTTACATGCTTGAATACAATTCTATAATGAAAGCATAATCATGTAACAAGATTTGAATATAATTCTATAAACAAGTCATAAACATGTTACCATATATACAATAATACTAGTATGTGATTTTGGTTGGGAAACTCAAATAATATCTTATTTCAAATGTGGCTTCCCAAACAAACATGGCTTATACCTTTCTTGTCGTAGTCTCGGAGTTGGTATCAATTCTGTCAATCAAATCTGAAAGAGATACATTGATACACACTCTATCAAATTCTAATCTAATCAATACCTCAACATTGTATAATTCTCAAGTCATACACAATATAATCCATCTCATAACATCTTAATATCTACATAATCTCCCAAAATCTGTACAATTTCCATTCAATCTTTGCTGGAAATTCATAATAATTACATATGATATCCGATATTTAAACCGTTTACGATTCTATCATGCCAATGAGTTCAAGAACACGCATTTACAAGTATATTAGAATTTTCCCAACATGAAATCTTCCAACAATGTTGAATCTGAAAGATATTTTGTGGGGACCCGGACGCTGATCTGTCTTATTAATCATCTTTGGGATTTAATTATCAATTAAGATAAAACAGGGTCTAAAAATTTTTCTTTTTAACATGTAACTGCGGAAGGTAATGGAATCTAAACAATATACATTTCTGTATAAAAACTACAGTTCAGTAGAAAAGTACAATACTGTACAACCTAAGTCTAAGGTTCAATTACTAAATTCAAGTAATTGACCAAGTCTGCTACAAGTCCGGAATCACCACGCTAACTCGTCTTCTCCCATCGTCATCTCGACCCTGATCCAGCCCCACCTGTTGTCATGCACACATACAAAACAAGACAACAGCCGGATAACTCCGGTGAGAATAAATCCCAGTATAAAACATGGTAAGCATGTATATAAACAACTAAATCATAAAACATGCTATCATGTATAGAAACAATCTATTTCATAGTCTATGAAATTAATCAAATAAGCATGCAACTCAATTCAGATAAACATGCATATAAACAATCTTAATCATAAAACATGCTAACCCAACTGAAAGCAGTAATGATGGGTCCCATGATCTAGGAGCCACATCCATATAAGCATGCAGTTCTAATCAAATCATGTCTAGACTTGACTCGATCTATAACTCTAGGGATCCCGGTGTGAATAATACGTCACTGTCTGCCACCTACCCTACCAATCGAGGTGTTGTACGTCTTATTCCTAGACTTCGGCCTGATCTGTATCCGCATCTACAAAGGGGCGGTGATCTTCCCCTAAGCTGTGATATCGCCGAACATCTAGAAGTCTGCCTGATCTCCAGACTGTCCTATCTTAATGCATGAATACAAAATCTGTAAACCAAGCATAATAAGATAAAACATAAACAAGAATATAGTATGTGATTTATTGGGCAACTCAAGGATGATCTCGACTGAGTTGTTTCTTCCCGAATATCACATGAATTATACCTTTGTCGTCCCGGTCTGACGAAGACGATGACCTGTATTCAACTCTGTCCATATCAAATCTGAAATGACAATATCGAATACACTGTATCAGTAAATAACTCAATATTCAATCTGTTCTGATCAATACTCAATTCAGTATACAATATGATCAATATATGAACAAGATACAATCTGAGTCATATCAATAATATCACAATCTAATCGAAATCATATCTGAATCTGATCAATCTAACTCAGCTGATGTTTCAACGGCATAATAACACGATCTGAATAACCCCGTCAATCTGAACATCACAAATATAATACTGGAGCTCATAATCTGTGTCAATACAATTCATACTCTGAATACTAATACAATTATGATATAGAATCTCAATCAAAATCTTTCGAAAATCATAACAATTACAAAAACAGTCTGTTCTTTAATCTGTCTTCGATTCTATAATGTCTACGGTATCAGAAACGCCATATCTGAATCATATTCAATTCTGACAATATCATAAATTCAAATCTTGTCTAAACGTAACAAAACATACGTCCAGTTGTAGTCTGCGTTGATAGGAACACAGTACTGTAGTCGGATTTAAAATCAGACGGACGGATTGCACAAAATCGCAACTATAAGCTTCGGAGGAAATTTTGAAAGCTTCTTCCCCAATTATTCGATTTTTGCTTCTGAATCCTCAAGATTGTATGTATATATATATATACATATATATACACGTTTCATTCCCAAGAGGCCAAGTGGCAATTTAACAAAATGCATGCCGCTCGCTCGGGCGGACAAAAGTTGCCGCTCGGGCGAAGAACTCTCGGCCCTCATCCATTATTCATGCGCGCTCGGGCGAACAAAAAGTTCCGCCCGGGCGAAGGACTCTCAGCTTTCTACCAACACTCAATGGCGCTCGGGCGGACAACCATTTTCGCCCGGGCGCTATACCTTCGGCCCAAATTGTATAATTTCATATACTTGCTCAAATCTTATCTCGAACTGGCCCGGCTATAATTACATCAATTCATAATCAGTAAATCATATCAGATTAAAATAATTAAATTCTCGGGCATTACATATTTACATCCTCTTGTAGCCGTTGAAGCAAGGAACAAGAATCTATAATCGAAATAAAATTCGGATAACTAAATCTTGCGAAATCTTACTTCAAAGCCTTGAAAACTTGAAGAATCTAAGGAGACCTTCGGTTCTGTCCTTGCTGAAACGAAGAAATGCAAGCTCAGCACCTCATCTATATATATATAGGCCATGTGTCAAGTTAAGAAGAAAGGGTGGATGTCTCGCATGCAGCACCGCGGGTGCGCTCATGTCCAGACCGCAGGTGCGCTCAGGCTTCGACCACCATTTCATTTTCCTAAAATGTCGACCGCGGGTGCGGTCTTTACAACACCGCGGGTGCGGTCTTGCTGCACCGCGGGTGCGGTGATGCTACGGAAATTTTGGCCAACTTACTGTCCATACACCGCGGGTGCGGTGTCTACAAGCACCGCGGGTGCGGTATGGCTTCGGCAGCACATTCAAAATTCCATGATTTATGACCGCGGGTGCACTCTTGTTCTGAGCGCGGGTGCAGTCTTGCAAAACCCTCATTTCTCATGTATTTTCTTCCCTCATTGCATTTCATGCATTCTCGTATTCTCCGAATCGTTCGTACATGAAAACTAATAACCACAAGCCTTACAATACGAATCATAATCTCAATTCTGTATAGTCTCGCAATACCGGCAATACAATATCAGTATATTCGAATCAACAACTCATCTGATCCAAATATGAATAATATCAATATACCCAGCGATACAGTATAAATCAGATATCAATTCCAACACCTCATAATCGATAACAACAAGATTTGATATCAAATCGGTATAACCATAATCAAATCAAATCTAAAAATTCATAACAATTCCATACGGTATCTGTTCTTCGATCCGGTTTCGATTATACAATATCTACTATCGCAAGAACAACATATATGGATCACATCTGATTCTGGCAATATCATAATTTTAAATCATATCAAAACGTAACAAAACTTATGTCCAGTTGTAGCCTGCGTTGATAGGAGCACAATGTTGTGTCCAGATCGAAAATCGGATAGACGGATTTGCCGAAATCACAAATCTATGGTACAAGAAATTTGAGGGAACTTTGCTATGGAATTCTCGGTTCCTTTTCTGAAAGAATGAAGGAGAATCGCACAATTATATATCAAAATTCATGCTTGAAATACGTGGCTTAATGTTCAAGTTGCACGTCACACCGCGGGTGCCTTCACTTTTGCACCGCGGGTGCGCTCAGTGTACTGATATACATCAAATTTTCCAGAACCTTGGACCGTGGGTGCGCTCCGTCTTGTACCGCGGGTGCGCTCTGTCTACTGTAGCAACACCACGGGTGCGCTCTGTCTGGCACCGCGGGTTCGGTGACCCTATTGTACCAACACTAAAAATTCAAGATGACGACCGCAGGTGCGGTATACTTCTTGGCGCGGGTGCGGTCTTTCTTTGCCAATAAACTCAATTTGCAACGTTGTTTCTCTACGTCTGTTCTTCCCTCGCATTATTCATAATATATAACAATTCAACAGTATCAAACTCAAATTTCGGGCATTACATTTCTCCCCATTTTAGATATGAGTTCGTCCTCGAACTCGCAAGTAATCAATCAAAGCAAGTAACAGAAGCCATATAATCAAAAGCTGAATAAATACTCACATTATAGAAATAACTCAGGATGTCTCTGTCTCATCTCTGATTCTGCTTCACAAGTCGCTTCTTCAGTGCCATGGCGACTTCACTGAACTTTTATTATCAGAATAGTCTTCGTTATGATTTCTCTTTCTTTTAGGGATTTCTGATTTCAATCTGGACTAATAATTCAAGAAGTATAATATCATAATATCTTTCGAATTAACTCTGATAAAACTAATCTCACAATACTGGTTATAAAACATCCGTATATACCAATCCACAGCTCATAACAAATCAACACCATCAGCTGTTATCAAAGCTGTTTAACCTAGTCAAGGATATATTCTATTTTCAGTTGCAAATACCAACAGTCACCGTCCGACGTTGGCATATTCAGTCTGTTTACTCTGAGCTAATTCAAATTCTCCTAAATCAGTTACATTTTCTTTGCATATCTTTGACCGTATCCGATTCTATATTAGGTATCTCCAAGGTATTATCCTTATACAAAGGAAAGTTGGAATCAGTATTGTACAATGCCTCGAGAGAAGCTATCTCATTATTCATCTGATAGCTATTGTCGTACAATCATTCACAAAGTGACAACACATCGTATCAACTAGTGCTAAAATCCAGCCCTACAGTTCCTGGATATCCTCCAGTATCAGGATAGTTGCTCCAACTATCTGTCGATCTATAGACGATAAGTGAAAGAGTTCATTGTATACTCTGTCAAAAGTACAAAATCAAACGAAAATCACAGTATGATATAATCAACCTTGGCGTTCAGTACCATCTATCTTCTTTTCTGACATAAATCTCCATCGGCTGGTCATATCCGTAAGTCTTCATGTACAAATAATATATGCAAATTCACGCAATCTATTAATAACAATCACATCGCATCACAATCTTGAAAATATTTCGGTGGTTTCATTACGAAATCTATAGAAATGTACTCCCATTTCTATACAAAAATCGATAATCAATATAACCAATCTTCTATTTTTGTGGGGACCCGGACGCTAATCATCTTTTTAATCATGATTGGGACTAATTAATCAAGTATAATAAACACGGTCTAAAATTTTTTTTTTTTAAAATGCGGAAGGTAATGGAATCAAACTCCTATACATATCAGTATAAAAGTGTAAATCTGATAAAATATACAATCATACATACTCAGGTTCAACAACTACTATCAAGTGTTTAAACCCTAGCTCTAGTCCAAGTCCGGTATCACCACTCTAATCTCGATCTGTCCTCATCTCTGTGACCCTGTATCTGTCCCACCTGTTGCCATGCACACATACAGACAAGACAACAGCCGGATAACTCCGGTGAGATATAAATATCCCAGTATAAACAATGTATTAAATGCAATCATATAGAACATATATAAAAGCATAAACAAACATCAAAACATGTATCTAATCTGATTACATGAATTAATGACTCGTGATCTAATCTTATCTTATCTCAAATCTAGGGATCCCAATCTAATTTATACTTGTGGTATTCTGTATCGAGTGTCTGAGATAGAAGTCGATCTACATCTAAAGCTCTTCGATACACCGTAAGTCTAGAGTCTTATCGGTTCTGAGAAAGACTCGGCGGTTCTGCCCTAGCTAGGCTGTCAGCCCTAGACTCGGACTCTGACTCTGTTCTAAGTCAATACATTAACATATCAATCTAATAATCTGCAAATATCAATGCAATAAAATAAAGTATGTGATTTAGGGAAACTCAAGTCAAACCTAACTCGAGTTGTGCAATCCCGAATCAACATTTATTTATACCTTTCTTGCTGTCGCTCGGATACAATCGAAGTCTCGATTCAACGTCCGTCAATACTCAATCTGGCAATGACAATACCAATATTCTGTATCAATATTCAAATCAAATCACAACACCTCTGTTTTATCAAATTCTGGCGGTACAACAGTACAATCTGACTACACCGGTACTACTATATCAGTATATACCAATTCCAATAATTTGCAATCAACCACCGTACAAATCTGACATCACACCTCAGTCAATTTCATTCTGAAATTCATAACAATTACATATCCAGTCCGTTTCTTAATCTGACTTCGATTCTACACTGTCTAACATGTCAAGAATAACATATATGACGTGTATACAATTCTAACAACATCATAATTTCAAAACATGTTAAAACGTAGTAAAACTTACGTCCAGTTGAAACATGCGTTGCTAGGAACACAATACCGAAGTCGGATTTAAAATCTAACGGACGGATTGAAATATAAAGGCGTAAGGATTTTCACGGAACTTCCTCGACCCTTTTCTTATTTTCGAATTCTGAGGCAAATCTGATTCTTTGATATTTATATCAAGTTTGCATGCAATTGAAACGTGGCACCTTTTCTCAATTCTCGGTCGGCGCTCGAGCGGTAATAATGTACCGCTCGGGCGCGGCCTTCTCTGCCCGAAATATTTTCGAACGCACCCTTGGCGCTCGGGCGGTCAAAATCTACCGCCCGGGCGCCAAACTTTCTGCCCGCGACGTGAATTACAGCAACATTGGCGCTCGGGCGGTTGTTTTCTACCGCTCGGGCGCCGCTAGTTCTGTCCGAGAAGTTATATACTTCACATGCTTGATTTAATTCGATCTCGTAATGGCCCGGTTATACTCACATTATCTTAACTCCAATAATCTCATGTTAATATAATTAAAATCTCATATTAACAGAATCAAGATCTTGGCCCTTACAATTTTTCTCTTTTCTGCTACCAGAAATAATACTGAATCAACTACTGTGCGCTTCTGACCATATCTGTCATTTCAGATTTGAAATATATCTGGCACAACTAAATGAGTTATTAACATACAAGACAGTATTACTTACCTGATATTCTGATCGACACCCTGTTCTGACTATCGATATCAAATTCTTTAATATCAATCTGAAATATTCAGCACAAAGAGACGATTCTGTCACATATCTGTTACTCTGATCGATGCTCTGCTCTGATCCTCATAAACGTTAATTTTTTATAATACTGTCAATTTGGCTACTCGATCATATCTTCGACGTTGTTTAAATTAACTGCTATATCATCTTCGAATGTAATGTCCCCCAAACAATATAATCTGTCTTCAATACTGTTTTAGAACAATAACAATTCTCAAGCAATTTCACAACAACAGTCACATATCATAATTTGCTAACCGCAGCCAAATATGAATTTCTGACTTTTCTGCCATCGGTGTCATTCTCAATCACTGATAACGGCCTCAACCGTGTCAAGATCAATCATTATACTATAATAGGATATTACATACCACAAATACAATTTGTTTCAGTCAAAACTCATATCTGAACAATTTCTGTATACAACACTTTCAGTTCTTAGATCATTCAATACAAGGTATTCAATTCAGTCAGTCATATGCCACGAGTATATCAAAATATCATAGATAAATGGCATAAAATCATTAGAATACCTCTGAACACAGGATTCATCAACCCATAATTAGAACTGAAGTATCTCAAAAAGAAACACTCAATCAGAAGTAATTCTAACTCTCAGGCTAAATCTTCTAACTGGTATTTCAATTCTTCCGATATAATCAACATCATTCTGTATGGAATTCTAACAATAGGAACAGTACCTGATATCAAATCAAGGCTGAAATCACTTTCCCTAATATAAGGCAAACCTGGAATCTCATCTAGGAAGACTTTAGCAATTCTTCTGCCATTGGCAAATCAGTTCATGATATGCTCAGTTTCAGTAATCCACTGAATACATAAAGAATTACTCCATTCCTTTCGATAATCATCGAGTCGTAATCAATACATATATCAAAGGAATTTTAAATCGAAAATACTTACCGTATATTATTCATTCTTTGGCTATCTCAGGTCTGAATCTTACCATCTCCTGGCAAGAATCTACCATAGTTCTGTACTTGTCAACACATCAATATCCATAATGCAATCCAAATCAAGCAACGCAAGTAAAACGTAGTATAAATCCATCTCATTCTCATGTCATTGCAGTATACGATATTTACAGAATTCACTGATATCAATCTTTCCCCCAAAAGATAAAGAAATCAATACTACAATATATATAGACCCAACAGATCAAGCGTCTATCAATTCAATTCATTCAAAAATAATCGTAGGGCATGCATTAGTATCTATTAATATATATGCAAACTAATCGCAAAAGAACAGTTACCTGTCACTATATTATCAAGTGCATCCTGGGTCTTTTCCTCGGTCATCATAACCAGATGCCTCTGCTCCCTGGAAGCTTCAGGAACCTTTCTGTGGACAAACTCTAGCAAAATGTCCCTGCTGTTTACAGACATTGCATCTACCAGTCACTCCTTGGCATTTCTCCGTGGGGTGTCTTCCTCCAAAGGCTCTACAATACACTCTGGTATAACTCAGGCTGGAACCACTGGAGCTAGATGAACCGCTCCCTAACTTCTTGAACTGCTTCTTTCGAGCTTTCAATTGTTCTTTCTTTTCACTACTGCTGCTACCAGTCTCGATTCTGGGAGGTAGTTGTTGTGGTCTCGGTGTTGAAAGAACATACGAAGCTTCCTTTTTTCTCATCAGAACTGTTTCTGCTCTTCTGGCTCTATTCAAAGTATCAGCAAAATTATTCGGTTGTTTCACATTAACTAATGTACGTATCTCCGGATTCAATCCCTGGATGAACTGATCAAATACAGCTGCATCATTCCAAGCCACGTGAGGGGCAAAACGTAGCAATGTGAAGAACTGGGTCAAATACTCATCAATATTCAACGGACCCTGTCTTAAATTTACAAACTCTGCACTTTTATCCTGTCTGTATGATACGGGGAAAAATCTTTGATAAAATTCAACTTTAAAAATTTTCCACGTAATCGCTGGACCACGCTGTTCTAAGCCTTCTTTGGTTACCAGCCACCAACTCCTTGCGACTTCCAGTAACTAGTGCCCAATCAATTTAACTCTACAATCATCTGTGAACCCCAAAAATTCAAATAGCATTTCTATATCTTCTAACCAATTTTCACAGTCGACTGGCGTCTCAGTACCTTTCAGAATCGGCGGTTGAAATGACTGAAACTTCTTCATCATTGTTTCCATCGGAGTTTCTGACACATCCATCTGATTACTCGAAGTACTACCCAATTATCGAATTCTTCTAGGAGGTATATCTGATAATCACAAGAGTTAGCAATCACATGAGATAAATCCGTCTTAGTCCCTTTCTGATCAGCTTACCTCTGATCAAGAATTGGTTCTGATCTATTTTCAAATAATACACATTACCAAATCAACTCAGATATTCAAGTAATATGTATCTTGTGGGGACCCGGACGCTAATCATTTTCTTCTTCATCTTTGGGATTTAATTATCAATTAAGATAAAACAGGGTCTAAAAATTTTTCTTTTAAATTATAAGTGCGGAAGGTAATGACATCTAATAATATACGTATCTGTATAAAACTACATTTCTGTATAAAACTACAACACTGTACAACCTAAATCTAAGGTTCAAATACTAATTTCAAGTATTAACATCAAATCTACAATAAGTCCGGAATCACCACGCTAAACTCGATCTCTCATCATCTTCTCGACCTCGATCTTGTCCCACCTGTTGTCATGCACACATACAAAACAAGACAACAGCCGGATACTCCGGTGAGAATAAATCCCAGTATAAAACATGGTAAACATGCATATACATAAACATGTCATGAAATATTCTATCTTGAATAATATTTAAGCAATGGATTTTATAATCTATGAAATTAAATCAAAATAAGCATGCCAATCAAATCATCTAAACATTCTATTCAAATCAAATCATTAAAACATGCTATCATGACTGAAAGCAATAAAAATGGGTTTCATAGTCTATGAAACCACATTCCTAAACGCATGCAGTTCTAGTCAAATCATGTCTAGACTCGACTCATCTATAACTCTAGGGATCCCGTTGTGAATAAGACGATCTATCACCTACTCTCCAATCGGGGTGACAGTACGTCTTATTCCTAGACTTCGGTCTGATCTATATCCACATCTACAATAGGAGAGTGAATCTTCCCCTAAGCTGTGATATCACCGAACGTCTAGAAGTTTGACTGTTTCTGTCAGACTCTCCTATATTAAATGCAATGCATACAAATCTATAAACATAGCAGGAGCATATCAGCATATAAACATTGCATATTCATATCAGAATATAACAGTAATCTAGTATGTGATTTTGTTGGGAAACTCAAATGGGATCTATTTGAGTTGTTTCTTCCCGAATATCACATGAATTATACCTTTGTCGTCCCGGTCTGACGAAGACGATGATCTGTATTCAAATCTGTCCATATCAATCTGAAATGAGAATATCGAATACGCTGTGTCAGTGAATAATTCAATACACAATCTGTTCTGATCAATACTTAATTCAGTATACAATCTGATCAATGTCTGAACAAGATACAATCTGAGTCATATCATCGACATCACAATATAATCGAAATCATATCTGAATCTGATCGATCTAAATCACTACTGAATCTGATCAATATAAATCTACTGATGTTTCGACGGCATAACAATACAATCTGAATAACCCCGTCAATCTTAACATCACAGATATCACATTGGAACTCATAATTATGTGTCAATACAATTCATAATCTGAATACTAACACAATTCTGATATAAAATCTCGGTCAACATCTTTCAAAAATCATAACAATTACTGAAACAGTCTGTTCCTTAATCTGACTTCAATTCTACAATGTCTACGGTAGCAGAAATACCATATCTGAATCATATTCAATTGTAACAATATTATAAATTCAAATCTTGTCTAAATTTAACAAAACTTACGTCCAGTTGTAGTTGCCGTTGCTAGAAACACAGTACTGAAGTCAGATTTTAAATCTAACGGACGGATTTCTCACAAAAGGCGTAAGGATTTTTCACTACTTTTCTGAAGCTTTCTCTCCGATTTCCCTTTTTCTTATCTTTGAATGAAATTTTGCTTGCATTATATATTCACACGTTGCATGTCAAAATACGTGTCACACTTTTCATAATTCTTAGGCGGCGCTCGAGCGGTCATAAATTACCACTCGGGCGCCGAACACTCTGTCCGAAGCTTAGCTGATTATCGATTGGCGCTCGGGCGGTCAAAAACTACCGCCCGGGCGCCACATCTTCTGCCCGAACCATGCTCTTGTTGAACATTGGCGCTCGGGCGGTCACTTTCTACCGCTCGGGCGCCAATAGTTCTGTCCAAAACTTGCACAATTTATATGCTTTGCCCAATCTGGTCTCTGATTGGCCCGACTTCTTTATTCAAGTTCATATGACCTCAATCATGTCAATTAATCAACGTCTGATTAAAATAATTACATCTCGGGCCTTACATATCTTCAAAAACAGTAAAACATACCGAAATATTAACATATTCAATGTAATTCAACATCATAATAAATCACATGCTAGCAATAACATGCAAGGAAAGAAAAAACATTCTACCCCGCTCACTAGCTTCTATCTCAGTCTCAAGAACCTACAGTTCTAGAACCTACTGTTCTAGAACCTAATGCTCTGATACCACCTGTTGTGGAGACCCGGACGCTAATTCGATTCTTAATCATCTTTGGGACTAATTAATCAACTGTAATAAACAGGGTCTAATTTTTTTTTTAAAATACAATATTACATGCGGAACGTAATGGCATTCATTTATTACACATATCAGTTTAAGTTAGGGTACAAGTCCTGTACAACATACATTTATTCAAATTAAGGTTAAACAACTAAAATCAAGTGTCCAAACCCTATTTCTACTCCAAGTCCGTAGTCTCCACTCTAATCACGATCTCTCTTCAACTCCTTGACCCTGAACCTGTCCCACCTGTTGTCATGTACACATACAAACAAAACAACAGCCGGATAACTCCGGTGAGAATTATATTCCCAGTATAAATCAACGAAACATGAATTTCATATAACAGAAATAAAAGCATGAAGCATATATTCATCACATGTATCGCAATCAGAAACATGAATCAATATCAAACTATAAATCATACTCGTGACTCCACATCTAAGACTAGACTCATTCCTAGTCTAGGGATCCCGGTTTCCAGACGTTGGCATTCCATATCGATCATCAGTAATAGAAGAAACTCCAATTCTATCCACATCGATATCCAATCATCCGGTGACAGACTTTGGCACTAACACCAATACACTATCTTGTGACATCGTGCAATATGCCCGTGGCGATCCCACCACTATCAGGCCCTTCTGTCACAAGATCACTCGTCTAATACTCATCTAACACATGCTTGCTATAAATCAATAGAACAAGCATATCAATTTAAATCAATACATATAATAACAGTAAGTATGTGATTTAGGGAAACTCAAGTATATCCTACTTGAGTCGATCTCCCAATACCATATTGACTTATACCTTTGTCTTCTCGATCAGACGAAGTCGAAGTCTCTGTGGGGACCCGGGCTCTAATTCTTTTCTTTGGGATTTAATGGATCAATAGTAAAAAAAGTGGGTCAAATTTTCGCTTTTAACATTCATTTACATGAAAGCTAAACAAGATCATTCTATATTATTCAACGACATAATATACAAACATAAGGTACAATATGTCTGGTTCCAAACCATACTCGACAACTAGTAATTAAATACAGTACATGCCAAAAGTACAACTACTAGTTCTTCTGCTATGCCCGAGATCACCACGCTATGTCCATCTCTCATCCTCTGCGTGACCCAGATCCTGCCCCACCTGTTGTTATGCACACATACAGACATAACAACAGCCGGAAACTCCGGTGAGAACAAATCCCAGTATAAACATGTATACATGCATATAATCAATTAAACATGAAACATGCTATCATGAATGACATCATATGTACATGCAATGCAATGCGAATCAAACCATGTCTGGACTCGACTCGACTAGAACTCTAGGGATCCCGGTGTGAATAAGACGTCAATGACTGTCACCTACCCTCCCACTCGGGGTGACTGTACGTCTTATTCCTAGATTCCGGTCAGAACTGTATCAACGGCTGCAATAAGAGTAATGACTACTCCTAAGCTGAGATACACCGAACATCTAGATAATTGACAATGACTGTCAACGACTCTCCTATCTTAAATGCAATGACTATCAACCTGTAACAAAGCATGCTTGTATTCATATCTGAATATTACAATAATCTTACATGCTTGAATACAATTCTATAATCAAAGCATAATCATGTAACAAGATTTGAATAAAATTCTATAAACAAGTTATAAACATGATACCATATATACAACAATACTAGTATGTGATTTTGGTTTGGGAACTCAAATAATATCTTATTTGAGTTATGGCTTCCCAAACAAACATGGATTATACCTTTCGTCGCACAATCTGTGTCGTAGTCGAAGTCTCGCTGCTGAATCTGTCAATACCAATCTGAAATGACATACATACAACATACTGCATCAACTTCTAACTCAAAATCGATAACGGTACAAGTCTGATACCAAATCCCAGTCAATTTAACTCTGAAATTCATAACAATTCTGTACAGTGTCCGTTCTTAAATCCGTTTACAATTATACTATGTCTAATATATCAGGAACAACATATATGAATCATATCTGATTCCTGCAACATCATAATTTCAAGACATGCCAAAACATAGTAAAACTTACGTCCACGTGTAGCCTACAACGATAGGAACACGGTACCGAAGTCGGATTTCAAATCTAACGGACGGATTAAAAGATGCAAGCGCAAGAACTTCACAAGCCTCTCGGAGCTTTTCCCTTTCTTAATTCTTATCAGATTCTGAGGGAACAACGTTTATATATTACCACTTGCATGCATCCGAAACGTGGCTTCCTTTGGCCAAATCTTGCTGGCGCTCGGGCGGTCGAATCTTACCGCCCGGGCGCGAGCTCGGCGCTCGGGCGGTAAGATTCTACCGCCCGGGCGCGGAATGTTCTGTCCGAAATGCTAGACTCTGGCGCTCGGGCGGTCATAAATTACCGCCCGGGCGCCACACCTTCTGCCCGAACGTACTCCCCTTCAGCATTGGCGCTCGAGCGGTCACTTTCTACCGCTCGGGCGCCACTAGTTCTGCCCGAAATTGGTAAAATGACACAACTTTGCCCACTCTGGTCTCGATATAATCATATCAATTAAAATTTTATAATTCCGGATTAATAGAGTCGAAATCTTGGCATTTCATAGTGCTTCTCATGACATAACATGCATTCTCATATCTTCAATTATCGCATTAATGAAGATTAGTAATTCTCAGGCCTTACATTTCTCCCCCTCTAAGAAATGATTTCGCCCTCGAAATCTCAAGCACTCGATATACAAGATGTAATATAATCAACACTGACTAAATACTTACATCATATAAATAACTCGGGATGTTTCTGTCGCATATCTGCTTCTGTCTCCCAAGTTGCTTCTTCCACGCCGTGACGACTCCACTGAACCTTCACAAGTGGAATAATCTTCGTTCTGAGCTTCTTTTCTTTCCGATCAAGAATTTGTACCGGTTGCTCAACATAGCTCAAAGTCTGATCAAGCTCAGCTTCGTCAGGATGAATGACATGAGAAATATCTGGCATGTATCTACGCAACATTGATACATGAAAAACGTCATGTATACCAGATAGAGAAGGAGGAAGAGCAAGTCGATATGCTCGGTCGCCAATCTTTTCTAGAATCTCGTAAGGACCAATGTATCTCGGAGATAATTTCCCACGCTTGCCAAATCTGACAACGCCTCTAAATGGGGAAATTTTCAAGAACACTCTATCTCCTTGTTCAAATACCAACGGTCTACGTCTGATATTGGCGTATTTGGCTTGCCTATCTTGTGTTGTCTTCATTCTCTTCTGAATGATCTTTACCTTCTCGGTCATGTCACGAATCATATCCGGCCCAAGTTCTGGTACCTCTGAGATGTCATCCCAGTACAGCGAAGATCTGCACTTCTTACCATATAAAGCTTCAAACGGTGCCATCTCAATACTCGTCTGATAGCTATTATTGTAAGAGAATTCGCAAAGAGGTAGGGAATCTTGCCAACTAGTGCCAAAATCTAGCACTACGGCACGCAACATATCCTCTAGTGTCTGGATAGTCCGCTCTGACTGTCCGTCTGTCTGAGGATGGTAAGCAGTGCTAAGGTGTAAGATCGTACCTAAAGCCTGCTGTAAACTGTGCCAAAAGTGCGAAGTGAATCGTGGATCACGATCGAAGACGATAGACATCGGCACACCATGTAATCGGACTACCTCCCGAACATATATCTCCGCCATCTGATCATGCCGATACGTCATTCTATACGGAATAAAACAAGCTGATTTGGTCAATCTGTCAATAATGACCCAAATCGAATCACAGCCACGGGAAGATCGGGGTAACTTCGTCACAAAGTCCATGGAGATGTGGTCCCATTTCCATTCAGGAATAGACAAACTCTGAAGTAACCCTCCGGGCTTCTTCCTCTCGGCCTTCACCTGTTGGCAATTTAAGCATTTAGACACATATTTGGCGATGTCTGATTTCATCTGCTTCCACCAGAACTGTGTCTTCAAATCATTATACATCTTTCTGCCACCAGGGTGGATGCTGAACCGACTGCAGTGCGCTTCGGACATAATCTGATGTCTCAAGTCTGAAACATCCGGCACAACAAGACGGTTATTGACGTACAAAACATGATCACGCACCTGATATTCTAACAAATGCCCTGCTCTGACCATCTGAATCGATCTTTGCACATTCTGATCGGTTCGTTGAGCTTCTTTCATCCTCATGATCAAGTCCGGCTCAACTTGAATAGCAGCAAGTCGTAGTGGCTTCTTATCTGTATCAAATTCTAATCCAGAGAAACAGCAATTTTCAACGAGTTTTGTAACACCCATCGTCGATAAGGATAGAGAACAAACCTTTCGACTCAAGGCGTCCGCTGCTGCATTAGACTTCCCTGGATAATATTTGATCTCGCAATCAAAGTCTTTTAATAGATCAAGCCATCTACGCTGTCTCATGTTCAACTCCGACTGAGAGAACAAGTACTTTAGACTTTTATGGTCTGAATAGATCTCGAATTTCTCGCCATAAAGATAATGACGCCAGATCTTCAGTGCAAAGACGATAGCCGCCAATTCAAGATCATGAATGGGGTATCGAGTCTCGTGAGTCTTCAGCTGTCTTGATGCATATGCGACCACATGCCCTCGTTGCATTAAAACACATCCCAAACCTCTGTGAGAGGCATCACAATATACAACGAAATCACCCGTACCTGAAGGAATCATCAAGACAGGTGCACTGGTCAGCTTCTTCTTCAATTCTAGAAAGCTAGACTCACACTCCTCAGACCATAGGAATGGCGCATTCTTCTGTGTCAATTGTGTGATTGGCTTAGCAATACGGGAGAAATCTTGGATGAATCGTCTATAGTATCCTGCTAGACCCATGAAACTGCGTATCTCTGGCACAGAAGTCGGTCTTGACCAACTGATCACAGCTTCCACTTTACTCGGATCTACAGAAATACCATCTCCTGATATGATAAGTCCTAAGAAGACAACTCGATTCAACCAAAACTCACACTTTGACAATTTAGCATACAGTCGCTCGTTTCTCAACGTCTGCAAAACAATTCTGAGATGCTCCGCATGCTCATTTCTGTTCTTCGAATACACCAAAATATCATCAATGAAGACAATCACAAATTCATCTAAATATCTCTGAAACACTTGGTTCATCAAGCCCATAAATACCGCAGGAGCATTGGTTAAACCAAAAGGCATGACAATAAATTCGTAATGTCCATACCTGGTTCGAAATGCTGTCTTCGGTATGTCTATATCTCGAACTCTGAGCTGATGATACCCAGAACGCAAATCAATCTTCGAATACACGGAGGATCCTTGCAACTGATCAAATAAATCATCAATCCTAGGCAAAGGATATTTATTCTTGATCGTTGCCTTATTCAACTGCCGGTAATCGATACACAACCGCATCGATCCATCTTTCTTTCGCACGAATAGCACCGGAGCGCCCCAAGGAGATACACTAGGTCTGATATATCCCTTGGCTAGAAGATCTTCCAACTGTGCCTTTAATTCTTTCAACTCTATCGGTGCCATCCTATACGGAGCTCTCGAAATAGGAGTGGTACCTGGAATCAAATCAATACTAAAATCTACCTCTCGCACCGGAGGTAACCCTAGAATCTCCTCTGGAAACACATCTGCAAATTCCCGTACTACTGGCAGATCTGCCAATGTCGGGCTAGATTTCTGTACATCTACCGCGTACACAAGGAACCCATCTGCTCTTTTCTGTAACAACTTATTCATAGACAAAGCCGAGATCAAGGGAATCCGAGATCTGGAACCCTTTCCGTAGAATTTCCACTCGTCTGTCATTTCTGGTCTGAATCTGACAATCTTGTGGAAACAATCCACGGTGGCTCTGTACTTTGTTAATATGTCAATTCCAACAATACAATCAAAATCATCTAACCCGAGTACTATGCAATCTAGATCAATTTCATGACCCTCAAACCGTAAGATGCAATGTCTAACCGTGGTCACAGCTATCAAACCACTTCCCAACGGAGAAGTAATAGACACAACATCTAACAACGACTCAACAGGCAAGGAATGCAATAATGTAAATCGCTCTGAAATGAATGTATGCGATGCGCCCGTATCTATCAATATATAAGCAGGATAACCACAAAGGGAACAGTTACCTGCGATGACATCATCTGGGGCATCTTGTGCTTGCTCCTCTGTCAACGCAAACACCTGAGCCTGTTGTCGGGTCGGCTGGCTCCCGGTCTGACCACCTCTGGCTCGAGGCTGGGTTTGTGCAGGTGGCGGCTGAAATGAGTGAACAGATGAAACTTGCCTCTCAGGCTGAGTCACTGAGGCAGACGACCCTGCAGCCTGAAATCTCGATGCACCACTTCTCTGAGGACATACCTTGGCATAATGCCCCGGTTTCTTGCATATGTTACACCTGCCCACTACACCCTGACACTGTTCTGTGGCATGCTTACCTCCACACGTACTGCAATATCCACTTATCGCCTCTAAACCCTGGCCAAGACCTCTCTGTCTTGACCCGCTGGAGCTCGAAGAACTGCTCCCTGCCCTCTTAAACTGTTTGCCCTTCGCTTTTAACTGATCTTTGCGTCCACTACTGCTACCACCACTTTCGAATCGAGGAGGATGTTGTGCTGGAGGTAGTGGCGGTCTCGGACTCGGAGCAACATATGGAACACTCCGTTGCCTAAGCAATCCTGCTTCTGCTCCTTTGGCACGTTTCAATGCTTCAGCGAAATTATTAGGTCTCCCCGTATTAACCAATGTAAAGACATCAGGATTTAAGCCGTTTATAAACTGATCTGCCACGGCCTCATCACTACCTGAAACATGAGGTGCAAAGCGAAGCAAAGAAGAAAATTTAGCAACGTACTCTTCAATGTTCAATTGCCCTTGCCTCAGGTTTGCAAATTCAGCGCCTTTATCTTTACGGTAAGATACAGGAAAGAATCGCTGATAGAACTCCGTCTTGAATGCTTTCCATGTAATCTCGGTGCCACGCTGTTCTAGTGCCCTCCTTATATTCACCCACCAATATTTAGCCACGTCTTACAGTTGATGGCCAATGAGTTTCACTCGCTTCTCGTCACTATATTCCAGAGACTTGAATAACATTTCAATATCCTCCAACCAGCTTTCACATTCGATTGCATTTTCTGTACCCTTAAGAGTTGGCGGTCGAAAGGACTGAAATCGCTTTAACAGAGTCTCCATAGGCGTAGCAGTGACATCCATCGTATCTCCGGATGTGCTACCCTGTTCTGGCGCTGGTGGTCATACTGGCACAACTGCTCTTCTAGGAGGCATGTATCTAATAATCCAACGGATTAGAATACAAGATATACAACTGTCTCAGCCCTCCTCTAGTCAGTTACCTCTTACCTAGAATCGGTTCTGATTCAGTTTATTACATGCTGTAATCACTCAAATAACAAACAACATGTAATAAGGAAAGCAATAAACATGCTAGCACATCATAGAGCAAGGAAGAAGACTCGATCTACCCCGCTCATTCTATCTTATCTCAGTCTACAGAACCTACGCTCTGATACCACCTGTTGTGGGGACCCGGGCTCTAATTCTTTTTTTTGGGATTTAATGGATCAATAATAAAAAAAGTGGATCAAATTTTCGCTTTTAACATTCATTTACATGAAAGCTAAACAAGATCATTCTATATTATTCAACGACATAATATACAAACATAAGGTACAATATGTCTGGTTCCAAACCATACTCGACAACTAGTAATTAAATACAGTACATGCAAAAAGTACAACTACTAGTTCTTCTGCTAAGCCCGAGATCACCACGCTATGTCCATCTCTCATCCTCTGCGTGACCCAGATCCTGCCCCACCTGTTGTTATGCACACATACAGACATAACAACAGCCGGAAACTCCGGTGAGAACAAATCCCAGTATAAACATGTATACATGCATATAATCAATTAAACATGAAACATGCTATCATGAATGACATCATATGTACATGCAATGCAATGCGAATCAAACCATGTCTGGACTCGACTCGACTCGACTAGAACTCTAGGGATCCCGGTGTGAATAAGACGTCAATGACTGTCACCTACCCTCCCACTCGGGGTGACTCTACGTCTTATTCCTAGATTCCGGTCAGAACTGTATCAACGGCTGCAATAAGAGTAATGACTACTCCTAAGCTGAGATACACCGAACATCTAGATAGTTGACAATGACTGTCAATGACTCTCCTATCTTAAATGCAATGACTATCAACCTGTAACAAAGCATGCTTGTATTCATATCTGAATATTACAATAATCTTACATGCTTGAATACAATTCTATAATCAAAGCATAATCATGTAACAAGATTTGAATAAAATTCTATAAACAAGTTATAAACATGATACCATATATACAACAATACTAGTATGTGATTTTTGTTTGGGAACTCAAATAATATCTTATTTGAGTTATGGCTTCCCAAACAAACATGGCTTATACCTTTCGTCGCACAATCTGTGTCGTAGTCGAAGTCTCGCTGCTGAATCTGTCAATACCAATCTGAAATGACATACATACAATATACTGCATCAACTTCTAACTCAAAATCGATAACGGTACAAGTCTGATACCAAATCCCAGTCAATTTAACTCTGAAATTCATAACAATTCTGTACAGTGTCCGTTCTTAAATCCGTTTACAATTATACTATGTCTAATATGTCAGGAACAACATATATGAATCATATCTGATTCTTGCAACATCATAATTTCAAGACATGCCAAAACATAGTAAAACTTACGTCCACGTGTAGCCTACAACGATAGGAACACGGTACCGAAATCGGATTTCAAATCTAACGGACGGATTAAAAGATGCAAGCGCAAGAACTTCACAAGCCTCTCGGAGCTTTTCCCTTTCTTAATTCTTATCAGATTCTGAGGGAATAACGTTTATATATTACCACTTGCATGCATCCGAAACGTGGCTTCCTTTGGCCAAATCTTGCTGGCGCTCGGGCGGTCGAATCTTACCGCCCGGGCGCGAGCTCGGCGCTCGGGCGATAAGATTCTACCGCCCGGGCGCGGAATGTTCTGTCCGAAATTCTAGACTCTGGCGCTCGGGCGGTCATAAATTACCGCCCGGGCGCCACACCTTCTGCCCGAACGTACTCCCCTTGAGCATTGGCGCTCGAGCGGTCACTTTCTACCGCTCGGGCGCCACTAGTTCTGCCCGAAATTGGTAAAATGACACAACTTTGCCCACTCTGGTCTCGATATAATCATATCAATTAAAATTCCATAATTCCGGATTAATAGAGTCGAAATCTTGGCATTTCATAGTGCTTCTCATGACATAACATGCATTCTCATATCTTCAATTATCGCATTAATGAAGATTAGTAATTCTCAGGCCTTACAGTCTCGAAGTCAAATATGTCCATATCTAAACTGAAATGACAATATCGAATAGAATGTGTCAATGTATAACTCAATTCAAAACCTGTACTGATCAATACTCAAATCAATACATAATATAATCAAAATCAATCTACTGATGTTTCGACGGCATAACAATACGGTCTTGATAGCCCCGTCAATCTCAACATCACAGATATAATAATACGACTCATAATCGCTATCAATACGAATCATAATCTCAATTCTGTATAGTCTCGCAATACCGGCAATACAATATCAGTATATTCAAATCAACAACTCATCTGATCCAAATATGAATAATATCAATATACCCAGCGATACAGTATAAATCAGATATCAATTCCAACACCTCATAATCGATAACAACAAGATTTGATACCAAATCGGTATAACCATAATCAAATCAATCATGAAAATTCATAACAATTCCATACGGTATATGTTCTTCGATCCGGTTTCGATTATACAATGTCTGCTATCGCAAGAACAACATATATGGATCACATATGATTCTGGCAGTATCATAATTTCAAATAATATCAAAACGTAACAAAACTTACGTCCAGTTGTAGCCTGCATCGATAGGAGCACAGTGCTCTGTCCAGATCGAAAATCAGATGGACAGATTTGCCGAAATCACAAATCTATGGTAAATTTGAGGGAGCTTTGCTCTGGAATTCTCGGTTCCTGTTCTGAAAGAATGAAGGAGAATCGCACACTTATATATCAAAATGCATGCTGGAAATACGTGGCTTAATGTTCATGTTGCACGTCACACCGCGGGTGCGCTCACTTTTGCACCACGGGTGCGCTCAGTGTACTGATATACATCAAATTTTTCAGAAGCTTGGACCACGGGTGCGCTCCGTCTTGTACCGCGGGTGCGCTCTGTCTGGCACCGTGGGTGCGGTGACCCTACTGTACCAACACTAAAAATTCAAGATGACGACCGCAGGTGCGGTATACTTCTTGGCGCGGGTGCGGTCTTTCTTTGCCAATAAACTCAATTTGCAACGTCGTTTCTCTACGTCTGTTCTTCCCTCGCCTTATCATAATATATAACAATTCAACAGTATCAAACTCAAATTTCGGACATTACATGATTGGTTATCCTGCTTACAATAAATGTAGTTAAAAAACACAACAAGTATTCTCAAGTTTAAATATTCAATTTTCTAGTTTCTTTTATTAGTATCTTCACTCTTTCAACATGTTGCACTCATTTACCCCATTATGTTTTCCATACAGAATGTTAAAGAAGTATTCAATGCTGCTATCAAAGTTGTGTTCCAGACACCCAAGCAAAAGAAAAAGAAGAGTAAGGCTCGAAAGGTTTATAGCAAAAGAAAAAGAAGAGTAACGCCTCAAAGCAAACTCTTCTAACCTAACGCGTTTGTAGCAGCGAATAATCTTAACAAACAACAACATATTTTGAATTCATGATTCTACTGCAAAGGAAAAAAAAAGACAAATCTTAACTTTGAGATAACAATGAACATTACATGGCAAATATTTACCATCAACGTAACAACATATAACCATAAAAAATATGAAAAAAAATAATTGATTGGCCTTTCACAGAACTTCTATGCAAACAAAAGCGTATTCCATATATCCAATTTGAATCCAAACTTCTTTTATTTTGACAATAGTAAAACGAAACGTGATAAAACTATCAAACTCAGATACCATTATCGGATAAAAAAAATTACCGCAACTCCAAAAAAAAGGATATGTATCGTAAATCTCATTATTGACAAATCAGATACACGTTAAACGCTTACATCGCAAAACGATTGTGAAGACGAACGGAGATGCACGCCTTTCCCACGCCGCAGCCATAACTTTGGAACTCAACAATCAACGATACAAATCTATATGTATCTCTATTTAGTGAGTTTTGTATCTGAAATATACACAATGAAGGAACCCGTCACGGGTGATGATGTGGACCAGTAATCTCTGGCGTGGGATAATTAAGCTAGATTGACGCAAAAGATTACGTCTTTAATTGATGGATCGAGACAATCTCCAAAAATTGCAAAAGAACGCTGTTGTGTACTTACCAGAGGACCTTTTTGATTTCTTGGTCGGGAAAATTGAATTTCAATCGACAGATAGGAGGGTGGAGATCAAATGCAATGGATGTGGTGTTCGGATCGTCGAGGCCTCAACCGAATATATGTTGGAGGAGATCGTGGATTTCGTCCATCCCTATCAAACAAATTTCGAGAGAGAAGATTTGTGAGGATCCGAGAGAGAACATTTGTGACGATCCAGATAATTTCGAGAGAGAAGAATTGTGAGGGTAAATCAGAGAGAATCGTGTAGGTGGTTTGTTGGAGATGGAGAGTTATTTTGAAAGATAAATATCTTTGAAGTGAAGCAAAATGATAAAAGGGCAAAAGGGTAAATAAAATTTTGGTCTCCGTAGTGACAGTTACTAAGTGCATCTCAGCTTTAATAAAATAGTTGAGATATTTATATTTTCAGAAATTAAAGCAGATAATAAAGTAAAATATATGTAAAAATTTATTAAATGGTTGAATATTTTAGTAATACAATTGAACGTTAAGCTAAATATACCATTAAAGTTACATTTTAATAATATATTATTTTTTAATTATGAAACAATCAAAATACAATTTAATTGAATTTCTAAACAAAATTGCATTTGAGGTAATTTTATAATTTCAAAGATAATGTGTAACATAATATATAATTTTTTCATGGTATTTTTTACTTTGTTTGATATTTCCCGGGAATAAAAGTATTCCTGGAAGGCATAAAAGGTAGTTTATGTTTATTGCACTTTTATTCAGAGATGTCCAATATCAAGTATAGTTATAGCTATATATTTAATTTTTAACATCTTGGAATAATACATATATGTATGAATAAAATAAATTAATTTATTCTTCGTAACATAAAATAATACACATACTTAAACATCGAAACTAAATTTATTTTTTTGTCATGTGTATTATTTTTCCTTCTCTTAAATCAATATTTTGGAATGCTCAAATTCCATGCATTTTGGATAGTAGATGTGAACTCCCCTTAATTCTTCACTTGATGTTTCTTGTCAAAAAGAATAAGTAGAATTTAAAAAGTTAACATAAAAATACAGCATAATCAACACAAAAATTGTTTTGACTTACGTATATATGTAAGTTCGTTATTATTATAAATATTATTTTTTATTACATAGTAATCTTATGATGAGATACGTGAACTTGATCAGAGAATTGACGTGACTCAAATACGATACGATACTAACATATCTCTTTCTTCTCTAATGGACACAATTTCTTGATCGCCTCATGCAAAGCCTAGTTCCTGTAAAGGGCGAAAAGAGATATCATAAATGCTCCAACGATTGAACCGACGGTAGGGAAGACACCACTTGCGTCACCAGATGGTCCCGGAGCCGGTGCGGCCTCTTCTACGGCCATGGTAATACCCATGGTGGCAGTGGCGACGATGAGGGTTGCAAACACGATCCTCTTCATTTCCATTATGGTTGTGGCTTAGGAGATGTTATAATTTTTTTCTTTATTTTGTTTATGATTAGATTTGTGAAGGAAATGGTTTGTCTCGAGGCTTAGATATATAGGGGTGTGGGTGGAGTAAGATCCCTATCATCTATCTTTATGTAATTACTATTTTTAGGGTTTTTTTTTTTTTTTGACATCGTACCTTAATTATCGAGGAAAGAGTTCCAATAAATTTATATATATAATTTGTGAGGAATTTTAGGTCCTATTTTTTAGATATGCTAGTAGCTGTTTAGGGTGTAAATTAAATCATCGTTGTTGGAATTATATATATATATATATATATATATATATATATATATATAAATATGTATGTATGTATAGGAATATAAATGAGCCGAGCTGAGCCGAACAATATCAGGCTCGGGCTCGGCTCGTTAAACTATTTGCTCGGCTCGGGCTCGTTACGAGCTTTTGGTTTGAAGCTCGGGCTCGGCTCGTTCGGAAGTTATGAAGCTCGGGCTCGGCTAGAGCTCGGCTCGTTAATGGCTCGTTTATCTTGTTTAATGAGCCTGGCTCGGGTTCGGCTCGTTAAACTAGCTCGTTAAGCGAGCTCGTTTCTGCTCAGAAGACCTCGCGCATATGCGGGCTCTGTCGCGCGCATATGCGCGAGGAGGCCAGTAGTTACGATGCGAGAACAGAGGCACTCGCGCATATGCGCTGAAGTGTGCGCGCATATGCGCGAAAAAACCGTCGCTATTAGCGACGGATTGTTTGAAAAACCGTCGCTGATTAAATCAGCGACGGTTTGTTAGCGACAAACCGTTGCTAAATGTTCAGTATATATAGTTTAGTTTCATTTGTTAATCTGCGCGGTTCATTTTATTACTTCAGCATGAATTTATTTTTCTTATTTTTTTACTTCGTCAACATTGATATGCCGAAGTAAAATATAATAAAAAAATATAGTGAAGCCCGTGTTTTTAAACATCCAAAGTAAAATATATTATTTTACTTCGCTTGTGTTATTACTGAAGTTATCGGTAATATATTACTTCGTAATTTATTATTGCCGAAGTAAAGCTTGTCGAAATAAAATCCGATTTTTCTACTAGTGTTATAACATTGTAATTTCTGTAAGATACACTTTAGAATTTTGAATAAATGAATATTATATATATATATATATAATGAATTACGTGGGCCTATATAATTTTGGACCATATCATATTATAATATGAAACTATATAATGTATCACGTATGTGGCCTTGTATTTTTGGACCTCACAATGCTAAGGTTTCTTCTATGCGGCGACATTAGATATCTAGTCGGTTGCCTTTGATGTTTGATATTCAGTTTATAATATTAAAATATTTTAATTTTTTTTTATATATTTACTTTAAAGTATAATTATTTTCAAACCATAATATTTTTAAATAATAAGATTATATACGTATAATCATATGTAGAATTAATTAGGAGTGAGAGTGCATACGCTAGATTCATTGCCGTAGCAGCAATAACAGATTGAAACTTTTGAACTTTTGTCTCTACATACGTTAGAATTAATTTCTACGGAGTGAGAGTGCATACGCTAGAATTAATTTATATCATTGCATTAACAGATATTTATATCATTGCATTAACAATCCAACAAATATGAGTTTCTTAAGTAGACTAAATTCATTGCCGTAGGAGCAATATTCAAACACACCTGAGAGGCTGAAACTTTTAAACTTTTGTCTCTAATTGTTTTGCCCACTGTATTTGGAGATGAAACCAAACCAGAATCAGAGCTAGGGTTCGCGACCTATAAGTTCTCCAAACTCTCGATTCACGCCTCAATCAAAGCCGACCCAGACGGTAAAAGGATTTTCAGCCCTCGGCGCCGGCGGAAGAACGGAGAATCGTCGGAAATCATACGCGGTTTAGAGGTGGACGGGAAAGGGGTCTCGCTACCTATACACGCTCAAATCTACCGATTCCTGCTTCGATAATGGTCGACCGGACCTGGGCTACGACCGGAGACCCTCGGCGACGGTAGGCGGAGGTCGGGAGGCGCGGATTCGGGGGGAATAGGTGAGGTTACGGGAATAGCCAAATAGGGTTTGGGATTTGGAATAGATGAAGATGAGGTTACGGGAATATGCCATTATTGCCATAACATTCACATTTTTAATATAATTTTTAATTTAATATTATTTATCATACATAATTATTTTAATATTATAACTCATTAATTATCTCAAATTCGAGCTCACGATCTACCTAAACGAGCCGAGCTCGTGAACCACTTAAACGAGCTGAGCTCGAGCTCGAGCCAGCTAAACGATCTGAGCTCAATTTTGAGCTCACGAACCTATTATCGAACATGTTCACGAGCTAACGAGCCGAACATCATTAATCTCAAGCTCGGCTCAACAAAACTTTCGAGCCCAAAATAAGGCTCGGGCTTGACTCGATAAGCTTAACGAACGAGCCCGAACGAGCTTTTTAACGAGCCGAGATCCGAAAAGCTCGCGAACAGTTCGGTTCATTTACATCCCTATGTATGTATGTATGTATATATATATATATATATGTATATGTTGTAATTTTTCAAGTTTGCAATTTTGATTTTGATGTTAACAAAACTTGTTATTTTGTGTTATTAATAATCTACCTTAGTGTGCAGAAGCTAGGACCAGTCACGAGCTATTTACATCGCAAACTGAAGACTCGACTGATCGCACAAACTGAATCAGTCTAACTGTTAAGTCAATTGAGCAGTCCAGCTGATTGTCCAGTTGATAAATGGTTCAGCAGGAGAACCTCAGAAGCCTGGCCAGCCGAATGAGTGTTCAACTGAGGAAGAAACTCAGCTGATCAGTACAACTGAACGAGAGTGAAATCAGTTCAACTGACGAGTCAACTGATTTCACCAGCCCAACTGAAGATTAGTTCAGCTGACTAGTTCGAAGCATCAGTCAGAATCTTTCATTTGTAGATCAAGACAAGCTTTTTCTAATGGATTCCAGCTATACACAAAGGTACAAAGTAATTGTCCCTTCAAAGGACAATAATGGACGTTGCATCAGAACATTAAAGACAAACGTTTCAGAAGGATAGTCAAAAAGTCGAGACATAAAATCCAATAAACGAATTCAAAATGCAACTGATACAATAAATGAGTCTCACTGTACGATCTAACTTCGCGCCTATACATGGAAGATGAAGATCAGTGAAGAAAAGAGAGAGCTACAATGCAAATACCAGAGAGTGTGGTAAAAGAAAGGGCACGCTTATTTGCTCATCAGCTTTCAAGAAGCAATCAGCCTAGAGGGATACCAAATACATATCAGCTTAGTTTAGAAGCTTATCTACTTCAGTGTGTGAGAACATCCTTGTTCAGTTATCACACACAAACACTCTCACCACCTGTAATGCCCGAGATTTTATTACCGTAATCTGAGATTAATCTGAAATGATTTATAGATTAATCGAGATGATTATAAGCGGAACGGATCAGACCGGGAGAGTCGAGAAAAGAATTGACATAATGTGCCAAGACAAGTCCTCGCGCACATGCGCGATATGTATAGGCGCACATGCGCGGAGGAGGCAAAACACTTGGCGCATATGCGTGGCGTATGGGCGCGCATCTGCGCGATGTGTCCAGTAGCCAAAGTTAAGTCCAGAACCATGCGCGCACATGCACGACTTCACGGCGCGCACATGCGCGGGACATCCAGAAGCTTTGGCGCATTTGCGCGAACGAATAGCGCGCATATGCGCGAGAGTTGTTGCCGAGACCCGAAGGTCCCGCGCATATGCACGGGTTGTGTCGTGCATATGCGCGAGACGTGCTGCACAAAGGAGTGTGCCACGTTTTGTACATGCATGGTGTGTATATATATATATATATATATATACAATCATCCGATTTTCCTTCAGAATGAAGGTAAAGAATTAGAGAAAGGAAGCTCCAAGTTCTTCCGAGGGAAAAATCGTGAATTACGTAAAATCCGTCCGTCTGATTTTGAATCCGACTTCGGTATCGTGTTTCTAGCGACGACAGCTGCAACTGGACGTAAGTTTTGTTACGTTTAGATATGTTTTGAATTTATGATATTGTCAGAACTGAATATGAATCAGATATGATGTTTCTACTACCGTAGATATCGTGTAATTGAAGTCAGACTGAAGAACAGATTGTTTATGTATTTGTTATGATTTTTGGAGTCGATTTGAATGAGATTTCATATCAGAAGTGTATTGGTATTGAGATTATGACTGGTATTGTTATTGATTACGAAGTCTGATATTATATCTGTGATGTTTAGACTGACGGGGTTATCGAGACAGTATCATTATGCCGTTGAAACATCAGTTAAATTAGATTGTTCCGATTCAGATTTGATTTTGATTGTATTACAATATCGTTGATATAAATCAGATTGTATTTTGTTCAGATATTGATCAGATTATGTACTGAGTTGAGTATTGATCAGAACAGATTGTGAATTGAGTTATTCATTGATACTATGTATTCAATATTGTCTTTTCAGATTAGATATGGACAGATTTGAATACAGATCATCGTCTTCGTCAGATAGGGAAGACAAAAGTATAATTCATGTGATATTCGGGAAGACACAACTCAAATAGATCCCATTTGAGTTTCCCAACAAAATCACATACTAGATTATTGTTATATTCTGATATGAATATGCTTTGTTTATATGCTGATATGCTACTGCTATGTTTATAGATTTATATGCATTGCATTTAAGATAGGAGAGTCTGACAGAAACAGTCAACTTCTAGACGTTCGGTGATATCACAGCTTAGGGGAAGATTCACGCTCCTATTGTAGATGTGGATACAGACTAGGCCGAAGTCTAGGAATAAGACGTACCGTCACCCCGATTGGAGAGTAGGTGATAGATCATCTTATTCACAACGGGATCCCTAGAGTTATAGATGAGTCGAGTCTAGACATGATTTGACTAGAACTGCATGCGTTTATGAATGTGGTTTCATAGACTATGAAACCCATTTTATTGCTTTCAGTCATGTAGCACGTTTTTATGATTTGATTTGAATAGCATGTTTAGATGATTTGATTGGCATGCTTATTTTGACTTAATTTCATAGATTATGAAATCCATTGCTTAAATGTTATTCATGATAGAATATTTCATGACATGTTTATGTATATGCATGTTTACCATGTTTTATACTGGGATTTATTCTCACCGGAGTATCCGGCTGTTGTCTTGTTTTGTATGTGTGCATGAAAACAGGTGGGACAGAATTGGGGTCGAGAAGATGATGAGGGAAGACGAGTTTAGCGTGGTGATTCCGGACTTGGATAGATTTGGTTTTATTACTTGAACTTTAGTAGTTGAACTTTAGATTAGTTAAAAGACTGTTGTACCTTTATACTGAAATGTAGTTTTATACAGATATGTATATTTTTCAGATTGCCATTACCTTCCGCACTCTATTTTGAAAAGAAAAAAATTATACCCTGTTTATCATAACTGATAATTAAATCCCAACGATGATTAAGAAGATGATTAGCGTCCGGGTCCCCACAACAGGTGGTATCAGAGCGATAGATCCTTTATGCTGAGATAGTCAGAGCTGATAGATCCTTTAGACTGAGATAGAAGAGAATGAGCGGGGTAGATTGAATTTTCTTTCCTTGCATGTGATTGCTAGCATGAGAATTACTTCAATGTTGACTTACATTGTGTGTGTGCTATCATGATTTATTGCTTTCCCTATTACATGTTGTTTGTTATCTGAGTTGATTACAACATGTAATGACCAAGACTGAATCAGAACCGAGTCTGAATCAGAGGTATATGATCAGAGGAGGGCTGAGACAGATTATATAGACTGTGTACTAACAGGTTTGATATTCAGATATACCGCCTCGGAGAATTCCAGAAAAGGGCAGTACTTCAGCTGAACAGATAGATGCATCAGAAACTCGGATGGAAGTAAAGTTGGCAGAACTTCAGTTATTACAGCCGCCGATTCTGAGTGGCACCGAGACATCTGAAGATTGTCAGAACTGGGTTGATGACATAGAAATACTATTTGATCTACTGGATTGTACAGATGAACAGAGAGTTAAATTGGTATTTCATCAGCTACGAGAGGCTGCCAGAAATTGGTGGATTACAATCAAAGGAGTATTAGCACAACGTGGTACTGTGATCACTTGGGAAGTTTTCAAGACTGAATTCTATCAAAGATTTTTCTCAGTTTCATACCGAGAGGACAAAAGAACAGAATTTGAAAATTTGAGTCAAGGGCAGTTGAATATTGATGAATATATTGCTAGATTCTCTACTCTAATGCGTTTTGCTCCTCATTTAGCTGGAAATGATGAAGCTGTAGTGAATCATTTCATCAGAGGGTTGAATTCGGAGGTAGTTACATTTATGAATCTGCAGCGACCTTACCATTTTGAGGATATCTTGAGTAGAGCGAAGAGAGCTGAGGCAAGTCTGATTAGACAATTGACACGGTTGTGTGTGAAGCAACCCCAGACACAGCAATCCCCTCTTCGATATGAGCGCGGCAGTACGAGTGGGAAGCAAGATTTGCTGAAAACCCGTAAGAAACCATTCAAGAAGTTGGGAAGTGGTTCATCTAGCTCAAGTCGTTCCAGTCCAAGCCATACTGATGTCTATTGTAGGACTTGCGGAGGGATACATTCTTCAGAGCAATGCCAAGGAGTGCTTGGTAGATGCAATATCTGTAAACAGCTGGGGCATTTTGCTAAAGTTTGTCCCCAGAGATGGTCCCGAAGATCTTAGGGAACAGCTTTTAATTGAGAAACAGACCCAGAATCCACAACAGGTACTATTCTTTATGATTAGATTGCATATGTATTGATATATACTAATGCATTCCCTACGATTATCTTAAACTGAATTGCATTGATATATGATGTATCTGTGGGGTTTGTTTGTACTGTGGTATTGATTCCTATTTGTTGGGAAAGAAAGAGTGATATCAGAAATTTTTGTAGAATATGGTATACTACAGCAAGATGAGAATAAGATTGAGTTAGATTATAAGGTACTTGTGTTTTCTGATTCGACCGCATTATTGATGTTAATATGCTAAACAAGTACAGAACTATTATAGATTCCAGTCAGAAAAGTATAAGATTCAGACCAGATATGGCTGATGAGTAGAGATTTCACAGTAAGGATTCCAGATTTCGAATTCCTTTGATATCTGTGTTGTATATGACTCGATTAATGCAGAAAGGAGCAGATTGCATCCCTATGTATTCAGTAGACCTACTGAAATCGAGCCTAGCATTGGCAGATTTGCTAATAATGTACGAATTGGCTGATGCTTGCCTAGATAAGATTTTAGAATTGCTTTATATCAGAAAGATATATTTCAGAATTGAATTCAGATCAGATACGGATTGTTGTTTTAGAATTCAGTACAGAATGATGTGAATGTACAGAATGATACAGAATGAATTGAAAGAATTGAAAGATCAGTAGAAGTGTACCAACCAGGAGTTACATCTGATTTAGTGTTGCTCTTTGACATGTTTCAGTATATTCAAAGATGTTCTGAAGATTTTATGCTTGTTATATCTGTGAGATTTTGATATATTTCCAGCATTTGATTGATTGAAGAGAATATCTGAAGATTGTATTGAATATTCTGAGAACTGCAATGATTGTATACAGAAATTATTCAGATAAGAATCCTGTTTGAAACAGATTGTATTCAGAGTATGCGTTATCTGAAGTTAGTATACCGAGTGAGTTTGACACAGTTGAGATTGCAATCAGTGACAGATAGGATACCGATATCAGAAAGATCAGAAATATCAGAAATTTCCGAAATGTCAGAGATGTATTTCGTCTGATTTGGTCGATTATTTTATTCGACTGTTGTTTTATATCTGCTGAATATTGTTATTGTTCTAAAATAGTATTTGAGACAGCTTATATTGTTTGGGGGCATATTTTATTTGCAGATGGGATATAACAGTTGATTAGAATGACATGAAGATATTTATCATAAATCCTTGTTTTATGAGTTCATTGAACTCACTAGATCTGTATAGGATACTGATATTTTGTCTCTGATTTGATATTACTGTTACTGTGAATCCGTATATGCTACAGATTAGTGTGAACCGTTGAGAATATATACAGTTCAATTGAATCAGAGTTGAATTCGAGAGTTACAATTATTCAGAAATGTGCCCAGAATGTTCAGAACTTGATTTCGATAATCAGAGCAGAACATCGATCAGAGTAACAAATATGTGATTTGTACTGTATAAGAATGATTATCTTGTGATGTCAGAATGTGTCAGAATTGTATAACAGAATTGATATCGATAGTCAGAGCCGAAATGATTTATAGATTAATCGAGATGATTATAATGCCCGAGATTTTATTACCGTAATCTGAGATTAATCTGAAATGATTTATAGATTAATCGAGATGATTATAAGCGGAACGGATCAGACCGGGAGAGTCGAGAAAAGAATTGACATAATGTGCCAAGACAAGTCCTCGCGCACATGCGCGATATGTATAGGCGCACATGCGCGGAGGAGGCAGAACACTTGGCGCATATGCGCGGCGTATGGGCGCGCATATGCGCGAGGTGTCCAGTAGCCAAAGTTAAGTCCAGAACCATGCGCGCACATGCGCGACTTCACGGCGCGCACATGCGCGGGACATCCAGAAGCTTTGGCGCATATGCGCGAACGAATAGCGCGCATATGCGCGAGAGTTGTTGCCGAGACCCGAAGGTCTCGCGCATATGCGCGGGTTGTGTCGCGCATATGCGCGAGACGTGCTGCACAAAGGAGTGTGCCACGTTTTGTACATGCATGGTGTGTGTATAAATATATATATATATATATATATATATATATACAATCATCCGATTTTCCTTCAGAATGAAGGTAAAGAATTAGAGAAAGGAAGCTCCAAGTTCTTCCGAGGGAAAAATCGTGAATTACGTAAAATCCGTCCGTCTGATTTTGAATCCGACTTCGGTATCGTGTTTCTAGCTACGACAGCTACAACTGGAGGTAAGTTTTGTTACGTTTAGATATGTTTTGAATTTATGATATTGTCAGAACTGAATATGAATCAGATATGATGTTTCTACTACCGTAGATATCGTGTAATTGAAGTCAGACTGAAGAACAGATTGTTTATGTATTTGTTATGATTTTTGGAGTCGATTTGACTGAGATTTCATATCAGAAGTATATTGGTATTGAGATTATGACTGGTATTGTTATTGATTACGAAGTCTGATATTATATCTGTGATGTTTAGACTGACGGGGTTATCGAGACAGTATCGTTATGCCGTTGAAACATCAGTTAAATTAGATTGTTCCGATTCAGATTTGATTTCGATTGTATTACAATATCGTTGATATAAATTAGATTGTATTTTGTTCAGATATTGATCAGATTATGTACTGAGTTGAGTATTGATCAGAACAAATTGTGAATTGAGTTATTGATTGATACTATGTATTCGATATTGTCTTTTCAGATTGGATATGGACAGATTTGAATACAGATCATCGTCTTCGTCAGATAGGGAAGACAAAGGTATAATTCATGTGATATTCGGGAAGACACAACTCAAATAGATCCCATTTGAGTTTCCCAACAAAATCACATACTAGATTATTGTTATATTCTGATATGAATATGCTTTGTTTATATGCTGATATGCTACTGCTATGTTTATATATTTATATGCATTGCATTTAAGATAGGAGAGTCTGACAGAAACAGTCAACTTCTAGACGTTCGGTGAAATCACAGCTTAGGGGAAGATTCACTCTCCTATTGTAGATGTGGATACAGACTAGGCCGAAGTCTAGGAATAAGATGTACCGTCACCGCGATTGGAGAGTAGGTGATAGATCGTCTTATTCACAACGGGATCCCTAGAGTTATAGATGAGTCGAGTCTAGACATGATTTGACTAGAACTGCATGCGTTTATGAATGTGGTTTCATAGACTATGAAACCTATTTTATTGCTTTCAGTCATGATAGCATGTTTTTAAGAATTTATTTGAATAACATGTTTAGATGATTTGATTGGCATGCTTATTTTGACTTAATTTCATAGATTATGAAATCCATTGCTTAAATGTTATTCATGATAGAATATTTCATGACATGTTTATGTATATGCATGTTTACCATGTTTTATACTGGATTTATTCTCACCGGAGTATCCGGCTGTTGTCTTGTTTTTTATGTGTGCATGACAACAGGTGGGGCAGAATTGGGGTCGAGAAGATGATGAGGGAAGACGAGTTTAGCGTGGTGATTCCGGACTTGGATAGATTTGGTTTTATTACTTGAACTTTAGTAGTTGAACTTTAGATTAGTTAAAAGACTGTTGTACCTTTATACTGAAATGTAGTTTTATACAGATAAGTATATTTTGCAGATTGCCATTACCTTCCGCACTCTATTT
The DNA here is from genome assembly GCF_022965805.1 of Primulina eburnea. NCBI lineage: Eukaryota > Viridiplantae > Streptophyta > Magnoliopsida > Lamiales > Gesneriaceae > Primulina > Primulina eburnea. The sequence continues at coordinate 10,150,497 of NC_133113.1, read as the reverse complement.
TAAAAAGAAAGATTTTTAGACCCTGTTTATCAGAACTGATAATTAAATCCCAACGATGATTAAGAAGATGATTAGCCTCCGGGTCCCCACACCACCACTCAAATACAGTCTTGCACAAAGACATTAAACTTGTGTATGTAGTCTTTGACACATGGACGTTAAAGAAGTGTTGGCTGGAAGGTGCTGCCTTCAGTCGCTAGGAGTTCAGTTTAGGCAGTAAAGTAAGTCCTGCCTGAGTGGGTTTATACAAGTAGCTATATAAATCAAAGTCTTCTAGTGGATCCTACCCGTGGAGGTAGAAGGGGTGATGTAGGAGCAGTTGAAAACTCCGAATATCCATTAAAACATCTTGTCTTTTTAACTGATTAACTGGTGTTTTCAAAATTTTTTGATTAGTTAGAGTAACCGTCATTTCAGTTGTCACAATAACTGAACTGATGAATGCAAAAACTAATCTACCATTTTTCAGTTATTCAGTTTACATGAGTTAAAATTTTTTCTAATATAACATTCTTCTTCACGAAGGATTACTTCGAGTTTCTTCCGTTTGGTTCTAAACCAAACTCGATTTAATTCATCGGTGTTAACATTATTAGATCATGAGCTATTGCAGCTCATTGGAGAATATAATGTTCAAAATGCCTTCAAAGGCACTAGCACACTCGATCCTTCAATTGGTATCAGAGCGAGTTGTTCTAAGAAGAACATTTGAAGAAAACTTTGTTTTAAAATTTGTTACTTTAAAATAGTGTTAAAAGCTATTTAAAAGTGTTTCATACAATTTTCAAAACTATTTGAGAATATTTATATATCGCTCTTTAGCAAAGAATTGAAAGGATTGGTTCTGCAACTAACGTTCTAGTCGCTTCTCTAGATTTTTAGCTTTGGGGTTTTAATCAGCCTGCAGCCGACTGAGAATCATCTACAAAGATGCACAACTAAGTTGCTCGCTAAACAACATTTCAGTTGCAAGCCTACCAGCTCAGTTGTTCTTCAGCCGAAACTCATCCATGTTGGGATGTTGGTGAAAGGGGATCGGTTACGGTGACCGTATGCGCAACGGAAGTTAAAAATTTTAAATTTTACGAGAAAATTTCGGCCACCTTGCATTGCGTGTAGCAAATACAATAAAACACCAAAATGTCATACATAGGGTGTTAAGAAAAATATACCTATCAATCACAATGGATTGATGATTGTTCCAACTTAGTTGTCAAACAACTAAGCTCTTCAAAGGATGACAATCTACAAGCTTCACCTTGTTCTTGAATCTTTCCTTCAAAATTAGGTCCACCACCAACAAGATAGAACCACTCTAATTTTGCACTAGAAAAATTAGAGCATTTTTCATTGAGAAGTGTAGGCTTTTCTCAACAATTAAAGAAGAAAAAATGGAGAAGAATAAGCACTAAAATTTCGTCCAACATAGGGTAGGATTGAAGGAGGAGTCATTTTCTTGGTTGTGTGAAAAGTAAAAGTAAGCATGTGTATGCCATGCCTTGGATTTTGAAAAAGTAGCCTCCCAACTCTTCACCTCCTTTCCATGCTTTTTACTTGGGCTTGTAACAATTACAAGGCCCATGGACTTTTATTTAAATATCTCAAACACATTTGAGACCATTTAACATTTACTTGATTTTACTCAAGCCCACTAGTTTAATAATTAATTCTAATTGGGCTCTACAAGGCCCAATGTAGTTTAATTAATCCAACACAGAGAATTGATTTAGTTATTTGGACTCTACTAGGCCCACTAGTGTTTAATTAATTCAACACTTGAATTAATTTAATTTAGTCCATAATAATGTTCATGAAAATCACAATTTTGAAATACATTATTTATTTAGCCAACTTTTAATTTAGGAACACTTCCTCAAATTAAAAGTTACATTCTCCTTATAGAAGTCATACTTCTATTTTTTCCTACAATTATAAACTCCTTTATAAGCCGTTCAACACGTTGAACTATTTTACTTCTCAACGGGATCAAGAAAGTTAGCACTTGTGTGACCCTCAATGGTTCATTGATACAACTAGCCGTGGGTTCATATCTCTATGTGATTCGGACTAAACATGTCCTTATACGAGCATACCCCAATTGCTCCATTTTACTTATCAACTCCTTGATAACAAGAACGTCAGAACTCAAGTCTGATCGTACCCAACAAATCATGTTAAAAGCCTAGCAGCATCGCTTACATGATTCCCTAGGTATCAAATGATAGTGCCTACAAGAACCATTCAATTATGGTTAGCGTATAGTACGGTCCATTCAACTCATATATCCCAACTGATTCGACAACTATTGGTATATCCACAGTTGTCAATGAATCGATACTATGTGTCATGTCGTAGTTGCATCGATGGTGTAATCTATGAAACCCCTTTCATAATTACCACCATACTCTGATCAGAGATTTCAAACTACATACACATGAAAACACATAGGATATCCATACCCGAAGGTAAGCGGTGAATCCCCGACTACAATGCATCGACTCCTATATGTTTCGACAGAACACCCAACCTTGCCACCTGATGACCCCTTGAGAGTCGGTAAATAATTCAAAGTGTAATTCTAGCACATAGAGTCTCAATATTGTCCCGGGTCATAAGGACTAATGGTGTACAACCATAAACTAGGACGTTTCCACTCGATAAGTGAGAACCACTTGGAAACTTCTTTTATGGAGGGTTGTTCAGTGCACTCTACAAGGAGCACCTATCTGCATGTTCGGACATCACAATGTCCCCTACCAATGAAACATGGTACTCACATCGCATATACTTGTCTCAAACTCGAGCGGCCTATATCCTTCTTAGCGGCAGCTGAATCGACTTGGAACTGTTTAGAATATACAGTATTCCAATTATGAGTTTCATGATACTCATCATATGAGCATCTCATATTCTTTCTACTATTTGTATATCAAGGGCTTTATCTATGCAACTAGCATGTGTATACAGATAAAGATGTGCCAAAACAATAATTTCAAATATTATTAAAATAAAGATTGCTTATACATAGAGTTTCATTGTGAATACTCAGCCAACACTTGGCTCGAGGTGCACCTACTCTAACAATCTCCCACTTGCACTAGAGCCAACTACCCATGTGCTTTAAACCCATCAATTTGCGATGCATCTCGAATAATGGTCCAGGTAAAGGCTTAGCTAGTGGATCAGCAACATTATCTGCGGAGACGACTATGTCAATCGACACTTCTCCTCTTTCCACAATCTCTCGGAGGATGTGGTACTTTCTCAATACATGTTTGGATTTCTGATGAGAACTTGGCTCCTTTGCTTGAGCTATAGCTCCCGTCTTGTCACAAAACACCGGGACAGGAGCGACTTCATTAGGAATGACGTCCAACTCTTGGAAAAATTCCTTATCCAAACAGCCTCCTTTGCTGCATCTGATGTAGCAACAATGTATTCGGCCTCTGTGCTGGAATCCGCAGTACTCTCTTGCTTGGAACTCTTCCAAGAGCATCAGCACCATTGAGCATGAATACAAATCCAGATGTTGACTTCGAGTCATCGATATCGCTTTGGAAGCTAGAGTTGGTATAGCCTTCCAATTTCAGTTCTCCACCCCATAGACCAAGAACAATTTATTGGTCCTTCTCAACTACTTGAGGATGTCTTTCACAGCTTTCCAGTGTGGAAGACCAGGGTTCGATTGATATCTACTCACTACACTTAGTGCGAAAGCCACGTCAGGACGTGTAGATATCATCCCATACATGATGCTACCAATCGTAGATGCATAAGAAATGCTTGTCAGCGCCCCTATCTCTGCATTAGTCTTGGGAGACAGACTTGGATAGGGACACGCCATGACACATTGGTAGATGTCCTCTCTTGGACTCATCCATCGAGAACCGCTTCACGATGGTATCAATGTATGTGGATTGGGTGAGACCTAGCAATCTTCTCGATCTATCTCAATAGATCTATATTCCCAATACAAAAGATGCTTCACCCAAGTCCTGCATCGAGAACTTACTTGCTAACCATATTTTAGTTGATTGCAACATTCCTACATCATTCCCAATGAGTAGAATGTCATCAACATAAAGCACCAGGAATGTCACAGCACTCCCACTCACCTTCTTATACACACAGGGTTCCTCAGGATTCTTAGTAAAACCAAACTCTTTGATTGTATTATCGAATCTGAGGTTCCAACTCCTAGATGCCTGCTTTAGACCATAAATTGATCTCTGAAGTTTGCATACCATATGCTCACTTCCGACAGATGTAAACCCTTAAGGTTGAGACATGTAAATCTCTTCCTTAATATCCCCAATAAGAAAGGTTGTCTTGACATCCATATGCCATATCTCATAGTCATACCATGCAGCTATGGCTAGCAAAATCCTTATGGACTTGAACATTGCAACTGGAGAAAAAGTTTCCTCAAAGTCAACTCCATGTCTTTGAGTATATCCTTTTGCCACCAATCGCGCCTTGAAGGTCAATACCTTCCCATCCGTCCCAAGTTTCCTCTTGTAAATCCATTTACACCCTATGGGAAATTCTCTCAGGTGGATCCACGAGATTCCACACTTGGTTCGAATGCATGGAATTCATCTCACATTCCATTGCTTCAAGCCACTTGGATGAATCGGCATCATATAACGCTTCCTTGAAGGTCATTGGATCACATCCATGGTTAGGCTCATCATGGCCCTCTTCAAGAAGCAGACCATACCTCATAGGTGGTCTCGAGACTCTCTCGGATCTTCTAGGAGCTTGTATCTCCTCTCTTGGCTCTTCGGGTGTGGGTTCTATAATTGTGGGTGTCTCTCGAACCTCTTCTAGTTCTATCATCTCGCCTTTTCTATCCAATAGAAATTTCTTTTCCAAAAAGGTTGCATTCCTAGAAACAAGCAGTTTTGTTTCTTGGGGATGATAGAAATAATATCCAACTGAATACCTTGGATATACCACAAATAACATAAAATGGATCGAGTATCCAATTTATCTCTCACTACCTGCTTTCACATAAGCAGGGCACCCCCATATTCTAAGATAAGAATATTTGGGAGGTTTACCCATCTATATCTCATATCGTGTCTTGTCAACTACCTTTGAATGGACATTTTTCAATAACAGTGCCGTTGTCTCAAGTGCATATCCCCAAAAGGATGGCGGCAACTCCGTGAACCCCATCATAGACCGAACCATGTCCATCAAAGTCCGTTTATGACGCTCCGAAACACCATTCAACTGTGGTGTAGCAGGCAGAGTTCACTGCGAGAGAATCTCATTCTCCCTAAGATACTCTTGGAACTCGGCATTCAAGTACTCACCACCTCGATCCGATCGAATTGTCTTGATGCTTCGTTCCAACTGTTTCTCTACTTCACTTCTGAATTCTTTGAACCTTTCAAAGGCTTTAGACTTGTATTTCATCAAATACACATACCCGTACCTCGAAAAGTCATCGATAAAGGTGATGAAGTAGGCATGTCCATGCTTAGTGGTGATGCTAGGCGGACCACACACATCGGTATGTATCAAATCCAATAACCTTTTGGCTCGCTCCACATGGCCCTTAAAGGGAATTTTGGTCATCTTTTCTTTCAGACAGGATTCACAAGTCGTGAGAGCATTAATATCAGACATATCAAACATGCCCACTCCCACTAACTTGTTCATCCTTCTTAGGGAAATATGTCCTAATCGAGCATGTCATAAGTGAGCCGAATTTATAGTATCTTGTTTTCGCTTGTTTGTTGTTGTTATAGCTTGAACATTGTTTAGTGGAATATCTTTCAATTTTAAGTTATAGAGATCGTTTTCAAGTTCTCCAGTGCTAATTAAACATTCATTCTTGTAAATGTTGCAAACACCTTTGCAAAATAAACAAGAATATCCATTTTTGTCAAGCATAGAAATGGAAACAATGTTTTTCACCAAATCAGGTACAAACAAAACATCTCTAAAATGAACTTAAAATCACTGTTCAACAATAAGTAAACATTTCCACGGCCTTGGTGGCAACTCTTGCTCCATTGCCCAACCTCAAGAAGGTCTCAATTTCTCTAAGTCTCATACTTTTTCCCATCACCTGTAACTCATTACAGAGATGTGAGCCACAACCGGTATCCAATACCCAAGAAGTAGAGTTATTTGAAATGTTTACTTCAATATAGAACATAACGTTTCCAGAACTCTTCTGGGCAAGATATTCCCGCAATTACGCCTCCAATGTCCAGTCTTCTTGCAGTGATGACATATGTCAACAGTCTTGTCAGCTTTAACTGGTTTAGCAACCACAACGGGACTCAAAGCTTGCCTCTTCAAGGGCACGTTCTTCTTGGGACGTTGGAAGAACGCTTCTTTCCCTTCCCATGTGGACCAATCTTCGTACAAGATGAAGAGCCCACATAAAGAACCGACTTCTCATCTTTCATAGAAGTCTGCATATAACACTTGGCTTTCAAGTCATGGTCACACCATTCCTTGTAAGCCTGCAATTCCTCAGGAGTGTAGTCAGTCGGAGCCTCAACAGGGGGCGACTCAGCCAGTGTATATGCTACCCTTTCCGAATTCAAGACGATTTTCAGGTTTCTTAGCCAAGTGAGGTAATTAGGTCCAGTTAATATGTGTTTGTCGAGTATTGCGGATTGCGAATCGAAGACATTGTCAATTTGTACTGAAAAGTAAAAACAGATAAATGTTGATGACTATTTTAAAATATTTAGTAAGATATGAAGTTTGGACTTTTACTTCATAAATATTTGCTCCCACTGTTTTGACATCTTTCACTACCCTCTAGTGAAAACTGGAAACTCCTTTCCTCAGTAGGTACGTAAGGTCCAATTAGCGAATTATGATCCCGAATAATATCAGCCAATCACAATTCCTAAAAGGTAGTTTCCAATTGCATCTCCATGCAACCCTCTACGTAAACTTTTGTCTCACGTTTGATTAGGACCCAATAATATGACGTCGTTCATCTTTACGTGTCAAGCCTTACTCATCGATGTTGAACCTTAATGGACGGTCGCCATGAGTTCCCCCAATAGTATGAGCCGAAATCATGGGAGTTCTGAAAGGGATCGATTTTAGTGTGTTCAAATGCGCAACAGAAGTTCAAAATTGTTTTCTTCACATGAAAACCGAAATTTTATAAAATAAATTTGAACACCACATGTACTAGGATGTAGCATATACAATAAAACACAAAAACATTCATAGTGTGTTTTAGAGATTATACCTATCAATCTTAAAAGATTGATGATGGCTCCAACTAAGGTTTAAACACCTTAGCTCTTGAATGGCAAGACAATATTCAAGCTTCCTTTGAACCCACCTTGCTCCAATATTAAGCCCACCACCAACTAGCTAGAACCACTCTAATTTTGCACTAGAAAAATTGGAGCATATTTCTTTGAGAAGTGTATTGTTTCCTCAACAATTGAAGAACAAAATTTTTTGAGAGAATAATGAGGGAAATTTCGTCCAACATGGTGTGGGAGGAGTGCAGGATGGCTTTTTCTTGGTTGTACAAAAAGTTAAAGGCAAAAAGTTGCATGCCAAGCCTTGGAGATTGAAAAAGTAGTCTCCCAACCCTTCACCTCCCTTGCATGCTTTTCTATTTTGGTTTGTAACAATTACAAAGCCCATGGACTTTTTTTAAATATCTCAAACACATTTGAGACCATTTAAAGTTTACTTGATTTACTCAAGCCCACTAGTTGAATAATTATTTCCTATTAGACTCTACAAGACCCAATATTATTTAATTAATTCAACACTTGAATTAATTTAATTATTTGGACTCTACTAGTCGCACTAGCGTTTAATTAATTCAACACTTGAATTAATTTAATTTAGTCCATAATAATGTTTATGAAAATCACAATTTTCAAATACATTATTTATTTGGCCAACTTTTAATTTATGAACACTTCCTCAAATTAAAAGTTACATTCCCCTTATAGAAGTCATACTTCTATTTTTCTTTATGCTTATAAACTCATTTATAAGCCGTTCAACACTTTGAACTATTTTACTTCTCAACGGGATCTAGAAAGCTAGTACTTGTGTGGCCCTCAATGGTTCATTGATACAACTAGCTGTGTGTTCACATCTCCATATGATTCGGACTAAACATGTCCTTATATGAGCATACCCCAATTGCTCCATTCTTATTTATCAACTCCTTGATAATAAGAACGTCAGAACTCAAGTCTGATAGTACCCAACCAATCATGTTAAACGCCTAGCAGCATCGCTTACATGATTAACTAGGTATCAAATGATAGTGCCTGCAAGAACCATTCAATTATGGTTAGCTTACAGTACGGTCCCTTCAACTCATATATCCCGATCGATTCGACAACCATTGGTTTATCGAGAGTTGTCAATGAATCTATACTATGTGTCATGTCGTAGTTGCATCGATGGTGTAATCTATGAAACCCCTTTCATAATTACCACCATACTCTGATCAGAGATTTCAACCTACATACACATGATAACACATAGGATATCCATACCCGAAGGTAAGCGGTGAATCCCCGACTACAATGCATCGACTCCTATATGTTTCAACAGAACACCCAACCTTGCCACCTGATGACCCCATGAGAGTCGGTAAACAAGTAAAAGTGTAATTCTAGCACATAGAGTCTCAATGTTGTCCCGGGTCATAAGGACTAATGGTGTACAACCATAAACTAGGACGTGTCCACTCGATAAGTGAGAACCACTTGGAAACTCCTTTTATGGAGGGTTGTTCAGTGCACTCTACAAGGAGCACCTATCTGCATGTTCGGACATCACAATGTCCCCTACCAATGAAACATGGTACTCACATCGCAGATACTAGTCTCGAACTCGAGCGGCCTATATCCTTCTTAGTGGCGGCTGAATGGACTAGGAACCGTTTAGAATATAAAGTATTACAAATATGAGTTTCATGATACTCATCATATGAGCATCTCATATTCTTTCTACTATTTGTATATTCAAGGGCTTTATCTATGCAACTAGCATGGGTACACAGATAAAGATTTGCCAAAACAATAATTTCAAATATTATTAAAATAAAGATTGCTTATACATAGAGTTTCATTGTGAACACTCAGCCAACACTTGGCTTAACGGACACCTACTCTAACAAGTTCCACGTAGTTCACATCACCGTGTCAATGGATGTCACAGCTTTCCGGCACCTAGAGCCCCCCCAATAATATGAGCCGAGCCCCGAGTACGGGTAGCGTTCATCACTCACCCATTGTCGATGGAAGACATGGAAATTATAAACAAATTTATAATTCCCCATTTCGGGCTTGATATTAATTTTGAATCTTATTCAAAATGAGGGTTTTAAATTTTTGAAAGGTCTCATCATTAATTTTATTTAAAAGCTCGCCATGTTTGATCGTATGTTTGTCAGATTCATGCAACTTTGTTATTATCATAATAATAACGCACATACTCATTATTTATAACATATCATGCATATATTATAAACTAAAAACAAACAACGATCAATCGCCCCAATACTAATGGCCCGTGTGAGCTAAACACGGGCCTAGGTCCAATCCTCAACAATTGAAGAAGCAAAAATGGAGGAGAATAATCACTAAAATTTCGTCCAACATAGGGTAGGAGAGAAGGAGGAGTCATTTTCTTGGTTGTGTGAAAAGTAAAAGTAAGCATGTGCATGTCATGCCTTGGATTTTGAAAAAGTAGCCTCCCAACTCTTCACCTCCCATGCATGCTTTTTACTTAGGCTTGTAACAATTACAAGGCTCATGGACTTTTATTTAAATGTCTCAAACACATTTGAGACCATTTAACATTTACTTGATTTTACTCAAGCCCACTATTTTAATAATTAATTCTAATTGGGCTCTACAAGGCCCAATGTAGTTTAATTAATCCAACACAGTGAATTAATTTAGTTATTTGGACTCTACTAGGCCCACTAGTGTTTAATTAATTCAACACTTGAATTAATTTAATTTAGTCCATAATAATGTTCATGAAAATCACAATTTTGAAATACATTATTTATTTAGCTAACTTTTAATTTAGGAACACTTCCTCAAATTAAAAGTTACATTCTCCTTATAGAAGTCATACTTCTATTTTTTCCTACGCTTATAAACTCCTTTATAAGCCGTTCAACACGTTGAACTATTTTACTTCTCAACGGGATCTAGAAAGTTAGCACTTGTGTGACCCTGAATAGTTCATTGATACAACTAGCCGTGGGTTCACATCTCCATGAGATTCGGACTAAACATGTCCTTATACGAGCATACCACAATTGCTCCATTCTTACTTATCAACTCCTTGAGAACAAGAACGTCAGAACTCAAGTATGATCGTACCCAACCAATCATGTTAAACGCCTAGCAGCATCGCTTATATGATTCCCTAGGTATCAAATGATAGTGCCTGCAAGAACCATTCAATTATGGTTAGCGTACAGTACGGTCCATTCAACTCATATATCCCGACCGATTCGACAACTATTGGTATATCGAGAGTTGTCAATGAATCGATACTATGTGTCATGTCGTAGTTGCATCGATGGTGTAATCTATGAAACCCCTTTCATAATTACCACCATAATCTGATCAGAGATTTCAACCTACATACACATGAGAACACATAGGATATCCATACCCGAAGGTAAGCGGTGAATCCCCGACTACAATGCATCGACTCCTATATGTTTCGAAAGAACACTCAACCTTGCCATCTGATGACCCCTTGAGAGTCGGTAAACAATTCAAAGTGTAATTCTAGCACATAGAGTCTCAATGTTGTCTCGGGTCATAAGGACTAATGGTGTACAATCATAAACTCGAACTTTTCCACTCGATAAGTGAGAACCACTTGGAAAGGCCTTTATGGAGGGTTGTTTAGTGCACTCTACCAGGAGCACCTATCTGCATGCTCGGACATCACAATGTCCCCTACCAATGAAACATGGTACTCACATCGCATATACTAGTCTCAAACTCGAGCGGCCTATATCCTTCTTAGCGGCGGCTGAATCGACTAGGAACTGTTTAGAATATACAGTATTCCAATTATGAGTTTCATGATACTCATCATATGAGCATCTCATATTCTTTCTACTATTTGTATATCAAGGGCTTTATCTATGCAACTAGCATGGGTATACAGATAAAGATGTGCCAAAACAATAATTTCAAATATTATTAAAATAAAGATTGCTTATACATGGAGTTTCATTGTGAATACTCGGCCAACACTTGGCTCGAGGTGCACATACTCTAACAATCTCCCACTTGCACTAGAGCCAACTACCCATGTGCTTTAAACCCATCAATTCGCGATGCATCTCGAATAATGGTCCAGTAAAGGCTTAGCTAGTGGATCAGCAACATTATCTGCGGAGCCGACTATGTCAATCGACACTTCTACTCTTTCCACAATCTCTCGGAGGATGTGGTACTTTCTCAATACATGTTTGGATTTCTGATGAGACCTTGGCTCCTTTGCTTGAGCTATAGCTCCCGTGTTGTCACAAAACACCGGGACAGGAGCAACTTCATTAGGAATGACGTCCAACTCTTGGACAAATTCCTTATCCAAACAGCCTCCTTTGCTGCATCTGATGTAGCAATGTATTCGGCCTCTGTGCTGGAATCCGCAGTACTGTCTTGCTTGGAACTCTTCTAAGAGCATCAGCACCATTGAGCATTAATATAAATCCAGAGGTTGACTTCGAGTCATCGATATCGCTTTGGAAGCTAGAGTCGGTATAGCCTTCCAATTTCAGTTCTCCACCCCATAGACCAAGAACAATTTATTGGTCCTTCTCAACTACTTGAGGATGTCTTTCACAGCTTTCCAGTGTGGAAGACCAGGGTTCGATTGATATCTACTCACTACACTTAGTGCGAAAGCCACGTCAGGACGTGTAGATATCATCCCATACATGATGCTACCAATCGTAGATGCATAAGGAATTCTTGTCATCGCCGCTATCTCTGCATTAGTCTTGGGAGACAGACTTGGATAGGGACACGCCATGACACATTCGTAGATGTCCTCTCTTGGACTCATCCATCGAGAACCGCTTCACGTTGGTATCAATGTATGTGAACTGGGTGAGACCAAGCAATATTCTTGATCTATCTCTATAGATCTGTATTCCCAATAAAAAATATGCTTCACCCAAGTCCTGTATCGAGAACTTACTTGCTAACCATATTTTAGTTGATTGCAACATTCCTACTTCATTCCTAATGAGTAGAATGTCATCAACATACAACAACACTCCCCCTGACCTTCTTATACACACAGGGTTCCTTAGGATTCTTAGCAAAACCAAACTCTTTGATTGTACTATCGAATCTGAGGTTCCAACTCCTAGATGCCTGCTTTAGACCATAAATAGATCTTTGAAGTTTGCATACCATATGCTCACTTCCGATAGATGTAAACCCTTCGGGTTGAGACATGTAAATCTCTTCCTTAATATCCCCATTAAGAAAGACTGTCTTAACATCCATATGCCATATCTCATAGTCATACCATGCAGCTATGGCTAGCAAAATCCTTATGGACTTGAACATTGCAACTGGAGAAAAGGTTTCCTCAAAGTAAACTCCTTGCCTTTGAGTATATCCTTTTGCCACCAATCGCGCCTTGAAGGTCAATACCTTCCCATCCACCCCAAGTTTCCTCTTGTAAATCCATTTACACCCTATGGGAACAATTCCCTCAGGTGGATCCACGAGATTCCACACTTGGTTCGAATGCATGGAATTCATCTCACATTCCATTGCTTCAAGCCACTTGGATGAATCGGCATCATATAACGCTTCCTTGAAGGTCCTTGGATCACATCCATGGTTAGGCTCATCATGGCCCTTTTCAAGAAGCAGACCATATATCATAGGTGGTCTCGAGACTCTCTCGAATCTTCTAGGAGCTTGTATCTCCTCTCTTGGCTCTTCGGGTGTGGGTTCTATAATTGTGGGTGTCTCTCGAACCTCTTCGAGTTCTATCATCTCTTCTTTTCTATCCAATAGAAATTTCTTTTCCAAAAAGGTTGCATTCCTAGAAACAAACAGTTTTTTTTCTTGGGGATGATAGAAATAATATCCAACTGAATTCCTTGGATATACCACAAATAACATAAAATGGATCGACTATCCAATTTATCTCTCACTACCTGCTTTCACATAAGCAGGGCACCCCCATATTCTAAGATAAGAATATTTGGGAGGCTTACCCATCTATAGCTCATATGGTGTCTTGTCAACTGCCTTTGAATGGACATTTTTCAACAACAGTGCCGCTTTCTCAAGCGCATATCCCCAAAAGGATGGCGGCAACTCCGTGAACCCCATCATAGACCGAACCATGTCCATCAAAGTCCGGTTACGACGCTCCGAAACACCATTCAACTGTGGTGTAGCAGGCGGAGTCCACTGCGAGAGAATCTCATTCTCCCTAAGATACTCTTGGAACTCGGCATTGAAGTACTCACCACCTCGATCCGATCGAAGTGTCTTGATGCTTCGTCCCAACTGTTTCTCTACTTCACTTCTGAATTCTTTGAACCTTTCAAAGGCTTCGAACTTGTATTTCATCAAATACACATACCTATACCTCGAAAAGTCATCGGTAAAGATGATGAAGTAGGCATGTCCATGCGTAGTGGTGATGCTAAGAGGACCGCACACATCGGTATGGATCAAATCCAATAACCTTTTGGCTCGCTCCACATGGCCCTTAAAGGGAATTTTGGTCATATTTTCTTTCAGACAGGATTCACAAGTAGTGAGAGCATTAATATCAGACATATCAAACATACCCACTCCCACTAGCTTGTTCATCCTTCTTATGGAAATATGTCCTAATCGAGCATGCCATAAGTGTGCCGAATTTATAGTATCTTGTTTTCGCTTGTTTGTTATTGTTATAGCTTGAACATTGTTTAGTGGAATATCTTTCAATTTTAAGTTATAGAGATCGTTTTCAAGTTCTCCAGTATCAATTAAACATTCATTCTAGTAAATGTTTCAAACACCTTTGCAAAATAAACAAGAATATCTATTTTTATCAAGCATAGAAATGGAAACAATGTTTTTCACCACATCAGGTACAAACAAAACATCTCTTAAAATCAACTTAAAATCATTGTTCAACAATAAGTAAACATTTCCACGGCCTTGATAGCAACTCTTGCTCCATTGCCCAACCTCAAGAAGGTCTCACTTTCTCTAAGTTTCATACTTCTTCCCATCACCTGTAACTCTTTACAGAGATGTGAGCCACAACCGGTATCCAATACCCAAGAAGTAGAGTTATTTGAAATGTTTACTTCAATATAGAACATAACGTTTCCAGAACACTTCTGGGCAAGATATTCCCTGCAATTACGCCTCCAATGTCCAGGCTTCTTGAATTGATGACATATGTCAACAGTATTGTCAGTTTTAACTGGTTTAGCTGCCACAACGGGACTCGGTGCTTGCCTCTTCAAGGGCACGTTCTTCTTGGGACATTGGAAAGAACGCTTCTTTCCCTTCCCATGTGGACCAATCTTCGTACCAGATGAAGAGCCCACATAAAGAACCGACTTCTCATCTTTCATAGAAGTCTGCATATAACACTTGGCTTTCAAGTCATGGTCACACCATTCCTTGTAAGCCTGCAATTCCTCAGGAGTGCAGTCAGTCGGAGCCTCAACAGGGGGCGACTCAGTCAGTGTATATGCTACCCTTTCTGAATTCAAGACGATTTTCAGGTTTCTTAGCCAAGTGAGGTAATTAGGTCCAATTAATATGTGTTTGTCGAGTATTGCAGATATCGGATTGTGAATCGAAGACATTGTCAATTTGTACTGAAAAGTAAAAACAGATAAATATTGATGACTATTTTAAAATATTTAGTAAGATATGAAGTTTGAACTTTTACTTCATAAATATTTTCTCCCACTGTTTTGACATATTTCACTACCCTCTAGTGAAAACGGGAAACTCCTTTCCTCAGTAGGTACGTAAGGTCCAATTAGTGAATTATGATCTTGAATAATAACAGCCAATCACAATTCCTAAAAGGTAGTTTCCAATTGCATCTCCATGCAACCCTCTACGTAAACTTTTGTCTCACGTTTGATTAAGACCCAATAATATGACGTCGTTCATCTTTACGTGTCAAGCCTTATCCATCGATGTTGAACCTTAATGGACGGTTGCCATGAGTTCCCCCAATAATATGAGCCGAAATCATGGGAGTTCCACGTAGTTCACATGCATGTCAATGGATGTCACAGCTTTCCGGCACCCAGGGCCCCCCCAATAATATGAGTCGAGCCCCGAGCACGGGTAGCGTTCATCATTCACCCATTGTCGATGGAAGACATGGAAATTATAAACAAATTTATAATTCCCCTTTTCGGGCTTGATATTAATTTTGAATCTTATTCAAAATGAGGGTTTTTAATTTTTAAAGGTCTCATCATTAATTTTATTTAAAAGCTCGCCATGTTTGATCATATGTTTGCCGGATTCATGCAACTTTGTTATTATCATAATAATAACGCACATACTCATTATTTATAACATATCATGCATATATTATAAACAGTAAACAAAACAAGGATGATCAATCGCCCCAATACTAATGGCCCGTGTGAGCTAAACACGGGCCTAGGCCCAATCCTCGGAAAATGCATGAGATGCAAATGCAACTATTACATTAGCTTCCAATATTTACATGTCTTCGATCTTCATAATCATCATGGCCACCATCTTCCAATCTTGATCATCCACTATACTAATATTTACAAATAAATATCCATGTCAAATAGGGATACATCTCATGTGGGTGGGAACGGGTTATAAACCAAGCCCACTTTAAATTTGATAATTTTTACAATCATTCAACACAAAATATCCTAGCATACACCTAGCAAATTGGGCTTGGTCTTTTGATCATCTTTCATGCATAATATCACATATCATACACCATCAATTATCACAATAATTAATTGATCCAATATTATATATATTGATCCAATCACTAACTGCCATGATTATAAACTAAATTAACAAAGTATACAACATTTTTTTCTTCTTTCTAATTAATTTATTTATAACTGAATTTCTTGTAAATCACAATTTACTATAAATAATTAAAGTTCAACTTCAATTATTTACTTCATGAGAAAATATTTGCAACTTTTGTAAATTTAAAATTAAGGGCCCAAAAAATCATTTTTTTATCAAAAAACATTTTGGCTCATTTTAATTTCACAAATATGTTAGTCATCTCATGGCCCAACAACTTCAAGGGTTTTTATTAAAAATAATTTAAATTTTAATTTTTTTTTCAAAAATAATTTTAAAAAAAATTATTTCAAAACTACTTCAATCCGCTCATGTCAAGCGCGGACGGTGCCTACGTGGAGCAGGGTCCGCGCTTGCCAAGCACGGACGCTGCTCCACGTAGGAGCGTCCGCGCTTGTCAAGCGCGGACGCTAAATTTTATATATAATTTTTTTTTAAAATTATATCGATTTTTCTTCTCCAATCGTTTCGTTTGACTCATTCTTATCTCTTTATTATGTACGAAAGATTCCTGAACAATTCACGTGAAAGCTGAAAAAACGAGGCTCTGAAAAATTCACGTGAAGACCAATAATCGAAAAACGATTCCTATATAATTGACAATTTTTCGAATGAATCAGTTATCAATTCTCTTAAAATTTCCCTCACTTCTCTTTGATTTTTTCTCCAATTTCAGCGAAAAAATGTCTAACATCGACGTACTCTTATATTTTGGTGGTCATGTAGTTAGCGATAGTGAATCGATTGAATATAGCATTCCATTTGTTAGACCGATACGATTACCACGATCCATTAATTTGATGGAGTTAGTTGAAGTTGTGCATAAAATGTTAGCAATCGATCCAGCGAATTTTGTTTTGAAGATGTCAACCAAGTATTCATTGATGGAGAGAGCATCTTGGCATGAAATTCAAGTCAATCTCGTTGATGACGATGTTTTACAGTTTATAATGCAATGTGACAATATGCATGTTTTGCATCTGTACGTGGAAGCAAATTCAATTGAGAATAATGTTGGATTTGATGATCCTGAATCGTACGTTCCACATGCATCCGATTCAGGTTTTTATAACCAACCCGGTACGTCTACATATGGTGGTTTCCAGGAACAAGAATCTTATGTTCCACAGGTTACTGAAGGACTCGGTAATATGAGTTTCGATGATGTAAGTGGGCCTTGGGATCAATTTATAAATGTCTCGTCGGAACAAAATAATGTTCCATATTGGCCGAATCCAACATTAGATACGAGTGCTCGTTGTCCGGATGAGGCCAATAATGATTATATTTGGAGGACTGATTCTGAACCCGATATATCATACAGCGAGTCTGAAGAAGACGATGTGAATGTGGATGATGAAGTGAATATTTTTACGAATACTGATGAGGGGACATCATCTCGACAACCACCACGTGACACATTGCAGAGGCAGACCGTACCATTTCTGTCAAACACTTCTGAAATAGCATCATTTTTCAATAAATTTTTTGGGGAAGATCATCCTGATTCTGTCGATGTTCCTTGTGGAGTGCAATCAAGCTATTACAATCCGGATAGAGGTGAATTATGCGTCAACATGTTATTTAAAGATAAAAATGATCTTATTGCATCTGTGAAGGATTATTCAGTCAGAGTTGTCAGGCGTGAGTACCGTGTCGTGGATAGCACACGCAGTTTGTTGAAGTTACGTTGTAAAAATAATTCTTCTACGGTCATTTGTCGCTGGGGACTTCGCGCTTCATTGAAGGAAAAGACTGGTTATTGGAAAATAACAAAATATGGCGGGCCTCATACATGTATATCTACCTCTGTTGGTGTAGACCATAAGAATTTGAACAGTGAGATGGTGGTACATACGCTATTGGGAGTTGTTCGTTGTGATCCTTCGTACGAGATTAAGTATATCATCGAAAATGTGAAAGATAAATATGGTTATCAAATCTCGTACCTGAAGGCATGGCGAAGTTTGAAACGTGCAATGGAAATTGCTTATGGTAAATGGGAGATCTCGGTTCAATTACTTCCGAAATATACGTGTGCTTTGTCCAAATACAATCCAGGAACAGTTGTAGAGTGGAATCATCTCAGAGCCAACAATGAAATGAGTAAGACCCTGAACTATGTTTTCTGTGCATTTAGTCCGTGTGTTGATGGGTTTCGGCATTGTCGGAAAATAATTAGTGTGGATGGTACACACTTGTATAGCAAATACAAGCACAAAATGTTGATCGGTGTCACTCTGGATGCGAACAATCAGGTTCTACCGCTAGCATTTACTATTGTGGATGAAAAAACAACATATTCTTGGAAATGGTTCTTGGAGAATCTTGGAAGACATGTTGTTCGTGGTCAAAATGGGGTGTGTCTTATTTCTGATAGACATAAGGGAATCGTGCGCGCAACTGCAGATCTACCATAATTTCAACCTCCACACAGTGTACATCGTTTTTGTTTGAGACACTTGTGTGCAAACTTCAACGCTAAATTTAAAGACGTGCATCTGAAAGACTTATGCTGGGCGGCAGGCACACAGAATCAAATTTGTAAGTTTGAATCAATAATGGACGCAATCAAGCAAAAAAACATTTTGACGCACCGATATTTGGCTGGAATTGAGAAAGAAAAATGGAGTTTGGCACATGATGGTGGTTGACGTCGTGGGGTGATGACAACCAATATGTCGGAGTGTTTAAATAGTGTGTTGAAGGGTGCTCGTAGACTTCCTATATCTGCCATAGTACACTTGACACTTCAGAGGTGCGTACAATATTTTATTGAACGTGTGACTAGAGGTGGTCGAATGGTTCAAGAAAATCAGCTGTGGTCAGATTATGCGTGTCGGAAGTATGACAAGTGGGCGAGAAAATCTAGTGAACATCGTGTTGCCAAATATGACGTACGTGAGAAAACTGCTTCGGTTGCAACTGTAGGAAGGCCAAGTCGTGGCCAACATATGCAGGTGGTGAAGTTATCAACGAGTGATTGTTCGTGTGGTAAATGGACGATTTTTGGCATACCATGTTCTCATGATATTTGTACCGGGAAGTGGCACTCGTTGGATCCCACGACACTAGTGCAACCATGGTATAACATATCTGAGTAATTAGCGACTTACGAAGGCAGATTTCAACCTCTTGCAGATGAGCGTTACTGGGATCCTCCACCTTTCGAGTTGCTGCACAATCCTGTTAGACGTGAAAGAAGAAGAGTTGGTAGAGATAGAACAAATCGATTGCGAAATGAGATGGACACAAGTGTTTCTAGACAGAGACATCATTGATGAATTATTTTCTGAAATTATAATAATTGTTGATATGGTAAATGAGAAATTTTATGTTTTATTTGTTTTTACGTTATGTTCACGATTAAAATTAATTTTGAATAATTAAAAAAATTCTATCGCAAGGTGAAAGAATTCAAGTGTACGTCTGGCGCTCGAGCGGTGACAAGTAGTTTTGAAATAATCCACGTAGGCAGCGTCCGCGCTTCCCATGAGCGGATTGAAGTAGTTTTGAAATAATTTTTTTTTAAAATTATTTTTGAAAAAAAAATTAAAATTTAAATTATTTTTAATAAAAACCCCAACTTCAAGGCCCATGAAACTTTGATAATCCAAAAAACTTTTGGAAACCCTAGTCGTCATCGTCGTCGCCGGAGCTCCGTCGTCGGATTCCGGCCAACAAATTTTTTTTTATTTATTTTGAGGGGGACGTTCGGGCAGCCCCTCGGGCTGCCCTTGCTGCCCGAAATGGGCAGCAACATGCTGCCTAAAAGCGTGCCCAAAAGCCTTGGTTTTTCTTGCAAAATTTTATTCTCATGCGGTTAGAAATCGATCTCAAAATAATATCATGTATATGCTACACAAAATAGTATCCTTAGCTCATGATACCACTTGAAAGAGATCGATTTTAGGGTGCCCGAATGGGCAACGGAAGCTCAAAAATTTCGATTTTTACAAGAAAATTCGAGCACCACTAATACAAGGATGTAGCATATACAAAAACACCAAAATGTCATACATAGGGTGTTAAGAAATTATACCTAGTAACCTCTTGAGATTGATGATGGCTCCAACCAAGATGTAAACAACTTGGCTCTTGAAAGGATGACCTTCTACAAGCTTCCTTTGAACAATCCTTGTTCAACAATCAAGCCCACCACCAACTAGGAAGATCCACTCTAATTTTGCACTAGAAAAATTAGAGCATTTTTTTTTTAGAAGTGTATTGTTTCCTCAACAATTGAAGAACAAAATTTTTGGAGAATCTTTTTGTAAAATTTCGTCCAAGGGGTGGTGTAGGAGAGAGGGGGAAGACTTTTCTTGGTTGTGGAAAAAGTTAAA
Organism: Primulina eburnea; assembly: GCF_022965805.1. NCBI lineage: Eukaryota > Viridiplantae > Streptophyta > Magnoliopsida > Lamiales > Gesneriaceae > Primulina > Primulina eburnea. The sequence goes on along the minus strand of NC_133113.1, from coordinate 10,130,060 downwards.
GCCAAAAAGTTGCAGGCCAAGCCTTGAACATTGAAAAAGTTGTTTCCCAACTCTTCACCTCCCCGTACACATTCTATTTGGGCTTGTAACAATTACAAGGCCCATGGACTTTTATTTAAATGTCTCAAACACATTTGAGACCATTTAACCATTACTTGATTTTACTCAAGCCCACTAATTTAATAATTATTTTTGATTGGGCTCTACAAGGCCCAATGTTGCTTAAGTATTCCAACACTTGAATTAATTTAATTATTTGAACTCTACTAGGTCCACTATTGTTTAATTAATTCAACACTTGAATTAATTTAATTTAGTCCATAATAATGTATATGAAAATCATAATTTTCAAATACATTACTCGTTTGGCCAACTTTTAATTTAGGAACACTTCCTCAAATTAAAAGTTACATTCTCCTTATAGAAGTCATACTTCTATTTTATTTACGCTTATAAACTCCTTTATAAGGCGTTCAACACATTGAACTATTTTACTTCTCAACGGGATCTAGAAATCTAGTACTTGTGTGGCCCTCAATGGTTCATTGATACAACTAGCCGTGTGTTCACATCTCCATGTGATTCGGACTAAACATGTACTTATATGAGCATACCCCAATTGCTTCATTCTTACTTATCAACTCCTTGATAACAAGAATGTCAGAACTCAAGTCTGATAGTACCCAACCAATCATGTTAAACGCCTAGCAGCATCGCTTACATGATTCCCTAGGTATCAAATGATAGTGTCTGCAAGAACCATTCAATTATGGTTAGCGTACAGTATGGTCCCTTCAACTCATATATCCCGACCGATTCGAAAACCATTGGTATATCTCGGTTGTCAATGAATCGGTACTATGTGTCATGTTGTAGTTGCATCGATGGTGTAATCTATGAAACCCCTTTCATAATTACCACCATACTCTGATCAAAGATTTCATACTACATACACATAGGATATTCATACCCGAAGGTAAGCGGTGAATCCTCGACTACAATGCATCGACTCCTATATGTTTCGACAGAACACCCAACCTTGCCACCTGATGACCCCTTTAGAGTCGGTAATCAAGTCAAAGTGTAATGCTAGCACATTGAGTCTCAATGTTGTCCCGGGTCATAAGGAATAATGGTGTACAACCATAAACTAGGACGTTTCCACTCGATAAGTGAGAACCACTTAGAAAGTCCTTTATGGAGGGTTGTTCAGTGCACTCTACAAGGAGCACCTATCTGCATGCTCGGACATCACAATGTCCCCTACCAATGAAACATGGTACTCACATCGCAGATACTAGTCTCGAACTCGAGCGGCCTATATCCTTCTTAGCGGCGGCTGAATCGACTAGGAACTGTTTAGAATATACAGTATTCCAAATATGAGTTTCATGATACTCATCATATGAGCATCTCATATTCTTTCTACTATTTGTATATTCAAGGGCTTTATCTATGCAACTAGCATGGTATACAGATAAAGATGTGCCAAAACAATAATTTCAAATATTATTAAAATAAAATTGCTTATACATAGAGTTTCATTGTAAACACTCGGCCAACACTTGGCTCGACGTACACCTACTCTAACAGTTGGTCGATTTAATCACTAACTGAATTCTACGTGAGCCTCGTCAGTGTCTGCTCCACCAGTGAGTTAGCACAGAGGTCAAGTTCAAAGCAGTTTAACTCGTTTCTCTAGCAAATTGAACTCACAACCGATACAACATTTCAAGCAATCAAGACAACCTGCTGATGGTATATCCAGTTCTGTCACATAAACCGACTAATATCTGATTTTGTTTAAAATATGCTATTGTGGTAACAAGTTTTCCTTAATGTACTCAAATGTAAATACAAGGAAATGTATTTAGCTGTGTTTCGTTGTGACTGAATGGATATTTCCAGATTTCTTGTCTACGATGCTTGAATGATTATAACCTCTCAATAAATTATTAGATAAGTATTTTTCAAATACGGGTTTTTATTCAGTCTCTGAGGGGGAGTTTTTCTTTTATTCTTAAACTAATAAAATATTTTTTTTTCGGTTTTAAAATTCAGTTGTAGAGAAGAATTTTTCTTTTCATAAGCTAAAAAGTGTATTATTTAATTTTTTTTGTTTTCAATTCAATTTTGGAGGGGGAGTTTTTCTTTTATCCTCTATCTCTAAATGGTTTTCAAAACTTCTTTAATTCAGTTCTTGAGGAGGAGCTTTTAACAATGTTTGAATGTACTAACCCTTGAACTGAATATATTGTGCTTAACTGCTCAAGTTTTTTTATCATCAAAAAGGGGGAGATTGTCACACTAAAGTAGATTATTAGTAACACAAAATAAAAAGTTTTGTTATCATAAAAAAAGGGATATTGTTGGAACTTTTCAAGTTCACAATCTTGATTTTGATGTTAACAAAACTTGTTATTTTGTGTTACTAATAATCTACCTTAGTATGCAGAAGCTAGGATCAGTCATGAGCTGTTTACATCGCAAACTGAAGACTCAACTTATCGCACAAATTGAATCAGTCTAACTGTTACGTCAATTGAACAGTCCAGCTGATTGTCCAGTTGATAGGTGGTTCAGCAGGAGAACCTCAAAAGCCTGGCCAGCCGAAGGAGTATTCAACTGATGAAGAAACCCAGCTGATCAGTACAACTAAACTAGAGTGAAATCAGTTCAACTAACGAGTCAACTGATTTCACCAGCCCAACTGAAGATCAGTTCGGCTGACTAGTTCGAAGCATCAATCAGATTCTTTCAGTTGTAGATCAAGACAATCTTTTTCTAGTGGATTCCAGCTATACACAAAGGTACAAAGTAATTGTCCAGTCAAAGGACAATAATGGACGTTGCATCAGAACATTAAAGACAAACGTTTCAGAAGGGCAGTATAAAAATTCGAGACACAAATTCCAATAAACAAATTTAAAATACAACGGATACAATTAATGAGTCTCACTATACGATCTAACTTCGCGCCTATAAATGGAAGATGAAAATCAGTAAAGAAAATAGAGAGCTACAATGCAAATACCAGAGAGTGTGTGGTAAAAGAAAGGGCACACTTATTTTCTCATCAGCTTTCAAAAAGCAATCAGCCTAGAGGGATACCAAAGACATATCAGCTTAGTTTAGAAGCTTATCTTCCTCAGTGTGTGAGAACATCCTTGTTCAATTCTCACACACAAACACTCTCACCACCACTCAAATATAGTCTTGCATAAAGACGTTAAACTTGTGTATGTAGTATTTGACACATAGACGTTAAAGAAGTGTTGGCTAGAAGGTGCTGCCTTCAGTCGTAGCTAGGAGTTCAGTTTAGGCAGTAGTGTAAGTCCTAGCTGAGTGGGTTTGTACAAGTAATTGTATAAATCAAAGTCTTCTAATCGGTCCTACCAGTGGAGGTAGAAGGGGTGACGTAGGAGCAGTTGAAGTCTCCAAACATCTATAAACATATCTTGTGTATTTAGTTGATTAATTGTTGTTTTCAAACTGTTTTGATCAGTTAGAGTATCCATCAGTTCAGTTGTCACCATAACTGAACTGATGAATGCAAAAACTCTACCCTTTTTCACTTATTCAGTTTACATGACCAAAGACTAACCGTTGGATTTGACCGAATTTTGGATATGATGTTCAAAAAATATTATAATGTATTCTGAATAGTGGAGATCGGATTTCGACATAATCTTGTCCTGAATGTATCACTCGAAAAATAGACAGAACTTCGCCTTGCAAATACGAAAATTCTGCAGCACTTAGAAAAGGATTTTCGAAATATAGAATGAATTTGAATGTATGATTTTGGAGAATGGTGTAGAGGTATTTATAGGGGTGAGGTTAAAATCTTTATATAATTCGATTGATATTTCTTGCATAATTTCGAGATGCTCTTTCCATAATTTTGAGATGCTCCTTCCATACATATTACATTACAAAATTCTAAAACTTGATGTTGGACTGGATGGTTAAATGTAGAAAGCTTTCTTGTACAAATTCATAATGTACCTAGACTACACTGAAATTTGCTAGCTTATTTGTTGAAAAAAACTGTCTTGTATGTAATATTTTCTTCCAAAAATTTGATGGATATCTCAGCCTTATTTTCAAGATTAATACATGTCTTGCACTGGATTTCGAATTCTATGTATTTATTGCCTTGAAATTTAAAATTCCATGTATTATTTAATATTTTCGAATTTTATTCTTACAATAATATCATAAATAGAAATTTAATTTTTATACATATCTATATTTAAATAAATAGTTACATGCCCAAAAATTTGGGTTCTCACATGCCTTTTGTGTGATTCTTCGGTGGTTGTCTAATTCTTCAAGCAATAATAAGGTAAACGTTCTTTTGCATATATTTTGGCACACTTGTTCTTTTAAGTGTTCTTATGTTTTAAAATAATTTGTATATGAATTGTTTCGGTTTCCAAAAGTTTTGTTTGAGCATGATTAATTCGTTTTGTTTTGTGTTAAAAGTACCATATGTTTTTGTACAATGATGATTCAACTGGATATAGATTGGAATCTAGACATACGATAAGTTTTTTGTTCTTACATGGTGTGGTTGTAACTGTTATATGGTCTCTCTTTTTAGAGTAGTAAAAATTAGGGACTTATATCAGTAAAATATGAAAAATAGATGAATCAAAGTCCCTAGGCCAAGCAATGCTTACGTTTATGCTTATGATATATGTTATACAAAATATGGCAGGCATGTTATGTTATTTCGAAGATCATGTACCACATTCGGAGTGATGACCATATCACTTACCCTTTATTCTAATGTTCTCAGATAATTCAGAAGAAGAAATCGAGGGACATGAAAAAAACTAGTTTTGGAGCTGATAATAAGAATGATCAAGAAGCTTATTTTAATTTTCGTTTATTTAAGTTTTTAATTCAAGTTTAACCTCTTCCACATATTTTTATCGTTTTCAAAGTTTGTGTTGTAAAAACGATTATATTTTATGGTATTTATAAAATAAATTATTTTTAGTTTATATTGTACCACGAAGCTTGTTGTTTGGCAATTATTAAATTATTGAACAACGTCGGTGTCAACTAACCTTGGTCTCAAAGCGTAACACATATAATACATGGAAGACTTATCGTCATGATTTGTGTGTCTGTTTCTTAACTTTTGATCTTGATTGATTTCTTGATTATTTGAAATATGTAGACCAAGTAGGAGAATGTTAGATCATTTTATTTAATTCCATAAAATAAATTTAATTATGTTTAACATATTTCATGAAGATAAATTTGTGAGATGTTTCATATTTAAAAGAAAGTAAATCAAGAATATTGTCTATATTAAGATGAAAATATCTTGACATTTGATTTAGCATATACCGAATATAAGATATGTTTCACTTCAATTACTACTAAATTCTGTTGCACATGCCCTTATCATATGATGATTAGAGAACTTCTATAAATAGTAGCATACATGGTCCCTAAAGCAACACAGTTATTCAGAATACATCATCTCATAAATTGCATTTTTTTTTTAGAAAATCTTTGTTTTTCGGTGTTCGTGGGATCTTTTTAGTTGCAGTTTCAAATTCAATATCAATTGTTGGAGGTAATAATTCGTTCATGTTTAATTTTTATACATATCGATCTTTACTTATTATATTGTGCATATGAAAACCAAATCTAATTCTTCAGCATGTTATATTTCTAACCAGATATACTTATTAGACTATTAATTAAGAGAAATTCTTCAAACTGAAGAACAAGAAATTTATTTTATTCTTCGCTTATAAGTCATCTAGGCTAAGAAATGAATGTTTCAAGCAGAGTAACTGAAATGTAATTTACAGATGTTTGTTTTTTTTTTATGTTCGGAGACTTGAATAATTTCTATGTCACTCATTCTTTCTCACAGAAATATTTTACGAAAAGACTTTGAAAATTACAACGATTTCCAACTGCCCACAATTAGAGTACCGTTTTCTTGTACTCAAGGCGCAATGGAAGTCAAAAAATTTAGTTTCGATGTTCGAAACGTTCCTCGGATGTCATATGATTTATATCATTCATAAGATATTTAGATATGTTTACTTGGGTGAGACCCTTATATAAGTTTTTATCCGCCAACTGTGAATTTCGCTGATCTCAGTTTAAGATTGAACTAACTCTTTTACCGATCTTGTGCAGCTTTGAGTCTGTCTTCAATGATTACACTTTGTCCATATTCGCTTGGATTAGTTTTGGCCAATTATGGCTATGTCCTCTATTTCGTCCCAATACATTGGTGATCGACACTTATGTTCTTAAAAGGCTTCATATAGAGTCATTACAATACTGTTGTGATAACTGTTATTGTAGAATAACTCTATCAAGGGTAGATTTTCACTTCAATTATTACTAAATTCTGTTGCACATGCCCTTATCATATAAATTTGCATATGAGGTAAGATTGGAACTTACATATCATATCTAATATTATTTTCAAACCATTTTTTAGAAAAGCATCAAAATTATATGAAAAAATGCGTCACTTATAGTTTATATCTTAATTTCTTGATAAAAATTAGTAATAACTTCTAGAATAAAAACTACCTTAACAAAGGTATCTGAAAACTGAAAATTGATCAAAATTCATATTCAAATGCACATGAAATATTGAACTGACTAATTTATTCAGAACAAACATGCCTCTAATTATTTTAGTATTCACCCTAAAAGTTTTATTTTCCAGGTATTTCTTTTCATCTTCTCTTATTTTCAATAATAAAAATAAAAATAACAAATTATGAATAGAATATAAAGTTTTATTAGTATTTGGTCTAAATTTCTCTTTTTATAAATGGATCCTTCACTCGTAAGTGGAATTAAGTGGCACCGGTAATCCAAGTTATTTTCATTATATATATAACTGAGATGTAATAATTATCTTTGTTTGGAGAGCAATTAAACTGTGGTATCTGGACTGTTGTATGATTTAAATTGTATAATTATCATTAACTATAAATTTTGATTTAAAATCAAGCGGTAGAAACTCGAAGTAATCCTTCGTGAAGATGACATCGCCCCCTTATAGGAGTAAAAATTAGATACTGATATCAGTATATCATGGAAAGTAAACGAATCTCAATGCCTAAGCCAATTTATGCTTATGTTTATGTTTATGATATATGATACGAAATATGATATGCTGTGTTTTGGAAGATCATGTGTATTTGTTATATATTTTCTCCAACGGCCCTCACTCTTACCCCTTACTCTACTCTCTCCAGAGAAGTCAGATGAGGAAATCGAGCAAGATGAACAAGACCTGTTTTGAGGCTGATAATAAGATTTTCGAACATCGAAACTAAATTTTTTGACTTCCGTTGCGCCTTGAGTACAAGAAAACGGTACTCTAATTGTGGGCAGTTGGAAATCGTTGTAATTTTCAAAGTCTTTTAGTAAAATCTTTCTGAGAGAAAGAATTAGTGACATAGAAATTATTCAAGTCCCCGAACATAAAAAAACAAACATCTGTAAATTACATTACAATTACTCTGCTTGAAACATTCATTTCTTAGCCTAGATGACTTATAACCGAGCCAATTATTGTGTTCAAATCGTGTCAGTGAACTAATTCCACACAATACCTAGCTGCTAGCTTATTGATACCCAACTGATGAAAAATATGTTTCTATGTTGCAAAGCTCAACCGAAATAATTTTTGAATTTGTTGAAATTATTTATCATCATCTCTAAATCAATTTCTGATAGTAACATATATAATATAAATACATTGGAAACACCTATATTTATGTCATGTTTCAGAATTCACTCGTACACGCACATATATATATTGGGTACTCTATATCTCTAACATCAATATATATGTAATATTCTCTCTATTATCTATCTATTTATATATATATATATCTAACATCAATGTATATCTAATATTCTCGATTACATCATGGACTCGTCACAAATTTATGCACGTATCCAACATCTCCATCATTCACCAAACAAGTCACCAACTTTCGGTATCCTTATCGTTCAACTCTGACTAAATCCAATAAAACCAAACACGCTTTTAAAGCACACCCACTTCACCAACATGGAATTTCTCTATAATACACGCCACAGCTAGAATTATAAATGAGTAAAAATTTGTCTGACACGGTTTCAAAGGTCATATTTTGTGAGACAAATCTCTTATTTGGTTATCTATGAAAAAGTATTACTTTTTATTTTAATAGTATTACTATTTATTGTGAATATCGGTAGAGTTGACCAATATCACAGATAAAGATTCGTGAGACTGTCTCACAAAAGACATATTCTTATAAATTTACTGAAATCTCTTTCAATAACATTTAGCAAAATCACGACATTTTTTCTTAGATTTATTTGCTATTTGTGATCATACAACATTATATTTTCTATAGAATTACGAATATAATATAGACAATACATCTTTTGTTATTTTTTTTTATGATAATATAAAATGGTAAATCAAGTTACACGAGGATCGAAAATATGCTAATCAACCTACTAAAGAATATTGATTCTTATTAAATTCTGTGTTCTTAAAAATAAAAAATAAAGACATAATATTCTTTACAAATAGGGTAAATGTATCTAATTTTTAAAAACGTAATATTTTGAAAATACCTTTAAATTTGCATAAAATTTATATAAGATCATGGGCTAAATTGTGATAGAATATCATATTATATTATAGGTACGCTCACTATTTTAAAGTCAATATATATAATCACAATTTTTTTAAAAAAATTGAATAAAGAACGTAAAAATTGTAATAATCTAATCTATTTATTGAATGATAGAATATTAAATAATTAATAACTTCACTAAATATAATTTACCACAATAGAAAATGGATGAGCAATCCTTTCAACCCAGGAAAGACTTAAATACCCTTTACCAACTCCCTCTCCGTCAGCTATATCAACTCCCACCGCTTCACAACAACAATTATGGCGCCTTCCTTACTAGTTCTCCTCTTCCCCGCCATCTTTCTCCTCCTCCACCTCTACCGCCGCCTCCGGTTCCGCCTACCTCCAGGGCCGCGAGCGTGGCCGGTCGTTGGGAATCTATACGACATAAAGCCGGTGCGGTTCCGGTGCTTCGCGGAGTGGGCTCAAACCTATGGACCCATAATCTCTGTGTGGTTCGGGTCAACCTTGAACGTCGTGGTTTCTAATGCGGAATTAGCAAAAGAAGTGCTGAAAGAGAAGGATCAGCAGCTGGCCGACCGCCATCGCAGCCGCTCCGCCGCGAAGTTCAGCCGCGATGGGAAGGATCTGATTTGGGCCGATTACGGGCCACACTATGTGAAGGTGAGAAAAGTGTGTACTGTGGAGCTGTTTTCGTCCAAAAGGCTTGAAGCTCTGAGACCCATTAGAGAGGACGAGGTCTCGGCTATGGTGGAATCCATTTACACTGATTGTACTGCTCCTGGTATGTATGTGGCGCGTCTTGTTTTTTTGGAGAATGTTTCATTCCGTGTGTTTTTCTCATTTGCACTTGATTTGATTTAGCATGATGTCCCTTTAGTCTTAGGTTGTGCTAAAATTGGTGATGGATTCACATATGCTTTAACTAGCAGTGGCAATACTAATTTTAGTGTAAATCTTCTGATAATGCGAGATTGATCCTCAAAATATCTTAAATATTTCCTCTTCCTTGATCCCTCAACTAATTTCTTGGTTTCCGAGGACATATTACTTGATTGGATTCTTATTTTTTTACTCCTGAATTTAGATGGTTTGTATTTTTTATCTTGGGAGTTGATGAAGTTCGATTTCGTATAACGACGGCAGAGTGACAATGAGTCGGCCAATTCCTCTTTGACTAATAAATCCTTATTAATTTGTTTCAAGAACCTTAAATTTTTTAGCTTTTCGTTGTCTATCCCCATCCCTGAAATTATAAAAATTATGGATTAAAAAATGGGAGTTTATATTTACAATCATTTTTTGTTATTTTACGCATCATTTGTGAATAAATTTGACACATATTTTACATGTTCATAACACAAAATGAAACGTAAATATCAACCCCTTAAAAAATTTGCATCCTGATTTCGGGTCCTGGCTCGGCCCATATTGAGTTGGTGGGATCCAGAGGTTTATGGATAACCAAGATTGGTAGAAATTGGTTTGGCTAAATTTTTGAAAGCAAGTTGTCATATTTTTCAGTTGTTTGAGTTTAGACTAACGATCTTCAGTGGTTGCTGCCTGCTAGGACATTTTGAGAATTGGGTGAAAGTGGAGAATTGGGTGAAAGTGGGTGAGAGTTAGTCGGACTTTGGTTGTCAATTCATTCAATTTAAATGTGTGATTCACTACAAAGATAGTGTCCTTAGGCCAGGCACAAAGCCAATTGTTTTGGTTAGAAGGCTGGTGGGTAGAATAGATTTGTGAATTCAGACCAAATGTTTAAGAGTGGTGGGGTGAGAAATGTTTTTGTAGGGGCTAAAACTAAATACTGAGATATTTATATAATTTAGGGAGGTTAGATCACACATTTTATCTCATAGAACGGACAAAATATACATGTATTGGAAAGGTTTAACAAGGGTCATTGTATGAAGCTTCTCTTTAACAATTTTATAGTTTTCTTTCCATGCACTTGCCATTTTGTTCTTTGGTTTGGTTCCTAAATGTTTGGAATTTCCAATCATGCAGAAAATTTAGGAAAGAGTTTACTATTAAGGAAATATCTTGGAGCTGTGGCATTCAACAACATAACAAGACTTGCATTCGGCAAACAATTTGTGAATTCTGAGGGACTACTAGATAAGCAAGGGCAGGAATTCAAGGCCATTGTTGCAAATGGGTTAAAGCTTGGTGCATCTCTTGCCATGGCCGAGCATGTACCATGGCTTCGTTGGATGTTCCCACTTGATGAAGATGCATTTGCCAAGCATGGATCCCGCAGGGACCGTCTCACCAGAGAAATAATGGATGAGCACACCCTTGCTCGCCAAAAGGGTGGAGAAAAACAGCACTTTTTTGATGCTCTTCTCACACTTCAAGATAAGTATGATCTTAGTGAGGACACCATCATTGGCCTTCTGTGGGTGAGTAAATTATTTGTACTAGGAATGGTCACTGAGTTCAAGTTTTTCTTGAGCTCGAACCGTAGACAATGATTTTCTGACTCAAAGTCGAATACAAAGATTCAATATTTATGAAGTCTCAGGCTTGATCACGGAAGCATCTTTCTTGACTGCTATCAACTAAATGATTCGTGTTTAAAATTTTTACAGGACATGATAACTGCTGGGATGGACACAACTGCAATTTCAGTCGAATGGGCCATGGCTGAATTGATCAAGAACCCCAGAGTCCAACAGAAGGTTCAAGATGAAATAGACGGTGTAATTGGACATGAGCGTGTTATGAATGAAATGGACTTCTCAAACCTTCCCTACCTACAGTGTGTGGCTAAGGAAGCTCTCCGGTTGCACCCTCCAACCCCACTTATGCTCCCTCACCGTGCCAATGCCAATGTAAAAATCGGTGGATATGACATTCCTAAGGGCTCAAATGTGCATGTAAACGTGTGGGCAGTAGCCCGGGACCCCAAGGTGTGGAAGAATCCCTTGGAATTCTGGCCAGAAAGGTTCCTTGAAGAAGATGTGGACATGAAGGGACATGATTTTCGACTACTTCCCTTTGGTGCTGGAAGAAGAGTATGTCCCGGTGCACAACTCGGAATCAATTTGGTGACATCGATGATAGGTCATCTCATGCACCACTTCACTTGGGCTCCACGTAATGGCTCGAGTATAGAAGAGATCAACATGGAAGAGAATCCTGGTCTGGTCACCTATATGAGGACTCCATTGGAGGCTGTACCCACTCCAAGATTATTGCCACAATTGAATGAAAGGACTACGGTCGATACGTGAGTTTTGTCAATTTTTTCAAATGCCGTGGATTGGGGTTTCTGTTGTATGGTTGAGTTGAATTGAATTTGATGTGAAGTCACCAACAACTTTGTTTTAATCAATAGTTCGAATAGTTTACGTATATGTTTGAATTTTTAAAGTCAAACTCGAATCTTAGCTCTCATTCAAATCGAACTAAAACAAAAAAAAATTAAAATTTTCGATCTTCCAATTGTGATTGAATACATCTATTTCGAGTCAAATTCGAGCCTTCAATATTTTAGAATCTCTGTTCGATTCGGTTCGTTTACGCTTCTACGAGAAGTATATTATTTCCTTGTGCTTGCACCTAATGAGGGTGGTAACTTGTTGAAGATCTTTTAAAGTTCCACGAACACGTTGATATAATCTGTAAAATACATGCCGATACTTGGAAGTTTATCTAGTTCTAAGTTTGGGACAAATTCTTATATTCGAAATCCAATTATAACATTCTCCTCCTACATCTTAAAAAAAATTAATTCAGTTACGTTTGTCGAAAAACATAATTCAATACCAAAAATAATAAGATGTTTATATTACAGTTAAGACAATTTTGAATGTTAACATAAAAATATCAAACAGTTACTCCGCCACTCTCTCACTTTATTAATCTAATGGCAAAAACTTATGTGAGACGGTTTCACGGGTCATATTTGTGAGACGGATCTCCTATTTGGGTTGTTCATGAAAAAATATTATTTTTTATGCCAAGAGTATTATTTTTTATTGTGAATATGGGTAGGGTTGACCCGTCTCACATATTAAGATCTGTGAGACGGTCTCACATGAGACTCACTCTAATCTAATAAGTAAGACGTGTGTTGCACGTGAGGCACGTAGTAAGATTGATTTTGTAAGGAGTAAATAGAAATTAGATAGTTATATGGATTTTTTTGCGAAAATGAAAAATTCATTATCCATTTAGAGGTTTAAATATTGAAAAACATGATATTCATTCTAAGTTTTTAATATAAAAAAAATAGGCATAATTAATTCTTCTCCAACTTTATTTGTACTTTTTTGGCCCAACTCTTTGTTGTTGTTTTGATTGATTTTCTTCGGCCTTCGATCAAAATCAGCAATCTTCTCAACATCTTCGATCGCGATGGTATCTTCTTGGAAGATGACTGTTTTGTTCTGTTTTGTTTTTTCCCCATTGTATTGCCATTTTGTTTGCGCTTGTGCTCTTCTTACCTACATTTAGTATATCTTTGATGCTTCGAGTCTTTCTTCTTTTTGCATATGTGATATTTCTCTTGAATTTTTATGGCTTCTCAAAATAATCTCCAATTATTGATATTATTTCATTCTTGTCTGAATCTGATTTCTGTAATCTGAAAAGAAACTTGTGATCTTCTTTGCTTGGGTGATAAAGTATATTTTCTTGCTCTACGACACTTTATTGCTGCTATATAAAATATGTAATTATTAAAAATACCATAATATTATTATAATATATTGAAATGAATATTTTTAATCACCTTAGTTTGCATCTCAATGTATTTCTTAACAAAACACTTTGTTGCTCGAATAATGTCACTCTTGCCGTTTCATTTTGATCTTGGACGATTATTGTTATGTGGTATCTGGAAAATCACTAATGATTACATCGTAGTTAAATGTATTTGATTAAGCGTCTACAATTGAGCATAGTGTAGTACCTTAGTACGACTTTGACATTGAACTTTGCACAATTCGTACAATTAAATCCATTAGTGGTATTAGTAAAAGCTTTGTGATAGTTATTTCAAGACTCGTACCAAATGGGACTATTTGTTTTCAATGTCCTTGATGCTTACTGTTGTAAAATTTATTTCGGAAGTTTGACAAACAGAACGTATAAAGATTGAACAAACTGACCAAGAAGACTGAAAAGAACTGATCTAAAAATACGCAAACTATTGGTTGCCTAACTGAAGATTATTGCGCAGATAAGGCAACTGAACTAAGCTAACTAAAATGTGTAGTCGACTGGATGATCAGTTGGAACTGATCAGTCTTACTGCAATCAGTTGTGAGCTATGAGCTAGTTCCATCGGCTGATAGTTTGACACGTCATCAGTTAAGGAATGTAATTATCAACCGACAACTGTATAAAAGCAGACTGTAACATGTAGTGGGAACGCTGCATTTCAGCAATGCTACAGTGTACGACTGTCAGAAAGATATAGACGTGGCAAAAAATGGATAGAAAGATTCAAACACATTTATTGTTACCGTTGAAAGCAAATCCTATAAATAGCCGAAAAAAGTAGCTAAGAGACAAAAGAAACTGAACTATCAAGTTTTTATTCTGCTGAAATCTTAGCTTTTTGTTCATATTCAAAATATTTCCAAACCTCACACTTAGCATATACATTCATAGCATTCAAAGGCTATACATTGAGCTTATAAGCACAAACACATATCGTTGTAATATTCGATCTTATAGAGATCAGTCGTGTTAAGTAGTTTCAGATTAGTTGAGAACTGATAAACTGTATTGAAACTAAGAGTTTGTGTGCCATTGTTAAGTCCAAAACTGAAGGGGGTCTTTTAGTGGATATCCTATCTTATAGATAGAAGAGGTGACGTATGAGTGATTGAAATATCCGAACATCCATAAATCTTGAGTCTCTTAATTTCAGTTTTATTATATCTGTCAGTCAGTTTACTTTCGCACTTTCATTAGTTAACTGATTGGCATTGACATAAAAAGATTCCCGAGTTTAGTTGATCACTAAACTGACTCATTATTCGAAAAGGTGATAAAATTGTCTAGTGTTTATTCAACCCCACTTCTAAACACACTTTCACCTATCAACTGATCCTATCAGTTACTTTGATTTAGTAATACTTGTTCTATATATAATATTATAAGATTGCAAACAATTCTTATATATGTCTTGTTATTTTACAGTCATATTGTAAGGTATAGACATGTAATCTAGGGTTTTATTTAAATTACGTGTTTATTTATTTTATGCATTTAATGCATAAATATTGCATGAAAATTGTGTTATTACTTAATCTTTATTTTTGGCCCATTAGTGCAATGTTTAACATTTAAATATACCTTAAACTAATCATAACCCTAAAACTAATCATTTGGCTGCCCACCCCATTTAGTTCAACAGCTTTTCTCGTGAGTTTCAGCAGCCTTGCTGAAAAATATTTCGGTCCTCCATTATTTCTTCAAACAAGTTACCTCCCGCTCTTCCGGTGCTTCCCCGACACGTGATTCTTTGAGTTTTCAAGCATATAAACATCAAGGCACACTAGTATTTTCATTTTCTCTTCATACACGCGATAATTATGCTGAATTTATGTATTTGTATGAAAATTTTATGATATGCACCATGCTTGTGTTTTTGAATGAGTTTGACATGAAAACCTTGCATTGTTTTGCCTCCATCTCACGTTTTCTTGTATGGTTGCAAGGGGCTGCTGTTTTTGGTGAGTTTAAGGGCTGTTCAAGGTGTTAAGATTGTGTCATGTGTCTGGTGCTGAGTATTAATCGAGATAAGTAAAGGTCCGAACGTGGTATCGTTGAGGAATAATCGGTTTTGGCGAGATCGAGGGTTTTGGGTGGTGTTGTCAAGCACGGCTTGATTCTTGCCATGGAGCTGACCCTCTTGGGTCGTGACAGGGTTGGGAGAGGGTCATGATCGGTTAGGCGTGGTCTAGGAGTCGTCCGAGGAGGAGTTAGATCGAGGGTTGGTTCCTTAGCCTTGTGTGGTGCGGTTGCGAGAGTAGCACACGGGGCTGATATTTTGGGCATCAGGGTTAACTAGGATTGGGTCGAGGAGTTTATCTTGGGTTTGATCATGGTCTCAGTGTAGCTCGTTAGGTGCTGGACATGTTGGCTTTTGGTTAGAATCGACAAACGCGCGGTTTGGTGCATTAGGGTTTGCAGGAACTTCAAAGCGCTGAAAGTTAAAAAATTTTCAGGGGATGGTCGAGAGGCTTAAGAGTACTGGTCTTGATGGCTTAAAGGTGTTTAGGATGCATATAAGGTATGGTAAAAAGTTGGGAGAAATTTGATTAAGTTTCGGGTTGATTCGAGTTAAAACCGGCCTCCGGTCCAAATTTAAACAACAAAAAATTTAAGTTTTGAAATGGACTCAAGTTTACATCTAAGGAATTCTTGTAAATGTGTTTTGGGATGTTTTAAGGAGTTTGGTAAGCTTCGAGTCGAAATTTAGTGGTCTAGGGGTAAAACGGTCATTTAGGGTTTCTAGGGGCAAAAAATGTGTTTTGGGATGTTTTAAGGAGTCGGGTAAGCTTCGGGTCGAAATTTAGAGGTATAGGGGTAAAACGGTCATTTAGGGTTTCTAGAGGCAAAAAGCTCATTTTGCACCCGGGGTGAGTTTCTGGTCCTGGCAGCGCCCTGAGCTTAAAAATTAGCATGTTTTAAATTTTTATGCATCATTATTATGATTTTTACGAAATTATGAAAATTACGTTGCATGCTTGATTTTAAGAAAATTTACGTACATGCATGATTTTGTTAAGTGATGAAAATGCTGATGTTTTGAAGGATGAAAATTGGTTATGACTAACGATGTATATGTAAATGAGAATGATGTATATGTAAATGATAATGATGATGCCTAGACACAGTGGATGAGTAACATTGTCGCTGATGTCCGACAGGCGCCGAGTACCACGGTTTTATGTAGATGGATCCATCGTATAATGATGAACGATAAAGATGATACGAAAGTCAAAACTAAGGAATTGAATTCAATTAAATTTAAAGTTCAAGAATATGATGATAAGAAGAGCTGTTTTGACACTCATGTTTTTATGATGCGCTCACATTTACGCTTTTTAATTCATGAATTGTACATTGATTACAATATATTTTTCACTACTGTGTGCTATGTATATGTACTTGTTATTCCGGTACAGGTGTGTTGAGTCTTTAGACTCACTAGGTGTGAATGATGCAGCTGAGCATGTCGATGAGGGGACTAGAGGTGCCGAATTCTGAGTAGGCAGGACTGGATGTGGGTGCACGACCCGAGGACCACATTTCTTCTGCACATTATGATTTTATGAGATTAGTGAGGACATGAGCATCTTATACATTGGTTTTTGACACGTTGATGATTACTAGGATTTTATTCGATTATGTTTACGCTTATTTTATTGGATGAGTTTGGCCATTTTAAACTACACTATTTAAAATTGTCAAATATTTACAATTATTTTTAAACGGTATATTTTTCAGTAGGATTGCATGCATGCAAAACATTTAGATTTTTTTTTCGAGAATGTGAGCTTTAAAAAATTGCTTTGTTCCAAAACAGAAATTTTTGAAACTTAATATCATCATTATCTGCTGGAAAGTTTTTTTAATCCTTCAATTGATGTAAGCTTAATTAGTTGGATTCTTTTATCATTTTCTCCATCCAAAGTTTAGTCAATGTTTTTCGACTTGTATTTCTCCTAGTACATGATCAATAGAGGAGAAATTCGTCACAACTAAGACATTGAATTGGGTCGTAACAGCCAAAGTAAAATTTTATCTGATAATTACTATCATCACAACCATGTATAATAATATCTTTGTCATAAAGTATGTTAGGATTATTCTCTTCAACCCAAATAGCTGTGACTTGATCAATCGATGGAGTGTTATAGCACCATTGATACAAAACAACATTCTTACAAATATGTAACTTGATATCCTCAAAAGACGAATATTGTTTAATATGACGTAACACTTCTGTGCATGGATATTTTCAATATATCAATTAATGCTGCCACAATTTAACTTATGACATGCATCCTAATACCCAATTCAAAGTTGGAAATGAGCTGGATATTGATCCCTAGATCGGTGAAAAAGTATGAAAAATCCGTCGTGAAACCCGAAAAGTATAAACCACACAGCTTTAGAACGCAAGTTCTCTATCAAGCCTAGCACCAAAAGATGTAACGATCATGGGCCATTAGGCTGAACCAACATAGGCCTCGGCCCATATTAATGCACCACTATTGATCATGGGTCGTTACGATGGTCCAGTATGGAAACCACTTTCCAGGGGTGGGGCTCATGCCCATGCACTGTCACTCATAGAATATCCCACCTCTGGAAAGTTGTTTCTTTCACGTTCCCCAACACTTGAACCCAAGACCTCCAGGCTTAAGTACCTAAATCCAACACTTTAAGAATATAGGTATTTAAGTCTGGAGGTCTTGGGTTCAAGTGTTGGGGAATGCGAAATAAACCACTTTCTAGGAGTGAGATATTCAATGAGTGACGGTGACCTATGCTGGACCATCCTAACGACTCATGATCAGTAGTGGTGCAATGGTGTGGAATGAGGCCCATGTTGGTTCAACCTAATGACCCATGATCGTTACAAAAAAAGTACGATCATGTGCCATTAGGCTGAACCAACATGGGCCTCGGCCCATGCTGGACTATCCTAACGACCATGACCAATAGAAGTGCATGAGTATGGGCCGAGGCCCATGTTGGTTCAGCCTAATGGCCCATGATCGTTACAAAAGATGTAAAGGAAAAAAGACTATTGTCTAACCTAATTTTGCGACGAAACTTAACGTCATTGGATATTCGCAATCTGTGAATAGAGTCATCAAACTTGATGAGAAAAAAAATCGACCAATTTAATTTTATTAGAATCACAACAAAATGAGGGAGGCTTAAATTCGAATTTCTCTGCACCACAGAAATGGTCAAAAGATAGAGGGGCTAACAAATGTTGGTAGTCGAAGTTGCATTCGAAAATTGAAACCAGAAAAGCAAGATGGAAACCTTAAAGCAGGCACTACAAAACTAATTTTCCTTAAAAGAGCATAACAGTTCTATAGAAAATACAAACAAGAAGAAATTGTTAATTTTGATAGTATATAATTATTCACAATGGAGAATACAAGCTACACGGAACTTATGCACTCCAGACCCTTGACTTGCTGAAAATAATTAGCAGACAAACACAAAATAAGTTTCTTGAAGCAGATGGGAAATCAATACTGTTTTTGGATCTATTTTTTTATACAACTGAATAATTGTAAATTGTAATGTATGCGATATTATAAATTTCATAGATGGGTGAACTCATCTAATGGGAAGTTCTAATGAACTTCCCATTTCATTTAAACAAAACTCTAGTGAAACGAACCTCTCTTTTTAACTTTAAAATTCTAGAAATTTTTTTTCAAACCCTTATTTCAAAATTAATAATTAAAACCACTTTTTTATAAATCAACATACTTCAACGTATAGATCTCAAATGCATGAAAATCCCTAAATCGTCAATTCACCAAAAATCCTACGTCGATCTTTAACAAGATCGACTAACTTCAAAATAAAGCATAAAAGAATATCTCTAATAAATCATTAAAAAAATATTTTAAATCTTTTAACTATCAAGCTAATATTGAAATAAATATCTCTCGGGAGTGTACTGTCTGCGTAGATCCACTCAAGCGTCAGCGCCTGCCTCAATATCATCACATGCAACATTCAACCCTAGTGCATTCAACCTTAGTATGTTCTAAACAGAAATAGCAAATAATACATATACAAACACATGCATGAAAACATAATTTTATTTAAAATAAGCTTGTAATCATAAATAGGTCATAATTCGTAAAATCGTAAATCGTAAAGCTTTCAATCATTTATCATTTTGGGTTAATTTTTATACTTGAAAGTGACTAACTTTTTATCCTCTGGTATAATGATCGGTCTTAGCTCACCATTGCGCATGGGGAGGGGCACTATACACCGACGTAAAATGGAAATACGATCATTGGGCTCCCTTTGGGGCCTTTTACCGTAAACGGGCTCCATCTGAGGCTTTTCCCCTCACGATATTATCAAAAGTCATATATCATATCATCTTTGTCACAGTTAATTCACATCCTTCAAATTTTTTTCCTTTTCTTTTAATTTATAAAATATCATGACTTTCCAGAAAAGCATTTTTGCAGTAACAATTGCACAGCTTTACCATAAATCATATAATATCATAATTTCATCAAAATCATCATAATATATTATTTAACATGCGTTAGGACCCCATGGGACGGTGCCTACCCTTTTCTTACTACTCAGGTGTAAAATGACCGTTTTGCCCATAGACGTAAAATATTTATATTTTTTGAATTTTTCTTACTTTCATTGACTCTAGACCATCCCAAATAATTATTTAAGCTTAAATTTAATTTTTTATATTTTTATTTAGCTTAATTTTTAGGATTTCGATTTAATTCCTTAATTACTAATTCGTGGAGCGTTTAATTCCCGAATTAATTCAAAATTTATTAATTTTTTCCCAAATTTTTATCACGAACTTTTCACACCTAAATCACTATCGTGAACCAT
Organism: Primulina eburnea; assembly: GCF_022965805.1. Lineage (NCBI taxonomy): Eukaryota > Viridiplantae > Streptophyta > Magnoliopsida > Lamiales > Gesneriaceae > Primulina > Primulina eburnea. Next base: position 10,109,790 of record NC_133113.1, on the reverse strand, counting down.
GAACGGACTCCCGTGGACCAAGGTTCAAATCATTTTTCTTTCTAAACCCTAAACTCGAACCCTAGCCTAACCATATTGAGCCAACCCCGGACCATCATGGACCAGACCCTCACTCCAGCCTCTTGGACCCTCGCTGACCTAGCCTAACCCAGCGCACCATCCCCTAGCCACAAGCCCAAGCCGTGCGCTCCCATCCTTAGTTTCCTCGGCCGCGACCCTCTCGTACCAACCCACCCCGAGCCTCGACCGTACCAACCCCGCCTCGACCTTGAACCATCATCCCCAGAGCCTACTGGACCAGCCTAGATCCCTAGACCCGCCGCGAGCCTCCCTCTCTTGGACCTAGCCGTGTGCGTGCAAGGGGAGAGTCCTAACTCATGAGGACTCTTCCCTAGCTGCTATAATTAAACCCTAGCCACACTATGACTCTTCCCAAACCTTGACCACATCCAACCGAGCCCCTAGCCATGCCTTGGCCGAGCCACACGTAGCAATGCAAGCTAGCCGATCGCTTATCGCTTATTCATGTGGGAACCATACGAAAACCCTAGGTGTGTTCTTGCTAGCCAATCTCGACTCCAGCCATCATTCTCACCTTAAATCGTCCATGTTATAACCATAAAACATCCTATGTTGACAGCGTACTCGTTGAAAATCATAACACGTTCATACATACGTAAAAACTTTCAAAACTTTAAAAATAATCGTCAAAACGTTACGCAATTTAAACTCCGATATTTTTCATGCAAAATAAACAAAACATGCATATTATGGATTGAATGATGTGTCAAGGGAGTTTAGAAACGTCCCTTTGCATTTTATAACGCTCGAATATACTATCGTCGATGTGGGGTGCGAGGAAGAACGAACGGACGACGAAGACTCCTAGTTTTCTCCTCTCCAACTTTTCAAAAATTAGTGTGTGTGTGTGTGTGTATGATGGTGTGATTTCGGCTGGTTATGAGTGCAAAAGCCCTAGGTTTTAATTTTATAGATTTTAATTTGCATGATAATAGGCTTGGGTTTTCGGCTTTCAAGTTTAGGAGTAATTGAGCCTAATCATCCTAGGTAAATTAGGTTCAATAACACATATTTAATTGAAAAATAAAGGACTATAAAAATTAGTTTTCAAAAATAATGTATTTCATATTTTAAAAGTCCCTAGTTTGACCAAAACCGGCTTCCCGGATAAAATCGAGCTCTTATCGTAAAATAATTTGAACTCTATCATTTTTAGAAAAATTTAGTCATTTTTTATCATATTAATATGCTTTCAAAATTTTATTGAAAAAAATTATAATTTGTCTTGGTCGTGTTCGATTTCTTTTCCCTAGCATTTTATCGAATATTGGGATAAAATTCTTCAATTTCATGAAACCATGCACTTTAAAATTTAAGTACGTAAAATATATACCAATTAAGCATTTAAAATAAATTCAACAAAAATAAATATGCAATTTAAATCGTTTGCATTGATACGATTTATGTGGGTTGGTTTTTGGGCGTCACAGATAGCTCACGAGATACCACCCACAATGAATCATAATGAAGAATACACATGAATAAAGAAAGAAGGGAAAAGAGAAGGAAACAAACCTAACAACGCATCACTACGGTCAGACCAAAACTGGCAATCCACACATGATAACTCGAGTTTATTTAAACTAAAAATAAATAAAAAAAATTTAACACCAACAAAATTAACCGAATACAAAATTATTTAACACAATAAATCAAAGACACCACAAATTTAATTTAACACAGTTAATAAAATACAAAAGGATAAAATAGATGGACAATATGAAATTTAACTCAACACAAAATTGAAAAACACAAATTAAATTTAACAAAATCAATAAAAGATAAACTTTAGAATACAAGAGAAATATTATCATAACACAAATTGAACTTAACACAACTAATAAAAGACCAAATTTATAACACAGTGACAACATAGACAACAAACAAATTTAATCTAAAGCAATTTATAATAACAAATGTCACATACACAATTAAATACAATGATAGTATGAACAAAACCCAATTCAACTCATCCTCTCAAAAGTATGCTATGAATTACTATCGGAGAATTTTACTATGAAATATAGATGATATCTTGTATTTTTTTATGTCGAATAATACGAATTAAGCAGTATTGTTAATGAAAATTTATATAATATCTTAGCAAGTTTGGGTGATAAGGAAAGATTTTGTTCTACATTCGGACACAAACTGAGAGCTTTTAACTAGAGATGTCAATGGGGTGGGTATGGGCGGGTTTGGCTAAACCCAAGACTCTCCCCATGAAAAAAAACTTTGACCCATTACCCGCCCCACCCCAGATATTCTTCGGACCCACCTGTGGGGACCCGGACGCTAATCAAGTTCTTAATCATCATCGGGACAAATTAATCAATTATAAAGCAGGGTCTAAATTTGTTTTTTAAAATGCGGAAGGTAATGGAATCAAACTCTTATACATATCAGTATAAAAGTATAAATCTGATAAAATATACAATCATACATACTCAGGTTCAACAACTACTAACAAGTGTTTAAACCCTAGCTCTAGTCCAAGTCCGGTATCACCACTCTAATCTCGGTCTGTCTTCACCTCTGTGACCCTGTACTTGTCCCACCTGTTGTCATGCACACATACAAACAAGACAACAGCCGGATAACTCCGGTGAGATATAAATATCCCAGTATAAACAATGTATTAAATGCAATCATATAAAACATATATAAAAGCATAAACAAACATCAAAACATGTATCTAATCTGATGACATGAATTAATGACTCGTGATCTAATCTTATCTTATCTCAAATCTAGGGATCCCAATCTAATTTAGACTTTTGTATGCTGTATCGAGTGTCTGAGATAGACGTCGATCTACATCTAAGGCTCTTCGATACACCGTAAGTCTAGAGTCTTGGGGACGGGTTTGATATCCGTGAATTCGGTTAAACATTGTATGCTACAGTATGACGGGCATGAGATTGAGTTAGATTGCATTGTACTTGGGTTGTCCGATTTTGATTGTATTATTGGTATTGATATGCTGACCAAGTACAGAGCGACAGTTGATTGTTTCCACAAGATAGTGAGATTCAGACCAGATATAGCTGAAGAGTGGAAATTTTACGGGAAGGGTTCTAGATCGAGAATTCCTTTAATATCCGTATTATCTATGACTCGATTGTTACAGAAAGGAGCAGAAGGATTCCTTGTATATTCAGTAGATTTACTGAAGTCGAGTCCAGCATTGGCAGATCTGCCAGTGGTACGTGAATTTGCTGACGTCTTCCCAGATGAGATCCCGGGATTACCTCCAGTTAGAGAGATAGACTTCAGCATTGAACTGATGCCAGGTACAGTACCGATTTCTAGAGCTCCGTACAGAATGGCACCAGTTGAACTGAAAGAATTGAAACACCAGCTTGAAGACTTACTGGCCAAGGGGTACATCAGACCGAGTGTTTCTCCTTGGGGTGCTCCAGTACTGTTTGTAAGAAAGAAAGACGGTTCGATGAGACTCTGCATCGACTATCGGCAACTGAACAAGGCAACGGTAAAGAATAAATATCATTTGCCTCGTATTGACGATTTATTTGATCAGTTGCAGGGTTCTTCAGTATATTCCAAGATTGATTTAAGATCGGGATATCACCAGCTGAGAGTCAGAGATTCTGATATCTCAAAGACGGCATTCAGAACCAGGTATGGACATTATGAATTTATTGTCATGCCGTTTGGTCTGACGAATGCTCCATCTGTATTCATGGGACTGATGAACCGTGTATTCCAGAAATATCTCGATGAATTTGTGATTATATTCATCGATGATATTTTGATTTATTCAAAGAATATGAGTGAGCATGCTGAGCATTTAAGAACATTGTTGCGAATTTTAAGAGCTGAGAAATTATATGCTAAACTGTCGAAATGTGAGTTTTGGCTAAGACAGGTAGTATTTCTGGGTCATATTATATCTGGAGATGGTATATCAGTTGATCCCAGTAAAGTGGAAGCCGTGATTTCTTGGCCAAGACCGACGTCAGTGCCCGAAATTCGCAGTTTTATGGGTTTAGCGGGATATTACCGCCGTTTCATTAAAGATTTCTCGAGTATAGCTAAACCAATTACTCAGCTGACTCAGAAGAATTTTCCATTTGTTTGGTCTGACGAGTGTGAGACCAGTTTTCTGGAATTGAAGAAGAGACTGACCAGTGCCCCGGTGTTGATTATTCCATCCGGTACTGGTGATTTTGTGGTTTATTGCGACGCTTCTCACAGAGGGTTGGGATGTGTGTTGATGCAACGAGGGCATGTTATTGCTTATGCCTCAAGACAGCTTAAACCACATGAGACCCGTTATCCAATTCATGATCTAGAATTGGCAGCCATTGTCTTTGCATTAAAGATATGGCGACATTATCTTTACGGGGAGAAGTTTGAGATATATTCTGATCATAAGAGTTTGAAATATCTGTTTTCACAATCTGAATTGAATATGAGACAGCGAAGATGGCTTGATTTACTTAAAGATTTTGATTGTGAAATCAAATACTATCCAGGAAAGTCTAATGCAGCAGCTGATGCACTGAGTCGAAAGGTATGTTCTTTATCCTTATCGACGATTGGTGTTTCAAATTTGATAGAAGACTGCTGTTTGTCTGGATTACAATTTGAAACAGATTATAGACCGTTGAGACTTTATACGGTGCAAGTAGAACCAGAGCTGATTATGAGAATTAAGGCAGCTCAGCGAGGTGATTAGAATGTACAGAAATCAGTATCGATGATTAGAACAGGACATCGATCAGAATATCAGGTACGTGATAACGTCTTGTATGTGAATAATCGTCTGGTTGTGCCGAATGTTTCAGATTTGAAACGTCAGATATTGTCAGAAGCGCACAACAGTCGATTCAGTATTCACCCTTGTGGCAGAAAGATGTCCAATGATTTGAAAAGACAGTTCTGTTGGAAACAAATGAAGACTGACATTGCCGAATTTGTTTCCAAATGTCTGAATTGCCAGCAGGTGAAAGCCGAAAGAAAAAAACCAGGAGGATTATTACAAAGTTTGTCCATTCCTGAGTAGAAATGGGATCACATTTCCATGGACTTTGTGACGCAGCTGCCGCGTTCCTCCAAAGGTTGTGATGCGATTTGGGTCGTGATTGATAGATTGACCAAATCCGCATGTTTTATTCCGTACAAGATGACGTACAGATTTGACCAGATGGCAGAGATCTATGTCAGAGAAGTGGTCAGATTGCATGGAGTGCCGAAGTCGATTGTATCAGACCGTGATCCTCGATTTACTTCGCACTTCTGGCAGAGTTTGCAGCAGGCTCTCGGTACGAAATTACATCTGAGTACCGCATATCATCCACAGACCGACGGACAGTCAGAGCGGACTATCCAGACCCTGGAGGATATGCTGAGAGTAGTAGTGCTTGATTTTAGCACTAATTGGCAAGATGCATTGCCTCTTTGTGAGTTTTCGTACAACAACAGCTATCAGATGAGTATTGAGATGGCATCATTTGAAGCGTTGTACGGAAAGAAATGCAGATCCCCTCTATATTGGGATGATATCTCTGAAGTGCCGGAGATTGGACCAGATATGATCAGAGATATGACAGAAAAAGTGAAGCTAATTCGAAAGAAAATGAAGGCAGCGCAAGACAGACAGGCCAAATATGCCAATGTTCGACGTAGACCATTGGTATTTGAGGTAGGAGACCGAGTATTTTTGAAGATTTCACCTTTTAGAGGAATTGTCAGATTTGGCAAGAAAGGGAAACTGTGTCCACGATACATTGGGCCTTATGAAATTCTCGAGAAGGTAGGAGATCGTGCCTATCGACTCGCTTTACCGCCTTCATTATCTGGGATACATGATGTCTTTCATGTATCGTTATTAAGGAAATACCTTCCTGATGCTTCACATGCTATTCAACCAGATGAGGCCGAACTGGATGAGACGTTGAGCTATGTCGAAAAACCGGTTCAGATTATTGATCGGAAAGAAAAACAGCTCAGAACGAAGACTATTCCACTTGTAAAAGTTCAATGGACTCGTCATGGTGTAGAAGAAGCAACTTGGGAGACTGAATCAGATATGAGACAAGAATTCCCAGAGTTGTTTTGATAATGTAAATTTCTTATACAGTTTTGTATATATACTCCTTATTGATACGAATGAAATGCTTGTGATTTCGAGGACGAAATCGTATCTTAGGGGGGGAGAAATGTAATGCCCGAGAATTAAACACGGTTAATTAACAATTATTGAGTACTAATTTAATGTGATTATGAAAGGGCTAACCGAGACACGAAATGAGATCGCATGTGAAAAGGTGAGTGCGAGGACTGATCGAGCAAAACTTGCACTGTGAATTCCCCAATAAAATATGATTTTGTATGCTCAAAAAGTAATCGCAAGTGCACGATATCAAGTAATAATATAGTGTATGTGAATACGAGTATCGTTCCACTGAGGACTGTATTTAACAATTATTATTTTAGTTATTAAAACTTTAGCGACGAAAAGTGATCGATTGTGTTATAACTATTAAAATGCAAGAAAGTTAAATAAACAATTTCAAAGATCAAATGATGAAATGTGAATTCTAAATCGATTAATTAAATTTCAAATGATAAAAGAATTTGTTGGGAATTCTGGTTCACCTACCCCGTATTAATTAATTAATTCGTTCGATTGTATTCTACGCTTCCGACAGGATTTCCTATTTAATTGAACACACTCTCTCGAGCTATGTCAAACTAATTCACTCAATGAAGTAATTAAATATCTTTAATTATTTATCAAGAATGAATCGCATTTCGATTAATGAAACCCCCTAGTTTTCGACCCTAAGGACTATGACTATCGGCACGTATCCAATTTCATATGTCTATGCAAATTGTAGATCCGCGAATTAAACTACTCGATCCTATCACTAGTTATTCTCTCGAACTCACTCGTGATATAAAATAGTCGTTAAAGTTAGCTACGCTCAACGACACAATGAAAATCGTAGAATAATCAAGACTAAATTACAAACCGACATATAAATTAATCAACTAAAAGTTCGGGGTAGGATCCCCTTTAATCCCAACAAATATTGAAAGTTAGCTACGAGAATTCATAGTTAAAACAACAAAGCAATGTTTAAACAAAGGAAAATAAGCTAGAAATACTAGGCGTGACGGAATCTGCGAAGAATGAAGCCCGGAAATCGTCGATTCTTCAATCCAAGTGCAAAAAGCTCCCTTCCACCCTTGCTTGGCTCGAAAATATGTCTCCCCCTTGCCCAAGAGTCGACCACCCACCTTTCCATAGCAACCCACCTCCCGAATAAGGTAAGAAAATCGCGTCCAAAATTTACCAAAAATAACCGGCGCTCGGGCGGTAGAAAAGTACCGCTCGAGCGCCAACTTCTCTGTGAGTTCCCTCGGCTGGTGCGGCATTCGCGCTCGGGCGGTATAAATATACCGCTCGAGCGCCGATAGTTCTGTCTCGGCACTTCACTTCTCGCGCTCGGGCGGTAGAAAAGTACCGCCCGAGCGCCACATGTTCTGTAACTCACTCGGTTTTGTCAGTTCTCGCGCCCGGGCGGTAGAAATATACCGCCCGGGCGCCACTTATTCTGTCCAGATTGCTTGAGCTTTCCACACTTTGCTATATTTTCCGTTTTCCGATCATTTCCCTGCAAATTCATCACGCCCAGTGAGACACGACACAATGAAAATACTTACTATAAAATGAACAAAAAGTAACTGAAAAGCATGCAGGCTCAAAGAAAACGCACTAAAACTAACACACTAAACACGTAAAAACACCACTTATCAACCCCCTCATACTAACCTTTTGCTCGCCCTCGAGTAAAACAGGTTAAAGCACGAGATTCTAAACAAACTCAACAAACACACAAAACGAACTTAAACAACACGAAACACAAGAAAATGTCAATGGTGAGTTGACGACGGTTATGTTCATGCCTCAGTTTACTTCCGCCCATACACATCATAATCAAGTCAAATCACAACCGAGTACTCATTCTCATCTACGCAAAAATCTCGACACTAATTTGAACGTGTGTGTGTGTCATGATGGGTCTAATCATTCGTACTTCAAATAGATCAATCATCAAATAATGCGAGTCACTCAATCAACACGTCAATACAAGTCTCCCTAGCATGCATCCCCGTGTCCATTCATCACTAACCATCAATTGAACTTTATTCAATTTTTTTAATTGCAGAGAAAGGTGTCGAAAAGAAAGGAATTAAGCTCAAGTGGCTAAGAGTTGGGAGTACATTGATCATTTTCATTGTGCAATTGTCAAGACTGTTCGTCTGACTTCCTCGTCTCCTTACATCTCCAACTTTTAGCCTAGGAATAGATTTTCATTCCTTTTAGTTCGGCTCTCCCCTCACCTTACATCTCCTTCTTTTTTTTTTCTTTTTCTCTTTTTTTTTTTTTTTTTTGATGCACAATTTTCACACATGTACTCCCTAGGCCAAGAAGATATATCTTTGGATTACAGCCGATTAGGAGTATGATATTGTAATTCAGTGCGTTGGAGAAGAGGTGCATGCAATGTTCAACATTAGCGACTTATTTTCACGGGCCTACATGCTAATTTAACTCATAAATAGTGCCTTGCAAGTTAACCACACAAAATTTTCAAACTTCACTACTATTCTCACAAAGTCCTAGTCCCCACACAAATGTGCTCAAAAGTTCAAATTTTGTACCAATATTCATGCTTCAACAATCAAGAGACTCGTTCACAAAGTGACCCAAAAAAAATTTTTTTTGTAAACTATCAATTTTAGATCATCACTGGCTCATAACTACGTCTTCTCACCAAAATGACATAAACGACACCAACAAAATCAAAGAGATGCAACGAAACGAAACCAATGAACTAAACAACCAACACAATCTACCCACCCCCTCATACTAGAGTTGTGCCATGCCCTCATAGCACAAAACGAAACAAAACTAAAACTAAAACAACTAATGAATGCAAACGCAAGATAGAATATGCAAAAAAAAAAAAAACAGAAAGGGGAAACAGTAAACTCCCCTGATCAATCCTCCTCCTCGTCATGATCCGGCGGTGGCACTCCTGCATCATCCCCCGGCTGATAATAACCGTACCGGAACTGGAATGGGGGGGGCGGTAGTGGAGACGGCTGGACGGTCGCGGGGTCAGTGCCCCCTTGCACAAGCAGCGAGCGCATCATGTAGTCAATGTGGGAGAGATGGTCGGTGACGTATGAATTGAACTGACCCTGATAAGTTTGAAAGGCAAGATTCTCAGCCATCATATCGGCTTGAGGTCGTCGGCGGGGTGGTGGTGGAAGGCGAGGTGGAGCGGCGGTGCTAGATCCACCAGCTCCCTCCTCCCGCTCAGGGAAGTCGACACGGCGTTTTGCCCTTTTCTTTCGCTCATCCTCCGCACAAATGGGCTTCATCGGTTGGAGCCACTCCTCGTCGTCCCTGAACTGAACCCCTGCCCGGGCACATAATTCTGAGATAATTGTCGGGAAGAAAAGCCCGATATGGCTGTTGCGGGCACTCAACATGATCTGCTCAAATATGAGTTTTCCCACATTGATGGGGTAACCTTGTCTCAATGCAAAAAGCAGCACCGCTCGCTCTTTCTGAACCTCGCTCTTATGCGAGACCGGCATCATGCGGCGGGCGACAAATAGATACCACAAGGCGGCCTCAACCTTCAAGTACCTCTCATCAAAACAGCTCGGTGGTCCACCCACCAGCTTCCACATTGCGCCCGGATAACACAGGGTCTCAATAATCAAATCATAGTTTGGCTCAACAACTAATGCCCGGTAGTTTGAGTCGTCAACTTCCGCGGTTTCTAATAGGGCATTGATTGTGGCAGAATCAAATGGCACAAGCTTCCCTCGAACGAATGCCCGACCATCATTTCGCTCACCGGCATTCGCGTAGAACTCACGGATCACCGATACCACAGCCGGCTTAGGTTGCTCACTAAATTTCTCCCACCCACGTTTCTCTAAATCAGAAAGAGTCGGTACGTATCTATCGTCAAATGTACGGCGAAATCCCCTCTCGGGAATGGGGTTTCGATGAATTTTTCCATGCTCAAATCGCTCCCTAGCCGCCTCATTCACAAAACGATGTTTATCAAATGACGAAGACGAAGAGGAGGAGCCGGGGTTACCTCGTTGTTTCTTCTTTGAAGTCATAGTAGTGGATGCAAGAGGTGGGTGACTCGGAGAAGATGATCGGCGTGATGAAGTTGCTTGATTCCTAAGGTGGAGTGCGTCACGGTGCTCGAATCTTGATGTGAGGAGAGATTACCTGCAAAAAAAAGAGGAGAGGAGAGTGAAGATGGGTTAGGGATTTGAGAGAAAATTGGGGAAGAAGGCGTGCAGAATGAGAGATGTGCGAGGTAATTCGCGCATATAAAGTAGGCGCGCTCGGGCGGTAGAAAATTACCGCTCGAGCGCGACCCGCTCTGTTGAAATTTCTTCGGAAGTGCGCGTGCGCGCTCGGGCGGTAGAAAATTACCGCTCGAGCGCCACTTATTCTGCCAATTTTTTCAAAATTTCGATTTTTCATTTTGTTTTCTTTTAGTTTTTTTTTTTTTTTTTTCTATTTAAATAAAAACATACTAACACTAAAATCAAAATGAAAGCAAGATGAAGGGAAGAATATAGTTCTCAATTTATAGTCGAGAGCTTGACTGTCGGTCCGTCTCAGTTCGGCGAATCTTGGAACCGTGTGATTCCAAGTTGTGGCTCAACTGTGCCACCCATGTAATGCTTTAGACGCTGGGCATTGACCGTGAATGTCCCGTCCTTCCCATCTTTCAGTTCGACAGCTCCCGATGGATAAACTTTTGAGATCACGAATGGACCGGACCATCGCGACTTCAATTTACCGAGAAACAAGCGCAACCGGGAGTTGTAGAGCAGAACACTTTCACCCGCCTTAAATTCCCTCTCGATGATCCTCTTGTCATGAGCCTTTTTTGTTTTCTCCTTATAAGACAGTGCGAGATCGTAGGCCAAATTCCGGAACTCCTCCAATTGGTCCAGTTGAAGCAAACGCTGTTCACCTGCATCAGTAAAATTAAAGTTTAGTGCTTTTGTTGCCCAGTATGCTCGATGCTCTAACTCAACAGGTAGATGACATGCTTTACCAAACAAAAGCCTATACGGTGTAGTGCCTATAGGTGTTTTAAAAGCGGTCCTATACGCCCAAAGAGCATCATCTAATCTCACCGACCAATCCTTCCTACTGACACCTACCACTTTCTCCAAAATTCGCTTAATCTCGCGATTCGACACTTCCACTTGACCACTCGTCTGTGGGTGATAAGGGGTAGAGATTTTATGTGTGACACCATATTTGCTCAAAAGTTTTTCAAAGAGTTTGTTGCAAAAATGAGTGCCACCATCACTAATGATTGCTCGTGGTGTTCCAAATCGGTTAAAAATATTTTTCTTTAAAAATTTTAGGACCACTTGAGCATCATTAGTGGCATATGCTTCCGCCTCTACCCACTTAGACACATAATCCACCGCAACCAAAATGTATTTTTTCGTGAAAGAAATAGGAAACGATCCCATAAAGTCTATCCCCCACACATCAAAAACCTCACACTCAATGATATTATTTAAAGGCATTTCGTGACGGTTAGAGATGTTACCTGACCGTTGGCATTTATCACAATGTAGCACATAAGAACGAGCATCTTTAAAGAGAGTTGGCCAATAAAAGCCACATTCGAGTACCTTAGATGCCGTCCGCGTTGGTCCAAAGTGACCACCTACCTCACGGTCATGGCAATGGTTGAGAATCTTATAAAACTCTTCCTCCGCAACACACCGTCTTATCATAGAATCTGCACAAATCTTAAACAGGAACGGTTCCTCCCAAAAATAGTATTTCACGTCAGAAAAGAATTTCTTTCGTTGGTGAAAAGATAAGTTCGGTGGAGGTGTGCCTGTGACAAGAAAGTTAGCGAAATTTGCATACCATGGACAATTTCTCACCTCAAATAGTTGCTCATCCGGGAACCAATCATCGATAGCAAGATCAACAGAATCATTACAAATATATTCTAATCTAGACAAATGATCTGCAACCACATTCTCAACACCCTTCTTATCTTTTATTTCTAAATCAAATTCTTGCAGTAATAAAATCCACCGAAGTAAACGTGGTTTTGCATCTTTCTTAGCAAGTAGATATTTCAGTGCGGAGTGGTCAGTGTAGACGACGACTTTAGATAAGACAAGATATGCATGAAACTTATCAAGTGCAAATACCACTGCAAGCAACTCTTTTTCGGTGGTAGCATAATTTAATTGTGCCTCATCTAGAGTCCTACTTGCATAGTATATAGTGTGAAATACCTTGTTTTGTCTTTGGCCGAGGACAACACCTACCGCAATATCACTAGCATCGCACATAATCTCGAAGGGCAGATCCCAATCCGGTGCTACCAAGACAGGAGCCGTCACCAAGCGCTCCTTCAGCTTCTCGTATGCCTGCAAACAGTCAGAATTAAAGTCAAAAGGCACATCTTTCATGAGTAAAGAAGAGAGAGGTTTTGCAACTTTAGAAAAGTCTTTGATAAAACGCCGGTAAAAACCGGCGTGGCCGAGAAAACTTCTAACTCCCTTTACGGACGCCGGAGGTGGTAAGTTCTTGATCACTTCAACTTTTGCCTTATCCACCTCTATTCCGTTCCCCGAAACCTTGTGCCCTAGGACAATTCCCTCTTGTACCATAAAGTGGCATTTTTCCCAATTAAGTACCAATTGCGTCTCCTCGCATCTCTTCAACACCACCTTCAGATTCTGCAAACACTTATCAAAAGAAGAACCAAATATCGAGAAGTCATCCATAAATATCTCAAGAAAGGTTTCTATCATATCATGGAATATAGCAGTCATGCAACGTTGAAATGTGGCAGGGGCATTACAAAGACCAAATGGCATGCGGCGAAAAGCAAAGGTACCGTAAGGACAAGTGAAAGTGGTTTTCTCTTGATCCTCCGGTGCAATCATAATTTGGTTGTACCCCGAATACCCATCCAGAAAGCAGTAAAACTCATGTCCCGCTAACCTCTCAAGCATTTGATCAATAAAGGGAAGGGGAAAGTGATCTTTACGGGTGGCATCATTCAGTTTTCTATAATCAATGCACACACGCCATCCCGTAACAGTCCTAGTGGGTATTAATTCATTATTTTCATTTGTGATAACCGTGATCCCACCTTTCTTTGGCACACATTGAACAGGACTTACCCATGAACTATCAGATATAGGATAGATAATACCTGCATCGAGAAGCTTAATCGTTTCAGCTTTCACTACCTCTTGCATCTTAGGATTCAATCGTCGCTGAGGTTGCACGAGAGGTGAGTACTTCTCTTCCATCAAGATCTTGTGCATGCAGATGGATGGATTGATCCCTTTTATATCCGCCACCTTCCACGCAAATGCACTCTTGTGCTCTTTTAACACTTCTAACAGTTTGCCCTCCATCACATCTGTCAAAGCAGCAGAAATAATGACAGATAAAGTGTTATTCTCACCTAAGTACACGTACTTGAGGTGTGGAGGCAACGGCTTCAGCTCAAGTGTTGGGGGGTCCTCGATGCTTGACCTTTGAGGGGTCAACTCTCTTCTTTCTCCTAGATCCTCTAGTCGCATCCTCATTGGCCTTCTCCATGGTTGGTTGGCATTGAAGTGTGCCACAATTTCGGCTCTTTCCTCATCCAATTCCTCTTCTCTCACTTCAGTATCGATAGTGGCCTTCAAAGGGTCCCTTAGAGCATCCTGCACATAATTAGATGCAAGAGAGTCAAAAGCATCAATTCTAAAACAACTGTCAGCATGCAGTGTGTGCTTAAGTGCATTAAACACATCAAAAGTAATCTCTTCGTCGCCCACTCTCAATCGCAACTTCCCTTCTTGCACATCAATCAGTGCCTTGCCAGTCGCAAGGAATGGTCTACCCAAAATCAGAGGCATCTCTTCATCCTCCTCCATATCAAGCACCACGAAGTCCGCAGGAAAGATAAACTTGTCCACTTTCACTAGCACATCCTCAATCACTCCGCGGGGGTACTTGACAGACCTGTCCGCCAGTTGTAAAGACATCCTTGTCGGCTTAGGATCTCCTAGTCCGAGTTTCCTGAAAACAGATAAGGGCATCAGATTAATACTTGCACCAAGATCACACAACGCTTTACGAAAAACAACATCACCAATCATGCAAGGGATAGAAAAGCTCCCTGGGTCTTTTAGATTTGGTGGGATTTTGTTTTGCACCAAAGCAGAGCAACTCTCAGTCAAGTTCACTGTCATGTGATCCTCCAATTTTCGCTTGTTAGCTAAGATGTCCTTCAAGAATTTGGCATAACTAGGCATTTGCATTAAAGCATCGGCAAAAGGGATATTAATGTGCAATTTTTTAAATACTTCTAAAAACTTACCGAATTGTGCATCTAGTTTTGCCTTTTTTAATGCTGCAGGAAAAGGCGGGGGAATAACAATCTTAGGATGTGCCGTGGGTGCTGGTGTAAAGTTAGGTGACTTACCTTTTGACGCCTCAGCCTGCTCATCCGGTACTTGGCGTTTCTCCTTCTCTCTAGGCTCCAAAATCTTTCCACTCTTCAACTCAATGGCCTTCACTTGCTCTTTCGGATTGGTTTCGGTGTTGCTTGGCAAGGTGCCCGGCTCTCGACTTGCTATCATCTTGGCCAACTGTCCAATTTGATTCTCGAGCCCCTTTATTGATGCATCTTGGTTTTGGAGTCGAGTTTCAGTGGATGAGATAAACTTAGTCATCATTTGTTCCAAGTTGGACTTTTCTTCTCTAGGAGGATCGGATCTATACATCGGTTGTTTCCCATATTGTTGTCCTCCTTGCGGCCTATTCTGATTGTTTTGACCGCCCCATGAGAAGTTTGGATGTTGCCTCCATCCCGGATTGTATGTATTCGAGTAAGGGTCATTCCGTGGACGGTTTTGGACTCCCACCTGATGCACAGGTGCTCCTTCGGGCACATAGAATGGATTGTCATCTTGACAGTCTTTCACATAGTGCTCACCCCCACATTTCTCACAGAATACCTCTTGCAAACGCATAGCCGTGCCACCCATGTTCAAGCCATCCAGTTTCCTATTTAAAACATCAAGTTGTGCAGTAATAGCAGATAAATCAGTTACCTGGTGAATCCCTGCACTTTTCCGCTGATTGTTCCTGTCAGATTGAGGGTGATAACTGCTAGCAGCCATCTCCTCCAGTAGCTCATACCCTTCCTCAGCAGTTTTTCTCAGTAGATTTCCACAAGCAGCAGCATCTATCATAGTACGATTAGGAGTAAGCAAGCCATAATAGAAGGTTTGAACGACTAACCCAAGTGGCAACTCATGATGTGGGCATCTTCGTAATAGATCTTTGAAACGCTCCCATGCCTCGTATAGTGACTCTTGATCAAACTGAGCAAATGTTGTGATGTCTGCCCGCAGCTTCATGGTCTTCGATGGAGGAAAGTATTTGATAAGAAACGCTTTCGCCATGTCCTCCCATGTAGTGATCGAACCTACAGGTAAACAATTCAACCAAGCTTTAGCTTTATCACGTAGAGAGAATGGAAATAAACGCAGTCTAACAGCATCATCAGAAACTCCATTAAATTTAAAAGTATCGCAAATCTCAAGAAAATCCGCGATGTGTGTGTTTGGATCGTCCATCGCAGTTCCTCCAAATTGGACGGTGTTCTGAATCATCTGAATAATGGCTGGTTTGATCTCGAATTGGTTTGCCCGCACAATCGGCCTCACAATGCTGGGGCGTGCACCATCCAAAGAAGGTTGGGCATACTCTAACATGGGAATCCGGCGTGGCATCTCAATTTGCCTCTCGTTTTGGCGCACCGCCTCCTGCTCTTGTTCGTGCCTCTCCATCAGTTCCTTAAGTCTTTGCTGTTGTCTTCGCCTGCGGAAAGTCCTTTCAATTTCAGGGTCACACTCAAGCTCCAAGTCAAGTGACTTTGGCATGCACCGAAAGAGATATCTGAAATAAGATATGGAGTGTTAGTTCAATGAAAATAAAATACACTAAAGAAAATAACTAAAAATATAATTGTAGATTAACAGTCCCCGGCAACGGCGCCAAAAACTTGGTCGAGCAAAACTTGCACTGTGAATTCCCCAATAAAATATGATTTTGTATGCTCAAAAAGTAATCGCAAGTACACGATATCAAGTAATAATATAGTGTATGTGAATACGAGTATCGTTCCACTGAGGACTGTATTTAACAATTATTATTTTAGTTATTAAAACTTTAGCGACGAAAAGTGATCGATTGTGTTATAACTATTAAAATGCAAGAAAGTTAAATAAACAATTTCAAAGATCAAATGATGAAATGTGAATTCTAAATCGATTAATTAAATTTCAAATGATAAAAGAATTTGTTGGGAATTCTGGTTCACCTACCCCGTATTAATTAATTAATTCGTTCGATTGTATTCTACGCTTCCGACAGGATTTCCTATTTAATTGAACACACTCTCTCGAGCTATGTCAAACTAATTCACTCAATGAAGTAATTAAATATCTTTAATTATTTATCAAGAATGAATCGCATTTCGATTAATGAAACCCCCTAGTTTTCGACCCTAAGGACTATGACTATCGGCACGTATCCAATTTCATATGTCTATGCAAATTGTAGATCCGCGAATTAAACTACTCGATCCTATCACTAGTTATTCTCTCGAACTCACTCGTGATATAAAATAGTCGTTAAAGTTAGCTACGCTCAACGACACAATGAAAATCGTAGAATAATCAAGACTAAATTACAAACCGACATATAAATTAATCAACTAAAAGTTCGGGGTAGGATCCCCTTTAATCCCAACAAATATTGAAAGTTAGCTACGAGAATTCATAGTTAAAACAACAAAGCAATGTTTAAACAAAGGAAAATAAGCTAGAAATACTAGGCGTGACGGAATCTGCGAAGAACGAAGCCCGGAAATCGTCGATTCTTCAATCCAAGTGCAAAAAGCTCCCTTCCACCCTTGCTTGGCTCGAAAATATGTCTCCCCCTTGCCCAAGAGTCGACCACCCACCTTTCCATAGCAACCCACCTCCCGAATAAGGTAAGAAAATCGCGTCCAAAATTTACCAAAAATAACCGGCGCTCGGGCGGTAGAAAAGTACCGCTCGAGCGCCAACTTCTCTGTGAGTTCCCTCGGCTGGTGCGGCATTCGCGCTCGGGCGGTAGAAATATACCGCTCGAGCGCCGATAGTTCTGTCTCGGCACTTCACTTCTCGCGCTCGGGCGGTAGAAAAGTACCGCCCGAGCGCCACATGTTCTGTAACTCACTCGGTTTTGTCAGTTCTCGCGCCCGGGCGGTAGAAATATACCGCCCGGGCGCCACTTATTCTGTCCAGATTGCTTGAGTTTTCCACACTTTGCTATATTTTCCGTTTTCCGATCATTTCCCTGCAAATTCATCACGCCCAGTGAGACACGACACAATGCAAATACTTACTATAAAATGAACAAAAAGTAACTGAAAAGCATGCAGGCTCAAAGAAAACGCACTAAAACTAACACACTAAACACGTAAAAACACCACTTATCAAGGACAGTAGCATCGGCACACATGTGCGACTATATGCGCGCACATGCGCGAGAAGTACAGAAAGGTTCGCGCACATGCGCGACTTGGATTCGCGCACATGCGCGAGACAACCCGAGAGTTGTGAACAATTCCTCGCGCATATGCGCGGAAGAAGTGCGCGCATATGCGTGAGTTGCCGTGATGGAGACGCGCCGAGACTTAAGGTCTCGCACATATGTGCGGGCTGATGTCGCGCATATGCGCGAGACGTGTGCTATAAAGATTGAGCCACTCGTCCATTGGCATGTATGTGTATATATACATATATATACCTTAATTTTTAAAGAATTCAGAAAGGAAAATCGAAGCTTGGGAGAAGAATCGCTTTTTGATTTCCAGAATTTGATTTACGATCGATCTGTCCGTTAGATTTTAAATCCGACTTCGGTACTGTGTTCATAGCAACGCAGGCTACTACAGGACATAAGTTTTATTACGTTTTGACATGTTTGGAAATTATGATGTTGTTAGAATTGAATACACGTCATATATATTGTTCTTGACATGTTAGGCATCGTAGAATCAAAGTCAGATTAAGAAACAGACTGAATATGGAATTGTTATGAATTTCAGAATGAAATTGACTAGACTCAATATCATATTTGAACGGGGGTTGATTGTAAATGATTGGAATTGGTATAGACTGATATAGTATTATCAGTATCGCAAGATTGTACTGTTATACTGTCAGAATTTGATAAAACAGAGATGTTATGATTTGATTAGAATATTGATACAGAATATTGGTATTGTCATTGCCAGATTGAACAGTGACAGATTTTGAATCAAGACTTTGATTGTATCAGATCGACAGCAAGAAATGTATAAATAAATGTTGATTCGGGATTGCACAACTCGAGTTAGGTTTGACTTGAGTTTCCCTAAATCACATACTTTATTTTATTGCATTGATATTTGTAGATTATCAGATTGATATGTTAATGTATTGACTTAGAACAGAGTCAGAGTCCGAGTCTAGGGCAGATCAGCCTAGCTAGGGCAGAACCGCCGAGTCTTTCTCAGAACCGATAAGACTCTAGACTTACGGTGTATCGAAGAGCCTTAGATGTAGATCGACGTCTATCTCAGACACTCGATACAGCATACCAAAGTCTAGAGTCTTATCGGTTCTGTGGATTTTGCAAAAGAGGCCGAAGCCACACCGCACCCACGGTGCAACAAAGACCGCACCCGCGGTGCTTGGACAGAAAGTTGGCAAATTTTATTCGAAGCAATACGGCACCCGCGGTGCAAGAGGTACCGCACCCGCGGTAGTGACACCGCACCCGCGGTCTTGTATGTAGCGCACCCGCGGTCGAAGATTTTAGAAAATGATAAAGCTTCCGAAGCTTGAGCACACCCGCGCTGCTGAACACACCGCACCCGCGGTCATGCGTGTAGCTTGAAAAATATGCCACGTTTCCTGTGTTGCATGCAGTATATATATAGAAGAATTACACGTAATTCCTGAGAAATTCAGAAAAAGGGCCGAGCTGTTGAGAGAAAAATCCTTACGCCTTTTTGATTTGCGATTGTGAAAGATCCGTCCATCAGAATTCAAATCCGACTTCAGTTCTTAGTTCCTCTCGACACGAGCTACACAAGGACGTAAGTTTTGTTACGTTTTGAGATGTTTTAAAAATATGATGTTGCTAGAATCGAATATGATTCAGATATGGTGTTTCTACTACCGTAGACATTGTAGAATTGAAGTAAGATTAAAGAACAGACTGTGTCTGTAGTTGTTATGATTTTTTAAAAGATATTGACGGAGATTCGATATCAGATTTGTGTTATCGTTGAGATTACGGGTGATATCAGTATTGATTATGAGTTATAGTATTATATCTGTGATGTTGAGATTGACGGGGTTATTCAGATTGTATTGTTATCCCGTCGAAACATCAGTTGATTTAGATTGATCAGATTCAGATATGATTTCGATTATATTGTGATGTCAATGATATGAATTGAATTGTGTCTTGTTTAGATATTGATCAGATTATGTACTGAGTTGAGTATTGATCAGAACAGGTTGTGTATTGAGTTATTCACTAATCCAGCGTATTCGATATTGTCATTTCAGATTGATATGGACAGATTTGAATACAGATCATCGTCTTCATCAGACAAGGACGACAAAGGTATAATTCATGTGATATTCGGGAAGATACAACTCAATTGAGATCCCATTTGAGTTTTCCAATAAAATCACATACTAGAATTATTGTTGTTTATTTTATGATATGATTATGCTTTGTTTACAGATTGTTATTCATTGCAATTAAGATAGGGAGTCTTGACAGAACAGTCAAACTTCTAGACGTTCGGTGGTATCACAGCGTAGGGGAAGATCAGTCTCCTATTGTAGATGTGGATATAGATCAGACCGAAGTCTAGGAATAAGACGTACCGTCACCTCGATTGGTAGGGTAGGTGATAGATCGTCTTATTCACACCGGGATCCCTAGAGTATAGTTGAGTCGAGTCTAGACATGATTTGACTAGAACTGCATGCGTTTATGGATGTGGTTTCATAGACTATGAAACCCATTTTTTATTGCTTTCAGTTATGATAGCATGTTTTTATGATTTGATGTGAATAGCTTGTTTAGCTGATTTGAGTGGCATGCTTATTTTTATTTGATTTCATAGATTATGAAATCTATTGCTTTAAGTTTATTCATGATAGAATATTTCATGATATGTTTATGTATATGCATGTTTACCATGTTTTATACTGGGATTTATTCTCACCGGAGTATCCGGCTATGGTCTTGTTTTGTATGTGTGCATGACAACAGGTGGGACAAGGATCGGGGTCAGAAGATGATGAGAGAAGATGAGTTTAGCGTGGTGATTTCGGACTTATTGTAGACTGGTTTCATACTTGAATTTAGTAGTCAAACCTTAGACTAGTTTGATCTAGAAGTATGTTGTACAATATTTGTATTATTATACTGGTTTGTATAATAGATTGATTCCATTACCTTCCGCACTTATATTTTAAAAAGAAAAATTTTTAGACCCTGTTTTATCTTAATTGATAATTAAATCCCAAAGATGATTAAGAAAAAGATCAGCGTCCGGGTCCCCACAGTATATTTCGATGAATTTCATAATGAGATCACTGTAATACTTTCCAGATTGTGAAGTTCAAATTAATATTTAAAAACATTTTGCCCACCGGAGAAAGTATTTTTGGCTACGCCACTCCATATTGGTTTTCTACCTTATTTTTCTTCATCGACCTCCGTTTTCCAGATTTTATTTCTTTTTTTTAATGGTAAACGATTTTCTCAACATCTACAGCTATTATAGACATATGGTTCCACATGTGTTTACTAAGTGATATAATTTATACAATAACCTGTAGTTATCCTCCACCAAATTGCCAAATATATATTTATTTTTTGTATCAGGAAAACTGATTTCGATCAAAAAAATGTAATTCTTTATATGAATTATGATAGTAAGAATTATTCTCAAAATGATACATAAAATATGTAGTGTTTACTTGATTTTGTATCTTGATGTAGTCTTGATATCCAATTAATGCCCCTAACAACCTCCTCAAACATTGTAATCCTAGCAATATTTGTACCATCTTCCACCAAAAATGTTAATCTATGCGTGAAAGTTCGAGTTACTTTTTTGTTAATTTTTAGCTTCCATGTAAGAGATATGATGATCTCAAAATATGAATGCATTGTTGGACTTAGAGCTTTTGGTCTATTGGGCTTGTTCATTTTGAATGGAATATTGGACAAGTTAGGTCTTGATAAGTTGGAAATGTCCCACATAGGAAAACAATCATAGCATTGGTGAGCTTATATTGACTTACACTTTGTGAAGGTGAAAGAAAGATTGGTCAAAAAACTCTCTCTCGCGTACGCCGACGCAGAGAGGGTGCAAATCTTGGGCCCGATTTGCACTGAAAAAAGGCTTGAATTGTGTGCATGTAGTGACCCGTTCCAGAATCACCTACTAATCAAGAACTAAGCATGCATTTAACTTAATTAATAACAATCAGAGATAAAGGCGGAAAAGGTCAACAAATGATAGTTATACAACCCAATCGAAAATCCAGAACAACTCAAACTAAAATGAAAGTATGCGGTACAACCATATCGAATCAAATAGTACTGAAAATCTAAACCAACCGGCTACTCCACGTCCTCAACATCCTCCTCCTGAGCCATCCAACCTGAGGCCTGCCCCGTGGGAATGGGGTTTCCAAGATAAACAAAACCGAGGACGTGAGCGATAAGAACGCCCAATACAAAAGCATGAGTATACAAGCCTATATGAAATGCACATGCTATGATATGATACCAGGGTAGTCAAGAAACAGGAGTCACAAAAGATCTCAATATGCTCAGTCTAGAGGCGCCAAGTGGATAGTGCCGCGCGGTACTCCTCTGGGTCACTGCATCCACTACAAGATCAGACGTGGACCTAAAATGTCCCGGATCACCGAAGCCCTCCGGACCCGTCGGCCACTGTGTACTCTCGGTGTCCATGCGTCCACAAGACAGGGCTGAGCGGCCCCACAAGATATAGCTTATCTCGAAAGAGATACAGCTCAACAATAAAGGCTATCTCGAAAGAGATACGGCTCAAGATGAAAATGTAACATGCAGTAATAAACGTGACATAATAGCATGCATCATATGACATATATCAATGCACCAAATAATCATGCAACACATATAAGAATGTATACTCGATCAGGATATCTCGGATAGTACTTTCGTACCTCAAACCAGCAGATCCTAACAATCAGCCCTAGACTCACGCCTGCGTCCGCAGTCAGCCCACTGATGCCGCTAGCTCCCAACAAGAGCACAGCTCCGCTACAAAACCAGTAGCTCCCCGCTAGCGCCTGAACCTCGGGAAAAGACTAGAAACTAATCGGAAACGACTAAAACGCTCTGGAACGCTCGGAATTGGCGAGTAACAAGTAAAGCCTCGCGCCTCTATTTATAGCCAACGTTCGGACGATCCGATCCACTTCGGAAGATCCGAACCGGTACACTTCGGACGATCCGAACCATGCATGTCTTCCACGAGTCCAGCCACCTGTCTCGGACGATCCGAACCCTGATCGGACGATCCGAACCCTGATCGGACGATCCGAATCCTGCATGTCTTCCACGGGTCCAGCCACCTGGCTCGGACGATCCGAATCCTGTTCGGATGATCCGAACCCTGATCGGACGATCCGAACCCTGTTCGGTCCTTCCGATCCCACCGAAAATATAATTAATCCAATAATTAACTCAAATTAGGCATCGAGATACTACATTCTCCCCCCTAAAAAGAATTTCGTCCGCGAAATCGTGTCTGAAGAATGACAATTCTGAACAACAATACATTCAACTTAAGAATGAATTACAACCGAAAGTACAACTGAAATTACAATCATAACTGAAAATAATACAACTAGAACAACTCTGGATGCTCTGACCGCATACGACTCTCTAGTTCCCAAGTAGCTTCTTCAGTGCCTCTGCGCTGCCACTGAACTAAGACAAGAGGAATGATCTTATTCCGCAACACCTTGTCTTTGCGATCTAGAATCCGAACTGGTCGTTCCACGTAAGACAAATCCGAATCAAGTTGAACTTCAGAGGGATGCAAGATGTGAGACTCATCTGCTACATATCTTCTCAACAAAGATACGTGAAACACATTATGAATACTTGATAGGTACGGCGGCAATGCATGTCTGTAAGCCAAATCTCCCACGCTTTCCAATATTTCAAATGGACCAATAAATCTCTGAGACAGCTTACCCTTGAGACCAAATCTCAAAATCCTGCGAAAAGGCGAAACTCGGAGAAACACTTTTTCACCTGGCTGAAATTGAAGAGGTCGACGCTTGGTGTTCGCATAACTAGCCTGTCGATCCTGAGCAATCTTAATCCGCTTCTTGATTACTGCAACCTTATCAATAGCCTGCTGGACTAACTCCGGTCCCTCAACATGTCGTTCCCCAACTTCGTCCCAGAATAATGGAGTACGACAACGTCGCCCATACAACGCCTCAAATGGTGCCATACCAATACTACGATGATAGCTGTTGTTGTACGCGAACTCAATCAAAGGCAAATGATCATGCCAAGCGGTTCCGAAATCCATAACACAAGCTCGCAACATATCCTCAAGTGTACGGATAGTCCTCTCTGTTTGACCGTCGGTCTCTGGATGATAAGCCGTACTCAAACTTAGTGAAGTACCCAATGCTGACTGGAAACTACCCCAAAATCGTGAGGTAAAACGAGGATCTCTGTCACTAACAATACTGACTGGCACTCCATGCAAACGTAAAATCTCTTGAATATACAATCGAGCCATACGATCGAAAGTGAAATCACGGTTATATGGCAGAAAATGAGTAGACTTGGTGAGTCGATCCACCACTACCCAAATAGCATCACTGTTCCTCGAAGACAATGGCAAGTGAGTAATGAAGTCCATCGCGATATGCTCCCACTTCCATTCAGGAATAGGTAAGTTCAACAATAACCCTCCCGGTCGACGGTGCTCTGCCTTAACCTGCTGACAAACTAGACACTTGGAGACAAACTGATAAATGCTGCGCTTCATCCCTTTCCACCAAAATCATGTCCTCAAATCTTTGTACATCTTATTGCTTCCCGGATGAACACTCAACTTGCTTCGATGAGCCTGAGACAAGATCTCTTCCCTCAAAGTATCATCCTCTGGTACTACAACCCGATTAGACAAACACAGAAGACCATTAGACTGATAATGGAAATTACTATCTCCACCAATCAACCGAGCTAATCTCTGAGTCTTGAGATCAGACATCTGAGCATCTCGAATCCGAGTGAACAAAGTTGGCTCAGATAAAATGGTAGCAACACGAATGCTCTCCATACCTTTCCGATGTTTGAACTTAAACCCCAACGAACAACAATCCTGGACAGTACTAGACATAGCACTGGTCTGAAGTGCAGAGGCTCTCACCTTGCGACTAAGAGCATCGGCTGTGAGATTCGCAGAACCTGGATGGTACTTGATCACACAGTCATAATCTTTAAGTAGATCCATCCAACGTCGTTGTCTCATGTTCAACTCAGCCTGAGTGAACAGATACTTCAGACTCTTATGATCAGTAAAGATTTCAAACTGAACACCGTACAAATAATGACGCCAGATCTTTAGCGCAAACACAATAGCAGCTAATTCTAGATCATGAATAGGGTACTTCTCCTCGTGAGATTTTAACTGCCTGGAAGCATAAGCGATCACATGACCATTCTGCGTCAACACACACCCTAAGCCTTGAAAAGAGGCATCGATGTAAACACTGAAACCATCAGACCCTGACGGTAACGCCAAAACAGGTGCAGAAGTCAGAAGTCGACGAAGCTCCCTGAAACTATCTTCGCACTCAGATGACCACTCAAATGGAACATCCTTCCGAGTAAGTTGCGTCAATGGTCTAGCTACCTGAGAGAAATTCACGATGAAGCGACGATAATACCCCGCCAGACCTAGAAAACTACGGATCTCGGCCACCGTCGTCGGACGTGACAAATTCAGCACTGCCTCAATCTTGCTAGGATCCACAGAAACTCCTTCCTTGGAAATCACATGACCAAGGAATACTACACGATTAATCCAGAATTCGCACTTACTCAGCTTAGCATACAATTGCTTCTCGCGAAGAATCTGCAACACAATCCTCAAGTGATGGATATGCTCTTCCACACTGTGAGAATATATCAAGATATCGTCGATGAAAACCACAACAAACTGATCTAGAAAATCCCGAAAGACTCGGTTCATCAGATCCATGAACACCGCTGGCGCATTTGTCAATCCGAATGGCATAACTAGAAACTCGTAATGCCCATATCGAGTACGAAATGCAGTCTTAGAAATATCATCATCTCTAACTCTCAACTGATGATAACCCGATCGCAAGTCAATCTTGGAGTAAATAGAGGTACCCTGAAGCTGATCGAACAAGTCATCAATACGAGGTAATGGATACTTGTTTTTGATCGTCACACGATTCAGCTGGCGATAATCAATACACAATCGCATCGATCCATCCTTTTTCTTGACAAACAAGACTGGAGCTCCCCAAGGTGAAACACTCGGGCGAATATAACCTTTATCAAGAAGATCCTGTAATTGCTGCTTCAATTCTCTCATCTCTGACGGAGCAAGACGATAGGGGGCACGAGAAATCGGTGTAGTCCCTGGCATTAACTCGATGCCAAATTCCACCTCTCTAATCGGAGGAAAACCAGGAATCTCATCTGGGAAAACATCAGGAAATTCACAAACCACTGGAATATCATCTATACCAACACTACTTGTGGATGAATCAATCGCATAGATGAGGTAGCCTTCCCAGCCCGACTCTAAAGCACGACAGGCTTTCAGAGCAGATACCACTGGCATCGGAGGTCGCGCTCCCTCACCATAGAAAAACCAACTAGAGCTCTCAGTCGTACGAAACTGAACAAGCTTCTGGTAACAATCCACAGTAGCTCGGTAGGTAGTCAATAGGTCTATACCCACAATACAATCAAAATCTTCCATCTCTAGGATCATAAGATTCGCAATCAATTCGTTACCCTCAAAATCTAAGGGACAACCCATCACTAGACGCTTTGCTAACACCGAATGACCCATCGGAGTAGAAACGGAAAGAATGACGTCTAGAGAAACATACGGTAACTTATGACGCTTAACAAATCGTGCAGAAATGAATGAATGTGATGCTCCGGTATCAATAAGAACAAAAGCAGGAATACCGCATAAACAAAAAGTACCTGCTATGACTCTCCCTGTCTCATCTGCAGCCTGATCCTGGTTCAGCGCAAAAACCTGACCTTGGGCACGAGGTCGAAGGTTTGAACTACCCATTGCCTGACCCTGCCTCCTCTGCTGAACAGTCGTCTGAGATCCGGAACCAGATCCTGCTCCACCTCGCAACTGAGGACAATTCTTCTTAAGATGACCCATCTCTCCACACTGAAAACAAGCTCCCGCGGCTGATCGGCACTGCTCCGATGGATGGTTCTTCCCACAATGCACACAAGAAACCTTCTTCTTACCAAAGCGAAAAACACCGCTAGACCGAGATCCAGAAGAAGAAGAACCTGACTTCTTGAAAGACTGAGATCGAGGGCTCAAAGTACTCGGAGGTCTGGAAGAAAGAATAGACCTACCACGCTGGAGACTTATCTCTGCCTGGCGACACCGGTTCACTAACCCATCATAAGAAGTAGGATTATCGCAGACAGTGACTCGATCAAAGATCTCCTGGTTAAGACCCTGAAGGAAATGATCATACTTGGCCTCAGAACTGCCACTAATATGAGGAGCAATGGGTAACAACTCGAAAAACTTCTGCTGATATTCATCAACAGACATACTACCCTGCTTAAGGTTCAGAAGTTCAATCGTCTTTGCCTGGCGAAGGGCTGGAGGAAAATATAGCTGCATGAAAGCTGCACGGAAATCGGCCCAAGTCACCCTACCCTGAGACTGGACTATCGGCGCAGAAGTCGATCGCCACCACTTCCGCGCACGGCCCTCGAGAAGAAAACTAAGGGTCTCCATCTGCTGCTCTTCGGTGCACTGGAATGCACGGAAACAACTCTCCATGCGCTCTAACCAATCCTCAGCATCATCGGGAGTCTCACCACCAACTAAAGGCTTAGGCCCCATCTGAATGAAACGGTGCATCTCAAAAGGCCTAGGGCCATCACGACGATGACGATGTTCACGATGACGCCTACGATCGTCCTGGTCACCCCAACGACCTACACTCCCCTGACTACTCTCATCACCAAAGTGGTCAGCCATCGCTACAAGATAGAATGGGGAAAATGGTAAAATGGTCAATGAAATCCCAAAACAGAATCTATATCCCAAAATCGTATGCATGCTCTGATACCATAAATGTAGTGACCCGTTCCAGAATCACCTACTAATCAAGAACTAAGCATGCATTTAACTTAATTAACAATCAGAGATAAAGGCGGAAAAGGTCAACAAATGATAGTTATACAACCCAATCGAAAATCCAGAACAACTCAAACTAAAATGAAAGTATGCGGTACAACCATATCGAATCAAATAGTACTGAAAATCTAAACCAACCGGCTACTCCACGTCCTCAACATCCTCCTCCTGAGCCATCCAACCTGAGGCCTGCCCCGTGGGAATGGGGTGTCCAAGATAAACAAAACCGAGGACGTGAGCGATAAGAACGCCCAATACAAAAGCATGAGTATACAAGCCTATATGAAATGCACATGCTATGATATGATACCAGGGTAGTCAAGAAACAGGAGTCACAAAAGATCTCAATATGCTCAGTCTAGAGGCGCCAAGTGGATAGTGCCGCGCGGTACTCCTCTGGGTCACTGCATCCACTACAAGATCAGACGTGGACCTAAAATGTCCCGGATCACCGAAGCCCTCCGGACCCGTCGGCCACTGTGTACTCTCGGTGTCCATGCGTCCACAAGACAGGGCTGAGCGGCCCCACAAGATATAGCTTATCTCGAAAGAGATACAGCTCAACAATAAAGGCTATCTCGAAAGAGATACGGCTCAAGATGAAAATGTAACATGCAGTAATAAACGTGACATAATAGCATGCATCATATGACATATATCAATGCACCAAATAATCATGAAACACATATAAGAATGTATACTCGACCAGGATATCTCGGATAGTACTTTCGTACCTCAAACCAGCAGATCCTAACAATCAGCCCTAGACTCACGCCTGCGTCCGCAGTCAGCCCACTGATGCCGCTAGCTCCCAACAAGAGCACAGCTCCGCTACAAAACCAGTAGCTCCCCGCTAGCGCCTGAACCTCGGGAAAAGACTAGAAACTAATCGGAAACGACTAAAACGCTCTGGAACGCTCGGAATTGGCGAGTAACAAGTGAAGCCTCGCGCCTCTATTTATAGCCAACGTTCGGACGATCCGATCCACTTCAGAAGATCCGAACCAGTACACTTCGGACGATCCGAACCATGCATGTCTTCCACGAGTCCAGCCACCTGTCTCGGACGATCCGAACTCTGATCGGACGATCCGAACCCTGATCGGACGATCCGAATCCTGCATGTCTTCCACGGGTCCAGCCACCTGGCTCGGACGATTCGAATCCTGTTCGGATGATCCGAACCCTGATCGGACGATCCGAACCCTGTTCGGTCCTTCCGATCCCACCGAAAATATAATTAATCCAATAATTAACTCAAATTAGGCATCGGGATACTACAGTGCAAGCATGCGAGTACGATCTGGGTGCGTCGAATGTCGGACCAATCAAAGAAAAATTTCTCATCAAGGTTAACCTGGCTTTTGCTATTTTTATTTTTGAAAATTCAGTTTTGGATGACCTTCCATCTGCCTGACTCTTTAGCTGACTCTCCAGCTGGACTGACAGTTGGTGTTCTAGCTGACCAACCTTTGGCCTTCGGCTAATATTTTCAAAATCTTTTCAACACGGAATATTTTTCGGGAGTGCGTTTGGATTTAATGGGCATGTTTTTAAGCTTGTTAGGCTTAAATAAAATTTTTAAACATTAATTAACCAATAATGGCCCATTAGTCAAATTTTTAACCATTTAAATATTACCTGATTTCTCTTTAACCAAAACCTAATTACTCCTCATATCCGACACCTCCCCTCAGCAGCCGACACCTCCCCTCAGTTTTTCCCACATCGTTTTCAACACCCAGCAGCTGGAAGCATTCGGCGTGCCTTGTGGCTGCAAAAATTTCACTCGGGTCTCCTATTCCCTTCGATTGTGATTCCTCCTCTCATCATAAGGCACACTTTGTGTAATGCCCGGAAATTTAATCCTAGTAATCTATAATTATTGATATATATTTTGATATGATTATGAAAGGATTTAATCGGGACACGAAAATAAGACTACATGTGAAATTCGTGGAAGTTGGGCAGAGAGTGTGGCGCCCGAGCGGTGGTTTTTGACCGCCCGAGCGCCAATGTTCAACAGAAATATGTCTCGGACAGAAGATGTGGCGCCCGAGCGGTAGAATATTACCGCCCGAGCGCCAAGGGTGCAAGTGAAAATGCTTGGGCAGAAACTGCCGCGCTCGAGCGGTAGTTTCTTACCGCCCGAGCGCGAGTCATGCAAAATGTGAAATTGCCACTTGGTCACTTGCATGCAAACGTGTATGTACATGGATATATATATGTACAAACATTGATAATTCATTCAGAAGAAATCGAGAAAAGGGTCGAGGAAGTTTACCAGAAATCCTTACGCCTTTTGTGAGAAATCCGTCCGTCAGATTTTGAATCTGAGTACAGTACCGAGTTCCTATCAACGTAGGCTACAACTGGACGTAAGTTTTGCTACGTTTTGATATGTTTTGAAATTAGACTATTGTCAGAATTGAATATGATTCATATATTGTTAGAATTACTATTATTTCCTAGTCAAATTTGTATTTAGGATTTTATTTTATTTATTCTATAATAGGAAAATGTGCTAAATCCGGAATTAGTTATTGACAACTGATTCCGGATTCTAAGCCTAAGAGAAATAGAATATTTTATTTGAATAGGAGATTTGATAGAATATTTTATTTTAATAGGAGATTTGATAGAATATTTTATTTTTATAGGAGATTTGGAAATTCTTGTATAAATACCAAGTGTAAGGAATAAAATTATTATTTCAGCCAAATTCACAAAATTAACATGGTATCAGAGCCATAATCGATCCGATACTTTAACCCTACGACATTTTTTTCCCGATTGCTCTTCTGTTATGAGCAACCCGGAATTCCTTTTTGGAAGCTTTATGGCTGATTCATCTTCCTCGAGGACCTCGATTGATGGCGAATCTACCACAAAACCCACCAATCTTAACCAGAATGAAATTTCCACCAATTTTTTGGTCACTACCCATAAGCTTAATGGTACCAACTTTCTGCAGTGGTCCCAATCGGTCACCTTATTCATCAAAGGACGAGGAAAAATTGGCCACCTCAATGGTACCACGATTGAACCTGCAAAAACCGACCCGTCCTACAATGCTTGGGAGATTGAGAATTCCATGGTTATGTCGTGGTTGATCAATTCCATGGAGCCCTCTATTGGTCGCTCCTATTTGTTTCTACCTTCAGCACGAGCTTTGTGGGACGCTGTCAAGGATACGTATTCAGATGTTGGGAACTCGGCTCAACTCTATGAGGTGACTACTAAGATGCGGGATGCTAAGCAAGGATCCAAATCTGTCACCCAATATTTCAATGATCTCATGGCCTTGTGGATGGAATGCGATCTGTACTATGACTTTGAATGGAAGTGCTCTGCGGATCATGCTCGGTTCCTCAAATTGATCGAGAAAGACCGTGTCTTCCAATTCCTTGCTGGCCTTAATAAGGATCTCGATGAGGTTCGTGGTCGGATACTTGGCCGGGATCCTATCCCGACTCCGCGGGAGGTCTTCTCCGAGGTTCGTCGTGAAGAAAGCCGCCGTACGGTCATGCTTGGCCCCGACGTCGCCTCTTTCGAGGCTTCTGCCATGGCTACCCAGGCCCCTGCCCCAGCCAAAGTTCGAACCAATGACTCCCGGAAATCGGGCAAATCTGACTATTTTGAGTGTGATTACTGTCATAAACCGTGGCACACTCGGGAAAAGTGTTGGGCCCTACATGGAAAGCCCCCAAAGTTACCATCGAGCTCGAAGACTACCGGAAAAAGTGTCGCTGTGGCTACTACAACCTCTCCACGGTCTTCTGCCCCTGCTCCTACGACTTTTTCCGCTGATCAAATTCATCAATTGCTGAGTCTCCTCAAGCCTACTCCTGCTTCCTCATCGACTTCCCATGTTTGTCAAGGTAACATCCCTCGAGCTTTAGCTTCGCTCTTACACCATCGGCCTTGGTTTATAGACTCCGGTGCCACCGATCACATGACGGGATGTTCCGAGTTGTTTTCTTCTTATACTCCCTGTTCGGGTCGTGATAAAGTCAAGGTTGCGGATGGCTCATTTTCTTCCATTGCTGGCAAAGGCTCCATTACTATCTCACCCACCTTAACCCTTACCTCTGTTTTACATGTCCCTAATTTACATTGCAATTTACTATCCGTCAGTAAATTAACCACTGATCTAGATTGCTCCTTGCACTTTTCCCCTGATGTCTGTGTTTTTCAGGACCGTCGTTCGGGGAGGATGATTGGCAATGCTAGACGAGTGGATGACCTCTACATCTTTCACCACGAAGACGGCGTTGGTCCCATTAAAGATCGGCCTTTACACTTAGGCCTCTTTTCTTTTTCTATTGTTTGTCCAATTAAGCTTTTACATTTCCGATTAGGTCATCCGAGTTTTCATTATTTAAAACATTTGTACCCTTCTTTGTTTACAAATAAAAATCCGTCTTCTTTTCAATGTGATATCTGTCAATTAGCAAAGCACCACCGTGTTCACTATCCACCACATCCATATACACCTTCTGCTCCATTTTCCCTTATGCACAGTGATTTATGGGGTCCATCTCGGGTCCCGAGTTATACCAATAAAAGATGGTTTTTAACATTAATTGATGATCATACTCGAATTTGCTGGGTATTTATTCTTAAAGATAAATCTGAGGCAGCCCTCACATTTAAAAATTTTCACTCCTTTGTCAAAACTCAATTTCATACCGATATTCAAGTCCTGCGGACTGATAACGGTCGTGAATACTTTAATTCCATCCTGGGGGAATACCTTATCTCTCACGGAATTCTTCATCACAGCTCTTGTACCGACACCCCCCAACAAAATGGTGTCGCAGAGAGGAAAAATCGCCATTTACTTGAGATTGCCCGCTCCCTCATGTTCCAATCTAAAGTTCCTACTCGTTTTTGGAACGATGCTGTGTTAACCGCTGCCTATTTGATTAATCGGCTACCATCCAAAGTCCTTCGCTTTAAAACTCCTTTTACATTGTTTCACTCCTACTTCCCGGAGAACCGCTCTTTTACCTCCGTCGACCCTAAGGTTTTCGGTTGCACTGCCTTTGTTCATAATACTTCCCCCACTCGCTCCAAGTTCGATCCAAGAGCCATAAAATGCATTTTTTTGGGTTATGCTCCTACGCAAAAAGGCTATCGATGTTATAATCCCATCACTAACAAATCTTTTGTTAGCATGGATGTTTCGTTCTTTGAAAACATTCCTTACTACGACTCGGTTACATCCCAGGGGGAGTGTGACATTCCCGACCCTATTCCCATACCATTACCTACTCCCTTCATAACTCAACCTTCTTCGGTGTCTACCCTGCCCTCTGACCAGGCCCCGGTTCTTCAGGTGTATTCCCGGCGCCGCCCTCCTGCCGTTACTTCAGGTCATGCCACTCCTCTACCACTGCCTGATTCCACTTCGACCGACGATCCAGGTAATATATCTTTTCCCTTACCTACCCCGGTCTTTACTGATTTGGATGTTCCGATTGCTCTGCGAAAACCGACGCGGGCTTGTACCAAGACACCTTTATATCCCATTAATAATTTTATTTCCTTTGCTAACCTTTCTACTGCCTATCGAGCCTTTGCCTCTGCTATACAGACTACCCGTGTCCCTACCTCTATCGATGAGGCCATGGAGGATCCAAAATGGAAGGAGGCTGTTATGTTGGAGATGGATGCCTTGACTACTAATAATACGTGGGAGGTGGGCGTGTTACCCGCAGGGAAGCGTGCGGTTGGCTGCCGCTGGATATTTACAATCAAGTATAATTCCGACGGTTCAATAGAGCGCTTCAAGGCTCGGTTAGTTGCCAAAGGTTATACCCAAACTTATGGGGTGGATTACGAGGAGACCTTTGCCCCGGTGGCTAAGCTTAATACTGTTCGTGTTCTACTCTCACTTGCTGTTAACCTTGATTGGCCCCTTTATCAACTTGATGTCAAGAATGCTTTCCTAAATGGTGAGCTTGAAGAAGAAGTTTACATGAAGCTCCCTCCGGGCTTCCTTGCAGACTCTCCTCCGGGTCATGTTTGTCGCCTTCGTAAGGCTATTTATGGCCTTAAGCAGTCTCCCCGGGCTTGGTTCGGGAAGTTTACATCAGTCATCACTACCCACGGTTATTCTCAGGCTCAATCGGACCACACCCTGTTTTTTAAGCACTCTTCTCAGGGTCTTGTTTCGATTTTGATTGTGTATGTCGATGATATTGTTCTTACTGGTAGTGATCTTCCGGAGTTAGCAAAGCTTAAAGAAATTCTCAGTTCTACCTTTGTTATGAAGGACTTGGGAACCTTACGTTATTTTTTGGGGATGGAGGTCGCGCGCTCATCTGAAGGGATTGCTCTATCCCAAACCAAGTATGTTCTCGACTTACTTCGCGACACAGGTCTCCTACATTGCAAACCTGTTACTGTTCCAATGGATCCTAATGAGAAATTGTGCGATGTTCCTAACGCTGTTCCCATTGACAAGTCTCGGTACCAACATTTGGTAGGCCGCCTCATTTACCTTGCACATACTCGCCCCATATTGCTCACGCCGTGAATGTAGTCAGTCAATTCATGCATGACCCTTATGAACACCATCTTCAGGCTGTTTTTCGCATTCTCCATTACCTTAAGGGTACTCCGGGTTTGGGCCTTCTTTTTCGCAAGAATTCCTCTCGGAATGTGTCGGCCTATACTGATGCGGACTGGGCAGGTTCGGTTCATGATCGCCGCTCCACGTCGGGTTACTGCACTTTTATTTGGGGAAATTTGGTCACCTGGAAGAGCAAGAAACAATCTGTTGTTGCCCGAAGTAGCGCGGAGGCAGAATATCGAGCTATGGCTAACGGTGTGTGTGAACTATTGTGGCTACAGATTCTACTTCAGGAACTGCATATGTCCTTCACTACTCCTCTCCGGTTATTCTGTGATAATAAGGCTGCTATCAGCATTGCTCATAATCCAGTTCAACATGACCGGACTAAACATATCGAGATTGACCGCCATTTTATCAAAGAAAAGATTGACACCGGGGAAATTTGTATTCCGTACGTCCCGTCCGATGGTCAACTTGCTGACATTCTTACGAAGAATCTTCATCGACCTCAGTTTGACTCTTTTAAATCCAATTTGAGCATGATCGACATCTATGCCTCAACTTGAGGGGGAGTGTTAGAATTACTATTATTTCCTAGTCAGATTTGTATTTAGGATTTTATTTTATTTATTCTATAATAGGAAAATGTGCTAAATCCGGAATTAGTTATTGACAACTGATTCCGGATTCTAAGCCTAAGAGAAATAGAATATTTTATTTGAATAGGAGATTTGATAGAATATTTTATTTTAATAGGAGATTTGATAGAATATTTTATTTTTATAGGAGATTTGGAAATTCTTGTATAAATACCAAGTGTAAGGAATAAAATTATTATTTCAGCCAAATTCACAAAATTAACATATATGATGTTCTTGACATAGTAGACATCGTATAATTGAAGTCAGATTAAAGAACAGACTGATTATGTAATTGTTATGATTTTTGGAAGCGATTTGACTGAGAATTCCTATCAGATTTGTATTATTATTGAGATTATGAGTTGTACTGATGCTGTTTACCAATTCTGGTATTATATCTGTGATGTGTGGATTGACGGGGTTATCGAGACTGTATTGGTATACCGTCGAAACATCAGTTGATTGATATTGAACAGATTCGGTAGTGATTTGATTATATCGTGATATCGTCGATATGGATTAGATCGTATCTCAATTGACATTGATCAGATTTTATTGTGATCCGAATATTGATCAGAACATGTATTGAATTGAGTTGTTTACTGATACTATATCTGTTCGATATTGTTATTACCAGATTGGGAATGGACCGAGATAGAGTCGGGACTTCTTCTTCTTCTTCTTCTTCTGAGCGAGAAGATAAAGGTATAAATTAATGTTGAGTTGGGATTGCACAACTTGAGTGAGGTTTGACTCGATTTTCCCTAAATCACATACTTTATTTTATTGCATTGTTAGTTGCAATTGAATACGATTGATATTTTTGGTCTATGGATTTATAGACAATGTATGTCTTGAGTCGTAAGCGGATATGCTTAGTCGTAGACATTTCATCTTGTGACAGAAGGGCCGGATAGTGAGGACTCGTCACTGGACCATTGCACTTTGTCTTGGTGATAGGACCACAGTCCATGACGGTTAGGTCAGGACACTGGATGTTTGGTTATATCGACGTGGATAGAACTGGAGTCTTTTCTATTACTGTTGGTCGATATAGGAATACCACATCTGGAAACCGGGATCCCTAGGCTAGGATGGAGTCTAGTCTAAAACGTGGAGTCACGAGTCTGAGTGACAATTATATTGATTTATATTTATTGATGTTGATTATGTTCCTGAATATGGTTCATGTTCCTTGTTGTTCCTGATATTGGTACAGGTTTAGAATAAGAGTTATTCTTGATATTGATTATGTTCCTGATTAGGGTACATGTGTAGAATATGATTTATTCTTGTTATTATTTCATGTCATGATTTTGATATGGGATATGATTTTCTGTTATATGCTTTTATATTGCTTATATGATTGCATGTATACATGATTTATACTGGGATATTTATATCTCACCGGAGTTATCCGGCTGTTGTCTTGTTTGTATGTGTGCATGACAACATGTGGGACAGGATAAGGGTCAGGAAGAGAACGAGGCTGGACTAGATAGCGTGGAGATCCGGGCTTCAGAAGCAACTTAGGATTCAGTACTGATATGTAATTGAACCTAGTTGAATTATTGTAGATAACATCAGATTTGTATGTTTATGTTTAATATGTAATTTGAATTTAATTACATTACGTTTCCGCTGTGTATTTTAAAAAAAAAATTTAGACCCTGTTTATTATAAGTGATTAATTAGTCCCAATGACGATTAAGAACTGGATTAGCTTCCGGGTCCCCACACTTTGTATCTCCATTTCTGCCTCGAATACGTCATTTATGTTCTGAAATATATGTATGTGCATGTGTGTATCTCGATCTCTCGTGTGCTTATGTTTTTCATCGAAAAATTTGACATGAAACTTGCATGGTTTGATTAAATGCTCACGTTTCTGAATATTTGTGCAAGGGGCTGCTGATATAAGGTCTAAAGGGGGCTTTTTATGTCATGTTCTTGAAGTTCACGGACTGTTCTCGTGGCTTAGTGCAGTAGGTATCCAAGTAGACGCTAGGGCCGAGAGATTGGTTGAGAGATTGGCTTGTTTTGCTTGTGGTTTGGTGAAAGGATGGGGCCGACAGTGCAAGGGCCACTCCAAGGCCTGGACAGATCCTGGTGGGTCTGAGACGCAGCTGGGAATGGCTCGAACGCTGGTGGTACCACCCTTGGTATGGATCGGCTGCGTAAGAAGCATGAACCGTGAGTGACTCATCTTGGGGTGGAGCGATCTTGAGGGAAAGGGGCCGGTGCATGGTAGTGTAAGCGTAAATTCTTTGGGTCTAGGGGAGCCTAGAGTAGTCGAGAGGTGATTGGTTGATGGATATTTCGGTGGAGGAGAGCCAGCATGATTTTAGAGAGGTGATCAGCATGTGAGTACGTGTCTTGTGGAGAGGAACTAGTATCCAATGACTTGCTGGGTTTTTAGCCGTGAGTTGTAGGGGCTGAGGTGGAAGTTTTAGGAGCTTTATAGCAGTTTAAAATGTGTTAAAAAGTTGGGAAAAATTCAGTTGGATTTCGAGTCGATTCGGATTAAAAACCGGGACCCCGCTCCAAGTTTTAAAACGAATTAGATAAGCTGTGATTTTGGGCTCGAGTTTAAGTCTAAGAATGCTTTTAAGTATGTTTTGGGACATTTTAAGGAGTTTGATAAGCTTCGGGTCAATTTTAGAGGTCCAGGGTTGAAACGACAATTTTTGGGTTTATAGGGGCAAAATGATCATTTTGCACTCGGGGTGAGATTTTGGTCCTAGCAGCGCCCTGAGCACAAATCATGATATTTTTAAATGTCCATGCATCACGTTTACGATTTTTACGCTATTATAATAATTATGGTGCATGCTTGGTTTAAAGGAATTAAGAGAAAAAAAAGTAAGAAAGGGAAGAGCACTCCGTCTCCGCCGCGCCGCGTCGTTATTTCGTTTGTTTTCTGTCAAAACAAACTAAGGCATGTTTATATCTTCTTTCACTCTTCAATCAAGCCATATAGGTATTTTTAAATATCGCAAGTAAATGATTTTAATGCAAGAAGATCGAAATTGTTCATATTTAAGTATGTTAGTTAATTATATTACGTGCAAATATTCATTTTGAGATTTATGCGATATTGCTTGTGGTCACTTTACTATCATTAATTCACCCGGTCGCCAGTTACCGGTCAGTTCAGTTTCACCCGGTCGTCAGTTACCGGTCCGGTCGCCAGTTACCGGTCAGTTCAGTTTGTACCACCCAGTATACTGTGGCATTAGTCTGATCAGACGAACATTACTAAACCCGATCGCCAGTTACCGGTCCGGTCGCCAGTTACCGGTCAGTTCAGTTCAGTGCAGGGGTCACTTGCGTAGACCATAATCTCAACAGAAAATTATTACATGTTACTTATGACAGGGCTCGATCGAGCAACCATTTTCACTATGATTTTCAGTTCAGTTATGCACGTATTATAGTTGCTCATGATAAGTTATTTTCACATTATGCCTCATGACATGATATTTTTATCCCATGCAAATTTTACTATATTATTTACTCGTTATATAAGATATATACATGCTGAGTATTTAGGCTCACTAGACTTGATTGTTGTAGGTACTGATGAGGTCGGGACCTAGGGCGGGGACCAGTGAGCCAGCTCGAGTCTGAAGTAGTGTGACCCGAGGACCTCACTTTTCAGCATTTATTATTATTGCTCAAACATTTTTATCTATCGTTGGATAAATTTTTATGAAACGTCTGCTATTCGTTTCCTTAAAACGTGCTAGAATTTTTTTTAAAAAAAAAACCTCACTTAGCATCGGCCGAACCATAAAATATTTTTGAAATCATTTTTTAAAAATAAAGCATCCTACTAGCACTTGAAAATCCAAAGGGAGAAGTCAAACATGAAATCGTAAATTGTTTTACCAAACCTAAAGACAATAAATATTTGAAAAGTGTAGCCCATACTACCTCTCAAAACTCTCAAAAGCATAAAGTAAATATCGTAAAAATCTTTAACTTAAAATTCATAAATTTAAATGCGGAAATAGAAGCGCTGGTCCTCGGGTTATGTGCACCGACAGTCCAACAAGTCACTCGTCAAGGCCTCCAATATCATTTTCGTTAATCCCCCATGCATCAACACACCTAGTGAGTCTAAAGACTCAACACGTCCTATCTTTGATAACAAGTAATATATAATACAGTTAACATATAACAGTGAAAAATATTTGTACTTAAATTATCATTTTCATGAAGATGCATAAACCTAAACTTAAACATTTTCGTAAACATTTTCATGATGCATAGACATATTTTTCAAAAGACAGAGACATATCACATAAAGATATTCATATTCGTATTCATATTCATGTTCGTGTTCATGTTCGTGTTTGTTGAATTCAGATCGTTGATTGTGACTTTCATATACGTGTTAGGCGATGGATCCATCTACATGTAACAACAGTACTGGGCGGCGGGAGACACCAGCAACACTCTCACCGGTCAACTGGGCCCTGGCCTTACGTAATATCATGTCATCATATACATATACATATCCGTATCCGAGGAAATACGATCGTCGGGCTCCTACTGGGACCATAACCCTCACGATATCTCCAACATATCATCGTGTTAGTCACAATCCATTCACATCCTTCAACATATCCTCATTACTTAATAAAAATCATGCATATAACATTTTTCCTTTTAAACCAAGCATGCAACATGTCTTTTAACGTTATCGTTTTATCATAAAAATCCATAGACATTTAAATGACCATTTTAACGTTTAAAATCATAAAATAATCATTTTAACTTGTAAACATGCATAAACATTAAAAATAATCATTTTAGCGTATAAAACAGCAAATAGGGCACTGCCATGACATTTACTAATTTTCCGGTGTAAAAAGACCGTTTTACCCCTGGACGTGACGTTTTACGTTTTTCGACTTTTTCCTTGATTTCTTGACTATAAAATGTC
Source organism: Primulina eburnea (assembly GCF_022965805.1). Taxonomy (NCBI): domain Eukaryota; kingdom Viridiplantae; phylum Streptophyta; class Magnoliopsida; order Lamiales; family Gesneriaceae; genus Primulina; species Primulina eburnea. The sequence continues at coordinate 10,069,854 of NC_133113.1, read as the reverse complement.
CCAAATAATTATTTAAGGTTACCTGAATTTTCCCATATTTTTATTTGGCATAAATGTTAGACTTTTTCAATTATCTTTTCTTAATTGTTTTAACGGTGTTTTAATCCCGAAAAAATACCAAACTTTAATATAAAATTCCTAAATTCTAATTCTAAATTTAGTCTTTTTATATTATTTTAGCCCTTATGGACCACGACTCGACCCCCGTTAGCCGTTTTCCAAATTTTCTTTCTTTTAAAAAAACCTATTTGGCACCTAAACTTCGACCCCGAGCCATCTCTTAATTTTTACGAGTTACCCCCGAACCATGTCAAGCCAAAAGGTGCCAAACATGCTAAAGTATCCTACTGGACCCAAAGATCCCAAGGAGAACATCCCAAAAGAATAAACGAAGCCCCCCAAACCCTATCCTCAGCTGGCCGAGAAGTCCTTCTTGGACAAGGACTCTAGTTCTAGCCTCTAGGACCCTACCAACGACCCCAACCACTGAACCAACCAGTGGTGCACTTACTAAGGACCCTATGGACATGACTCAACCCTACCCTGGCCCCATGGACCGCGCCCCACACGCCTGCACGATGCAAGACATGCTGCGCGTCCCATGCGAGATTCTCGGGTAGGAGTCCTTGCTGTCAAGGACTCCTCCCCGCCCTTATGTTCGAGTCCTAGCTTGGCTAGGGCTCTTCCCTAGCCTCACTCGTGACCCTAGCCATCCCCTGGAACCCACCGTACCAAGCCCCAGCCGTGCCCCATGCAAACCGAACCCCATCTTGTTCCATGACAGAAACTTGGCGCGATCCCATGCAGCTGTCGTGTGTGGTGTTTTGGGGTGGTGATTTGGGGTCTAAACTCAAGGAAAACTATACCTTAACTTGTCCTAGACATGGCAGCCCCTTTATGCACAAAAACAACATGTTTTGGATTGAAATTTACACTTGAAAATTCATGATACATGCTACAAACGAAAATTTCAGAAAGTGTGTCAAGTTTGTAAACTTTTCATGCATAAACAAATAATATGATGATTTGAAGAAAAGAATAGGCGTGCCTTTGCGTGTTTAAAGCACGAATAATCGTTGACGATGAAGAACGGAGGGACACCTTGGCTTGAACTTTTGCTTGAACTTCGAAACTCTCTTTCAATATTGTGGGGTGTGTGAGCCGGCCTTGTGTTTTAATTGTGAGGGGTGGGGAGTGTTTTCTGATTTTAAAATAGGGTTGCCGATCCTTGATGCAAAAAAGTGTAGGAAATTGTAGGGTTTTTGGGATGCCATCATATATTATATAGTTTAATTAAATCCTAACTAGGCTTTAGGCCTATTAAGCCTTTAAATTAAGCCCATTAGTTTAATTGAGATTTAAATAGAATATTAAAATAGTTTTAGTAAAAATAGTTTGTGAATTAAATAGTCGGGTTGCTAAAAAATTCGTATTTTTGTTGAAAAACCAACACCGATAAAATTTACGTCCCGGCGTATAAAATCACCTCAAAACCCCTTATTTTCAAAAATATGAAAAACCCTTAACCATATTTCAAATAATTAAAAATAATTATTTAATAAAATCATTTTTCATTTTCTACAGCCCTCGGTCCCCGTTCCTCGATTGTCGCTTGTATATCCTTTTTAAAAATATCATTTTATGCATGATGACAATAAAAATCTCAAGAACGATTAAACAGTATGTCACATAATTAATTAGCAATTAAAGTCAATTAATTACTCATTTTTCATTATTTACTAGATTCGCATGCGGTTGGATTACGTCGTCTTAATTTTGGACCTTACATTTTAACTGTTATTTCGCAAACATTAACTTCTTCCGCTGCCATTTTGAACATTATATTTTATTTATCGGTCTATTTTATGAATGAGGCAAGTTAATTACTTTAAAAAGAAAATTTTAAATTTTTCTGCAAATTTTCAAACATGAACTTTCGGGCCGTTATAATTATTCTCCTCCAAAATCAAATTAACCATCCAAATTACAGATGTTAGAATTTTTTCTCAAAAATCATGTTTCTACGTATATATAAACCTGATAAACTATACGCGGAAGCAAATCGAGCGTTACCTCTGGCCATTGGAAATTTGTAAGTTCTCTGCTTTCTTCCGATTGAAGTCTTCTAAGCACTTCAGGCACTCTATAGATGGTGTATAATTTCTTATATGGTGTGTGCTTAGAGACCTCAATTACCTCTATTTATAGGCATTTCTTATACCATCAACGAGAAAAGTCGGGAGTCTGAATGTCAAAAGAAGAGTCGCATGCCGTTTCAACTGTCAAAAATTTGATGCTGCATGTAATATAATGTTCGTGAAAAATGGTAGGTTTCTTGGCCGTCGCCAATTCCTACACGTTATGTCTTTTAATATGTGTCATATTTCTTACAAAAGAATCCAAAACCATATCAGAATATAAAAAAAAAAAAAAACCCCCCAAAAATAAAACATTAAATCAAAGACTTACTAATGAACAAAATTTCTTTTTAACACATGACATATTCCACCATTTCGAGTTTCTCATGCTCTTCATTGGAAACCATTTTTGAGCTAATTATTTTTGCCCTCTTTCCAAGACTTCTCTTTTCCAACCCAAACCGGCTTCAAGTCTCAAACCCATTTCATGCTCAGAAAACAAACTTCTCAATAAATAAATGACAAAATTGATATAAAAAACAACCAAAATCTACCTTCCTCACAGTGGATATAAGCTTGTAATTTTTGTGAATATGACTGTAAACAAATTGTCCCCGTTCCTCGATTGTCGCTTGTATATCCTTTTTAAAAATATCATTTTATGCATGATGACAATAAAAATCTCAAGAACGATTAAACAAGTATGTCACATAATTAATTAGCAATTAAAGTCAATTAATTACTCATTTTTCATTATTTCCTAGATTCGCATGCGGTTGGATTACGTCGTCTTAATTTTGGACCTTACATTTTAACTGTTATTTCGCAAACATTAATTTCTTCCGCTGCCATTTTGAACATTATATTTTATTTATCGGTCTATTTTATGAATGAGGCAAGTTAATTATTTTAAAAAGAAAATTTTAAATTTTTCTGCAAATTTTTAAACATGAACTTTCGGGCCGTTATAATTATTCTCTTCCAAAATCCAATTAACCATCCAAATTACAGATGTTAGAATTTTTTCTCAAAAATCATGTTTCTACGTATATATAAACATGATAAACTATACGCGGAAGCAAATCGAGCGTTACCTCCGGCCATTGGAAATTTGTAAGTTCTCTGCTTTTCCTCCGATTGAAGTCTTCTAAGCACTTCAGGCACTCTATATGTAGTGACCCGTTCCAGAATCACCTACTAATCAAGAACTAAGCATGCAATTAACTTAATTAACAATAATCAGAGATAACAGCGGAAATATGGCCAACGACAAAAGTTATACAACCCAATCGAAATCAGAACAACTCAAAATATATTTGGTACAACCATATCGAATAGAATAGCACTGAAAACTAAACCAACCAGCTACTCACTGTCCTCCTCCTGCTCCTCCTGAGCCATCCAACCTGAGGCCTGCCCCGTGGGAATGGGGTGTCCAAGATAAACAAAACCGAGGACGTGAGCGATAAGAACGCCCAGTACAAAAGCATAAGTATACAAACCTATATGAAATGCACATGCTATGATATGATACCAGGGTAGTCAAGAAACAGGAGTCACAAAGGATCTCAAAATGCTCAGTCTAGAGGCGCCAAGTGGATAGTGCCGCGCGGTACTCCTCTGGGTCACTGCATCCACTACAAGAACGGACGTGGACCTAAAATGTCCCGGATCACCGAAGCCCTCCCGACCCGTCGGCCACTGTGTACTCTCGGTGTCCATGCGTCCACAAGACAAGACAGGGCTGAGCGGCCCCACAAGATATAGCTTATCTCGAAAGAGATACAGCTCAACAGTAAAGGCTATCTCGAAGGAGATACGGCTCAACATGAAATGCAACATGCATCATAAAGCGTGACATAATAGCATGCATCATATGACATATAACAATGCAGCAAATAATCATGCAACACATATATGACTGTATACTCAACCAGGATATCTCGGATAGTACTTTCGTACCTCTATCATTGCAATCCTAACAATCAGTCCTAGACTCACGCCTGCGTCCGCAGTCAGCCCACTGATGCCGCTAGCTTCCAACTAGAGCACAGCTCCGCTACAATACCAGCAGCTCCCCGCTAGTGCCCGAACCTCGGAAAAAGACTAGAAACCTATCAGAAACGACTGAAACTCTCTGAAATGCTCTGAATTGGCGAGTCACAAATGAAGCCTCGCGCCCCTATTTATAGCCAATGTTCGGACGCTCCGAACCACTTCGTACGATCCGATCCAGTACACTTCGGACGGTCCGAACCTGATCGGATGATCCGAACCTTGCATGACTTCCACGAGTACATCCACCTGTCTCGGATGATCCGAACCCCGATCGGATGATCCGAACTCTACCACGTGTCCAGAACCCTTCCACGTCTTCCAGCCACCTGTCTCGGACGGTCCGAACCACCTTCGGACGCTCCAAACCCGCTTCGGACGATCCGAACCCGGTTCGGTCCTTCCGATCCTACCGAAAATAATTAATCCAATAATTAACTCAAATTAGGAATCGGGTTACTACATTCTCCCCCCCTTAAAAAGATTTCGTCCTCGAAATCAAGTTTATAGGATGAACAAAACTGAAATAACAACATTGTTATTACATCTCAATTGTTGCTAAACACAACTGATATTTGGATTACAACGGAAAAACACACACACACATCCATAGTACAACTACAGTACAACTCAAAAGAGCTCTGGATGCTCCGAACGCATACGACTCTCTAGCTCCCAAGTGGCTTCTTCAGTGCCTCTGCGCTGCCACTGAACTAAGACAAGAGGAATAATCTTATTCCGCAACACCTTGTCTTTGCGATCGAGAATCCGCACTGGTCGTTCCACGTAAGACAAATCCAAATTTAGTTGAACTTCAGAGGGATGCAAGATGTGCGACTCATCTGCTATGTATCGTCTCAACAAAGATACATGAAACACATCATGAATACTGGATAGGTACGGCGGCAATGCAAGTCTGTAAGCCAAATCTCCCACACTTTCCAATATTTCAAATGGACCAATAAATCTCGGAGACAGCTTACCCTTGAGACCAAATCTCAAAATCCTGCGAAAAGGCGAAACTCGGAGAAACACTTTCTCACCTGGCTGAAAATAAAGAGGTCGCCGCTTGGTGTTCGCATAACTAGCCTGTCGATCCTGGGCAATCTTAATCCGCTTCTTGATTACTGCAACTTTATCAATAGCCTGCTGGACTAACTCCGGTCCCTCAACATGTCGTTCCCCAACTTCGTCCCAGAATAATGGAGTACGACAACGTCGCCCATACAACTCCTCAAATGGTGCCATACCAATACTACGATGGTAGCTGTTGTTGTACGCGAACTCAATCAAAGGCAAATGATCCTGCCAAGCGGGTCCGAAGTCCATAACACAGGCTCGCAACATATCCTCAAGCGTACGGATAGTCCTCTCTGACTGACCGTCAGTCTCCGGATGATAAGCAGTACTCAGACTCAGTGTAGTACCCAAAGCTGACTGGAAACTACCCCAAAACCGTGAGGTAAAACGAGGATCTCTGTCACTGACAATACTGACTGGCACTCCATGCAAACGTACAATCTCTTGAATGTACAATCGAGCCATACGATCGAAAGTGAAATCACGGTTATATGGCAGAAAATGAGCAGACTTGGTGAGTCGATCCACCACTACCCAAATAGCATCACTATTCCTCGACGATAATGGCAAGTGAGTAATGAAATCCATCGTGATATGCTCCCACTTCCATTCAGGAATAGGTAGATTCAACAATAATCCTCCAGGTCGACGGTGCTCTGCCTTAACCTGCTGACAAACAAGACACTTGGAAACAAACTGATAAACACTGCGCTTCATCCCTTTCCACCAAAATCGTGTCCTCAAGTCTTTATACATCTTATTACTTCCTGGATGAATACTCAGCTTGCTTCGATGAGCATGAGATAAGATCTCCTCCCTCAAAGTATCATCTTCTGGTACTACAACTCGATTAGACAAACACAGAAGACCATTAGACTGATAATGGAAATTACTATCCCCCCCAGCCAACCGAGCTAATCTCTGAGTCTTGAGATCAGACATCTGAGCATCTCGAATCCGAGCGAACAAAGCTGGCTCAGATAAAATGGTAGCAACACGAATGTTCTCCATACCTTTCCGATGTTTGAAATTAAATCCCAACGAACAACAATCCTGGATAGTACTAATCATAGCACTGGTCTGAAGTGCAGAAGCTCTCACCTTGCGACTAAGAGCATCGGCTGTGAGATTCGCAGAGCCTGGATGGTACTTGATCTCGCAGTCATAATCTTTCAGTAGATCCATCCAACGACGTTGTCTCATATTCAACTCAGCCTGAGTGAACAGATACTTCAGACTCTTATGATCAGTAAAGATTTCAAACTTAACCCCGTACAAATAATGACGCCAGATCTTCAGTGCGAACACAATAGCTGCCAACTCTAGATCATGAATAGGGTACTTCTCCTCGTGAAGTTTCAGCTGCCTGGAAGCGTAAGCGATCACATGACCATTCTGCGTCAACACACACCCTAAGCCTTGAAAAGAGGCATCGGTGTAAACGCTGAAACCATCAGATCCTGACGGTAACGCCAAACAGGTGCAGAAGTCAGAAGTCGACGAAGCTCTCTGAAACTATCTTCGCACTCAGATGACCACTCAAATGGAACATCCTTCCGAGTAAGTTGCGTCAATGGTCTAGCTACCTGAGAGAAATTCACGATGAAGCGACGATAATACCCTGCCAGACCTAGAAAACTACGGATCTCGGCCACCGTCGTAGGACGTGACCAATTCAGCACTGCTTCAATCTTGCTGGGATCCACAGAAATTCCTTCCTTGGAAATCACATGACCAAGGAATACTACACGATCAATCCAGAACTCGCACTTACTCAGCTTAGCATACAATTGCTTCTCGCGAAGAATCTGCAACACAATCCTCAAGTGCTGGACATGCTCTTCCACACTGTGAGAATAAATCAAGATATCGTCGATGAAAACCACAACAAACTGATCCAGATAATCTCGAAATACTCGGTTCATCAAATCCATGAACACCGCTGGCGCATTCGTCAATCCGAATGGCATAACTAGAAACTCGTAATGCCCATATCGAGTACGAAATGCAGTCTTGGAAATATCATCATCTTTGACTCTCATCTGATGATAACCCGATCGCAAGTCAATCTTGGAGTAAACAGAGGTACCCTGAAGCTGATCGAACAAGTCATCGATACGAGGTAATGGATACTTGTTTTTGATCGTCACACGATTCAGCTGGCGATAATCAATGCACAATCGCATAGATCCATCTTTCTTCTTGACAAACAAGACTGGAGCTCCCCAAGGTGAAACACTCGGACGAATATAACCTTTATCAAGAAGATCCTGAAATTGCTGCTTCAGTTCCCTCATCTCTGACGGCGCAAGACGATAGGGGGCACGAGAAATCGGTGCAGTCCCTGGCATTAACTCAATGCCAAACTCTACCTCTCTAACCGGAGGAAAGCCAGGAATCTCTTCTGGAAAAACATCAGGAAATTCACAAACCACTGGAATATCCTCTATACCAACACTACCTGTGGACGTATCAATTGCATAGATGAGGTAGCCTTCCCCGCCCGCCTCTAAAGCACGACAGGCTTTCAGAGCAGATACCACTGGCATCGGAGGTCGCGCTCCCTCACCATAGAAAAACCAACTAGAGCTCTCAGTCGTACGAAACTGAACAAGCTTCTGGTAACAATCCACAGTAGCTCGGTAGGTAGTCAATAGGTCTATACCTAGAATACAATCAAAATCTTCCATCTCCAGGATCATAAGATTCGCAATCAATTCGTTACCCTCAAAATCTAAGGGACAACCCATCACTAGACGCTTAGCTAACACCGAATGACCCATCGGAGTAGAAACGGAAAGAATGACGTCTAGAGAAACATACGGTAACTTATGACGCTTAACAAATCGTGCAGAAATGAATGAATGGGATGCTCCGGTATCAATAAGAACAAAAGCAGGAATACCGCATAAACGAAAAGTACCTGCTATGACTCTCTCCGTCTCATCTGCAGCCTGATCCTGGTTCAGCGCAAAAACCTGACCTTGGGCACGAGGTCGAAGATTCGAACTACCCACTGCCTGACCCTGCCTCCTCTGCTGAACAGTCGCCTGAGATCCGGAACCAGATCCTGCTCCACTTCGCAACTGAGGACAATTCTTCTTAATATGCCCCATCTCTCCGCACTGAAAACAAGCTCCCGCGGCTGATCGGCATTGCTCCGAGGGATGGTTCTTCCCACAATGCACACAAGCATCCTTCTTCTTACCAAAGCGAAAAACACCGCTAGACCGTGATCCAGATCCAGAAGAAGAAGAACCAGATTTCTTGAACGACTGAGATCGAGGCCTCAAAGTATTCGGAGGTCTAGAAGAAGAAAGAATAGCCCTACCACGCTGGAGACTGATCTCTGCCTGGCGACACCGGTTCACTAACCCATCATAAGAAGTAGGATTATCACAGACAGTGACTCGGTCAAAAATCTCCTGGTTAAGACCCTGGAGGAAATGGTCATACTTGGCCTCAGAACTGCCACTGATATGAGGAGCGAAGGGTAACAACTCGAAGAATTTCTGCTGATACTCATCAACAGACATGCTACCCTGCTTAAGATTCAGGAGCTCAATCGTCTTCGCCTGGCGAAGGGCTGGAGGAAAATACAGCTGCAAGAAAGCTGCACGGAAATCGGCCCAAGTCACCCTACCCTGGGACTGGACTATCGGCGCAGAAGTCGATCGCCACCACTTACGAGCACGTCCCTCGAGAAGAAAACTAAGGGTCTCCATCTTCTGCTCCTCGGTGCACTGGAATGCACGGAAACAACTCTCCATGCGCTCCAACCAATCCTCAGCATCATCGGGAGTCTCACCGCCGACTAAAGGCTTAGGCCCCATCTGAATGAAACGGTGCAAATCAAAACGCCTAGGACCATCCCGACGATGACGATGCTCACGATGACGCCTATGATCATCCTGGTCGCCCCAACGACCTACACTCCCCTGACTACTCTCGTCATCAAAGTGGTCAGCCATCGCTACAAGATAGAATGGGAAAAATGGTCAAATGGTCAACGGAAATCCCAAAACAGAAATCTATATCCCAAAACCATATGCATGCTCTGATACCATAAATGTAGTGACCCGTTCCAGAATCACCTACTAATCAAGAACTAAGCATGCAATTAACTTAATTAACAATAATCAGAGATAACAGCGGAAATATGGCCAACGACAATAGTTATACAACCCAATCGAAATCAGAACAACTCAAAATATATTTGGTACAACCATATCGAATAGAATAGCACTGAAAACTAAACCAACCAGCTACTCACTGTCCTCCTCCTGCTCCTCCTGAGCCATCCAACCTGAGGCCTGCCCCGTGGGAATGAGGTGTCCAAGATAAACAAAACCGAGGACGTGAGCGATAAGAACGCCCAGTACAAAAGCATGAGTATACAAACCTATATGAAATGCACATGCTATGATATGATACCAGGATAGTCAAGAAACAGGAGTCACAAAGGATCTCAAAATGCTCAGTCTAGAGGCGCCAAGTGGATAGTGCCGCGCGGTACTCCTCTGGGTCACTGCATCCACTACAAGAACGGACGTGGACCTAAAATGTCCCGGATCACCGAAGCCCTCCCGACCCGTCGGCCACTGTGTACTCTCGGTGTCCATGCGTCCACAAGACAAGACAGGGCTGAGCGGCCCCACAAGATATAGCTTATCTCGAAAGAGATACAGCTCAACAGTAAAGGCTATCTCGAAGGAGATACGGCTCAACATGAAATGCAACATGCATCATAAAGCGTGACATAATAGCATGCATTATATGACATATAACAATGCAGCAAATAATCATGCAACACATATATGACTGTATACTCAACCAGGATATCTCAGATAGTACTTTCGTACCTCTATCACTGCAATCCTAACAATCAGTCCTAGACTCACGCCTGCGTCCGCAGTCAGCCCACTGATGCCGCTAGCTTCCAACTAGAGCACAGCTCCGCTACAATACCAGCAGCTCCCCGCTAGTGCCCGAACCTCGGAAAAAGACTAGAAACCTATCAGAAACGACTGAAACTCTCTGAAATGCTCTGAATTGGCGAGTCACAAATGAAGCCTCGCGCCCCTATTTATAGCCAATGTTCGGACGCTCCGAACCACTTCGTACGATCCGATCCAGTACACTTCGGACGGTCCGAACCTGATCGGATGATCCGAACCTTGCATGACTTCCACGAGTACATCCACCTGTCTCGGACGATCCGAACCCCGATCGGATGATCCGAACTCTACCACGTGTCCAGAACCCTTCCACGTCTTCCAGCCACCTGTCTCGGACGGTCCGAACCACCTTCGGACGCTCCGAACCCGCTTCGGACGATCCGAACCCGGTTCGGTCCTTCCGATCCTACCGAAAATAATTAATCCAATAATTAACTCAAATTAGGAATCGGATTACTACACTATAGATGGTGTATAATTTCTTATATGGTGTGTGCTTAGAGACCTCAATTACCTCTATTTATAGGCATTTCTTATACCATCAACGAGAAAAGTCGGGAGTCTGAATGTCAAAAGAAGAGTCGCATGCCGTTTCAATTGTCAAAAATTTGATGCTGCATGTAATGTTCGTGAAAAATGGTAGGTTTCTTGGCCGTCGCCAATTCCTACACGCTATGTCTTTTAATATGTGTCATATTTCTTACAAAAGAATCCAAAACCATATCAGAATATCAAAAAAAAAAAACCCCAAAAAGAAAACATTAAATCAAAGACTTACTAATGAACAAGATTTCTTTTTAACACATGACATATTCAACCATTTCGAGTTTCTCATGCTCTTCATTGGAAACCATTTTTTGAGCTAATTATTTTTGCCCTCTTTCCAAGACTTCTCTTTTCCAACCCAAACCGGCTTCGAGTCTCAAACTCATTTCATGCTCAGAAAACAAACTTCTCAATAAATAAATGACAAACCTGATATAAAAAACAACCAAAATCTACCTTCCTCACAGTGAATATAAGCTTGTAATTTTTGTGAAAATGACTGTAAACAAATTGTCCTCGTTCCTCGATTGTCGCTTGTATATCCTTTTTAAAAATATCATTTTATGCATGATGAAAATAAAAATCTCAAGAACGATTAAACAAGTATGTCACATAATTAATTAGCAATTAAAGTCAATTAATTACTCATTTTTCATTATTTCCTAGATTCGCATGCGGTTGGATTACGTCGTCTTAATTTTGGACCTTACATTTTAACTGTTATTTCGCAAACATTAATTTCTTCCGCTGCCATTTTGAACATTATATTTTATTTATCGGTCTATTTTATGAATGAGGCAAGTTAATTACTTTAAAAAGAAAATTTTAAATTTTTCTGCAAATTTTCAAACATGAACTTTCGGGTCGTTATAATTATTCTCCTCCAAAATCCAATTAACCATCCAAATTACAGATGTTAGAATTTTTTCTCAAAAATCATGTTTCTACGTATATATAAACATGATAAACTATACGCGGAAGCAAATCGAGCGTTACCTCCGGCCATTGGAAATTTGTAAGTTCTCTGCTTTTCCTCCGATTGAAGTCTTCTAAGCACTTCAGGCACTCTATAGATGGTGTATAATTTCTTATATGGTGTGTGCTTAGAGACCTCAATTACCTCTATTTATAGGCATTTCTTATACCATCAACGAGAAAAGTCGGGAGTCTGAATGTCAAAAGAAGAGTCGCATGCCGTTTCAATTGTCAAAAATTTTATGTTGCATGTAATGTTCGTGAAAAATGGTAGGTTTCTTGGCCGTCGCCAATTCATACACGCTATGTCTTTTAATATGTGTCATATTTCTTACAAAAGAATCCAAAACCATATCAGAATATCAAAAAAAAAAACCCCCAAAAAGAAAACATTAAATCAAAGACTTACTAATGAACAAAATTTCTTTTTAACACATGACATATTCCACCATTTCGAGTTTCTCATGCTCTTCATTGGAAACAATTTTTTGAGCTAATTATTTTTGCCCTCTTTCCAAGACTTCTCTTTTCCAACCCAAACCGGCTTCGAGTCTCAAATCCATTTCATGCTCAAAAAACAAACTTCTCAATAAATAAATGACAAACCTGATATAAAAAACAACCAAAATCTACCTTCCTCACAGTGGATATAAGCTTGTAATTTTGGTGAACATGACTGTAAATAAATCCCATTCATTTGTCAAAAATTAAAAAACGACCAATACTTAACTTTCGCGTAATGGATAAGCTTGTAATTCCCTTAATTTGTTGAGTAATAACACCCAAAACGAGAAAGCCTCTCATCCATCAAAATCCATACTTCTCTACAATACAACTGAAAAAAGAGACTAACATCAATAAGACATGCATGTAGATAAGAAATTAATATTCATTTCTCCGACAAAGTAGTCTTCTTTTTAACTCTTTCGTCAAAATGAACATTTTTCTCATCCAAATGGTATTTAGTTCTTTGCGTATCTCTCGTATTGAACATGTATATTAATTTTTGTTAGAAAATAAAGAACAAATAATAATAAAAAAAAAGACGTAGTTAAGTCAAGATTTTTTTTAAAAAAAAATTCATAATTAATATCGTAGAGGGGAAATAATGAGCTACATAAAACATTACACATAAATAAATGATAGTGTTGAGATAAAAGCTCAAACCAAAATATCGTCAAAAGAACAAATTCACAATTGATGCTCATATATCGTAGAAGATATCATTTACCATATGAGGAGTCAAAACAAATTATGGAGAAAAGTTTCATAATTAAACAAGTACGTTTTAAAAAATTCACAATTGATGCTCATATATTTATAATAGTAGTAAAATTGAAAATAGATATGCATACAATAAAAAAGTCACGATTCAAAAAAATTAACGAGAAATGTTACATAACTAAACAATGACATTTTGAGAAATTCATAATTCAAATTCATATAGTTATTATAATAATAACAACAGCAACAGCAACAACAACAATAATAATATATTTGACTATTTTTTTATCTGTTTACATAATAATATACGTACATTCTATGTGCAAACAAAGCTTATTTTAGTCCGAATTAATTTAAATATACATTGTATTTATTGGCATCATATGTAAATCACTTGTGGTAAAAACTACATACTTATAATCATCTACAAGAAACATCTGATTTTTCTTCTCTTATGATTTAGTTATCTCACTTAAAAAATTCATTACTTCATTTGAGTACAATAGAGATCCATACAAAATTAAAAAATAGTAAAGACAACAATCCAATAAAAATTTCATATTAAATACTTTACATTTATTTTATATTTTATTACTTAAGAAATTAAATCTTCACCAAATTTTTTTAAAAATCATTATTCAAAGTCGAATGCAATACAATTGATATTCTTGAGGCTGCGTTTGGTTGCAGGATAAAATAAACTAATGATTAGTATGTAAATGATAAAGAAAATGATTGTCGTAGATATGTAATAGCTGGTAGTATGTTTGGTAAGATTTTTAAGTGTAGGATAATTTTGAAATTTTTGATGAAAGGACAAAATTTCCCTTTCTCTTTTTTTTTCTTCTTCCACTCCAGCGGCGGCAATCCGACAGTCGGGAGGCGGATCCGGCGACGGATCCGACAGCCGACGTGGCGGCCGACAGCGGCGATGGCGTTCCGGCGAAGGTCCGGTGACGGCTGTGCGGTGCGGTCCGGCGGCGTCGACGACGACGACGGCGGTGGCGGTTCGGCGGAGGTCCGGCTGTGGTCCGGCGAGGGCGGCGGTCCGATAGCCGAGGTGGTTCAATAGCCGTGAAGGAAGAAGGGTAAAATTGGAAAGAGAGTAGAGATAGAGGAGGGATTAATAATCCTACGGAGGAAGGAGGTATTATTTTATCACACGTAATACCACATAATCACTCATAAGAAGGATTAAGCTAGTTAAATAAAAATCGTACCAAACGCAGGATTATGTGTGATAAAATAATCTATCACACCTAATCCGTCGAACCAAACGCTGCGTCAAGGAATCTTTAAAGAAATAATCAAGAACGAATTACAATTAATCATATACTTGCCCTTTAAGATGAAAGAATGAATAACACCTAAGAGGTGTGCCTCAATGCTAGTCAAAAAAACAACTCCACATATTCTCATTTCTTTTGAGTGATTCTGGATAAATCGGCGATACATACATCATGTTCAATTCTATAGAACTGAGTGTGAAACTTTCTTTCTGTATCTTTCCAATTCATATTCCTTGGGAGTGAGGCGTACCCAGCAAATATGGTTCCTATGAGGGAATTCGGGATTAACCGCAATTTTAAGTTTTTGAATTTCTCCAAGTTGGCCAACTCCCCACATTAAATAGTAAATCTGGTTATGTTCTCTATGTTGGATTGGTTGTCCTCCTCAAAGAATAGGCTAAATCCATGAACTCTATAATCCCTGAGATAAGGATTATTCATATCTATGTAGTTGGGATAGGGCTTGTGAAACTCTATGAGGCCTATTTGTCTCAAGGTTGGCCCATATAACTCTTGAACAGTTTCCTTCACCATTTTTGGATCAATTACGTGGATGTTACGAGCTAGGAGTGGATGATGATAATTATGTGCCCCGAGTTTGGAATGCTGAATTGAAACCAATATCACCTCCTTGAAAGGAATCATTGACTCCCTCGTCGTAAAAAGCAGGTTGATTAACTGGATTGGTCATATTATACAGCTGATGCAAATTTGGCCTTGGGTTTCAACTTCCATTCCCCCTAACCTAGACCCCATTTCCTTGCCTTGCAAGTTCTTCCCTTCGGTGATGTGGTGTGTGTAACGAACCGTATTTTCATACTTAAAATTTGCGGAAAAATTAAAAATTTTCTTAAATAAAAACATCCACACGGTCGTCACTCATCATTCATAAAATATCTTTAAAATCAACCATCACAATTAAAATTTGCTAAAAGAGAAGCTGTCTCGAAAAGTCTCACAACCCAATCATAAAATCAGAGTATAAATGTATTTTCTTAAAAACTTAAAATAGCGTATGCGGTCCTCGGGTCTAGCCTCCCGCTCAGTCCAAGCCTGCCCCTTAGTCGCCACCTCCCGTCTCCTCATCAACATAGTCACCTGCATCGATCAAGTCTAGTGAGTCTAAAGACTCAACACGTACAAACTGGGATAACGAGTACTACGTAATAAAAATCGCATGCATCTTAAAAATAGAACGTACATAACTTGAAACTTGAGCTTGCATAATAAACTTGAACTTACATACATATATAGACGTGCCATAACGTGAAACTTTCATATTCATAACTGCATACTTGAGCATACTAAAACATACATGACTTCATCATTTTTCGTAGAGGATGTTTCAAAGCAAGTGACCCATACATAATAAACGCCTGATCAGACACACCACAGTACTGGGCTGACAGGGACGTATCCACTGCCGCATACATGAGATCCCCGTTCATAATTTAACGGGCTGGTTGGTCCCCGTTCATAATTAACGCTTTCCAACCACGATCTAACCCGTTCATAATTTAACGGGGCGGAGAGGTCCTCGGCCACGTTCACCGACTTCCAAACCCATTCATAATTTGGTCACAAGACAATTAGCATACCTCAAAAACTTAAAATATTTTCTTTGCACGTCATACATACTTACTTGGCGTTGAGGGGTTCGTTGGACTTCGACTGGGGCCGTTGCTGCACATACTAACATGAAATTACATACTTAACTTGCATAACTTAACGTAGAAATCATACTTACTCTCGAGTTCAATCATTACATAGGACATTCTAAAATTTCCCATGACGCGACCTTGATAATCCTTGCACTAAACCATGACGTCTAACCTCAAAGCATACTAAATTATTTTTCCCAAAAAAAGAAGGACACGGACCCCGTACCTACATCCGTGTAGGGGTCCGTGTAGGCTCTGGAAATAGACACCGAATGAAAGTAAAGGCACGGACCCTGTGTCAGGGTCCGGGTGAGGGTCCTTGTAGGTACTGGAAATATACACTAAATGAAACCCAAAGGCACGGACCCCGTGCCCTCATCCGTGTAGGGGTCCGTCTAGATACTGTAAAAAGACGCCGAGAAGAAAACAAAGGCACGGACCCCGTGACTGGGTCCGTGTGCGGGTCCGTGTACCCATTGTAATCGCGAACTTACGAAAATTATGTACATGCTTCGCTCAATTTTCTAGACTCGGTTACACGGACTATGAAACGACACCCCGAGACTCACCTTAGCATGCCATAACATCAACTAAATTCGTACAAACACCCAAAGCAATGAGTTCACCTTACAACACATCCAATTCAAAGCATAGCAAATGACACCAATCCGTTTCCTACGACTCCTAACGCGTTCGAGTGCCTATCGACACTATACGACGTATCAAATAACATCCCAACATCATACTAATCATACCTAGATGCAGCAACGATCACCCGTCGATCCCCAACGAAGCCTGCAACACTGAAACTTCAAGAATACATCAATATCATAACTTTCTGAAAACGCAGTTTCAGCAGTCCCACGAAAAACATCATAACTCACTCAATTTTCATCCAAAAATCTCGAATTTTATACCAAATCGAAGGCATCGAAAAGTTCTACAAATTCGTAGTTGAAAGTTTTCTCAAAATCCTGACAGAAAAATCGCAGTTTTCAACAGAACAGTGAGTTACGAGTTTTCAGATCTAAAAAGTATTTCAAACGCATTCAAACCATTTTCCGCTCAAACGACGAACGTCACACATGGATTTTCACGCATAAAAATACACAACGCATACTATTGAAGAGGTTGATCCGGGTCGAACGTGGCACCGAAGCGGAGATAGAAGCGAGGTTGATCCGGGTCGAACGTGGCACCGTTTTCTTGCAATAAAATTCACGAAAACCTTGCTGGAATTTGAAGAGGGGGTAGGCGGCTGCTATGCCAATGAAGAACCCTAGTTTTCTCTTTTAAAATAATAAAACTAGAATTGGTAGAGTGTGTGTGTGTGTTTAAGCGTGATAGGTGTGTGTAAAAGTGTGTAATGTGTGCGTGAGTTCTGTGCTTAATTAGGGAATTTATTTTGCTTAATTAAAATAAATAACATGCTAATCAAATACTAATTAAAAAGGTTGACACAAATAATAAATTAGTTAAAATATTAACTATACTCATCTTAAAATAAAATCCCCTAATAAAATAAAGTGCACACTTGTTAAACTTTTAAAAGTTTTAAAGTCTTAAAATTACTAAATAAATAAATTAGGCTTAAAAATGCTAAAACTCAATAAATTATTTAAAATACCCCCAAACTCAACTTAAAATAAAATATCATCTTTAAAATTGCCAAGAGTCGTCACCGGGCCTTTTCCTCAATCCCGCCTCGAATAAACGCCTGAAACATGAAACTCGAAAAGTATTTTAGCGTGCATCACATAAGCATGACTATATTTAAAATAATGCATTTAAATAAATTATGCATGGCTAAACTCATTTTAAATTAAAATAAATGATTTAACGAATTAAATAAATGCATAGGTTGTACCTGTACGAAATTGGGTTCTACAGTGTGTATTTGATTTCTGTAAATAATCTAACTTCTAAAAGTTCAAACAATGTATGAACAAAATTTGTTCGTAAGTTCTCATTTCTTAAAAAATACTACGCTAAAAATGAAGAAAATAATCTTGAAATTGAGTCATAAACTCCCAATATAATTTTTGTATCTACAATAATCTTTAAGAATTTAAAAGGCATAAAAATATATTAAAGTTACTGAAACCGCTGGAAACTCGAATAAGTTTTGAAGAAAATATCTAGAATCTTAAATGAAAAAGTGAATTTGCTTGAATTAATGCTATAGAATCTTTGTATAAAGTTTGCAAGAGTTGTGATGTTGAGTTGTGTTATCTTCTTTTCTGTCGTGTGTTCCTACTTCTATTCTTAGCTTGAGCAGTTTCTCCATTCCCCTCATCTCTATGATTTGCTTCATGATCTCTTGTACTCATGCCACTGGCATAACTCCAACTTACGATCTCCTTGCTTGTACACCACTTTTTACTAGACTAATTCAGACTTAGGGAAACAATTGTTGGGCTTTTGTTTTTCAATCTATCTGATTGGGTTTGGGCCAAATAATTTTAGATCAAACAAATGTCTACCATAGGTATTGGCCTAATGGGCCAAAATATGTATAGAAAGGTCATGTCTCTTTTCACTTTATACATTTGCAACAATGAGGCCAAAAAAGTTGGGGATATTTGAGAAAATAGACGTGGTCAAACTTTTTTTAAAAAAAACAACCCTCCCATGTAGTGAACAAATACACTACTGGAGGCTATTTTTTAAAAAAAATGTTTGACCAGGGTTATAAAACAAAACAGCCCAAGTTGAATTACCTGATTTGGATTGTCTGTATTAGGGAGAATAGTCCAGAAAATCCACTTCATTGTACAAATTAAATTTCAAACCCCCTTGGAGCAATTCATCACGCTTTTCCTCCACCTCAACCAATTTTCTTTCTACAAAGACTTGTGTGATCATTTCCGGTACAAGCTCTAGACTCAACTAAATTTTCAAGAATTCACTAATAAATCTCCAAATCCTCTCTTTCGAAACCCCACACTCAAAACCTCTCATCCGTGTCTCACTGGCATACCAAATATTGTTTGCACAATATTCTGTGATAGAAAAAAGGCAAAAATCTAACTTCTACAAATCAAACAAAAGTGATCACAAACTCATGGTTAGTTCTTATTTCCTAAACTAATATGCACCAAAGGAAAAGAAAATAATAAAAAAGACTAATGAAAACAATTCATCTAACATGAATTTGAATTTACAAAACTGTATAAATTCATTAAAACATGAAAAAATATAATAAATATGTTGAAATTTGCAATTGAATAAGCACGCTAAAAGCTAAATAATGATGAATTTTGAGACTAAATCTATGAAAATATGTTTCAGAATTTGTAGAATTTTGTGCTGGGTGAAGAGTTGTTCCATTATGCCGATTAGTTCCTCTTCTTCAAAAATTATGGGCGGCTCCCCTTATTATTCCATTATTCACGATCTTCGCACGATTTTTCTCATAATCTCCTTGTCCGTACGCAATTGACTTATTCAAACTAATTTGAATTCCTGATGGGCTATCTTATCACATCCTATATCTTTTTCTTCTTCTTTTTTTTTTGGACTTTCGGTCTATTCATTTTGGGCTTAATTTAAGTTTAACTCCAACAATGCTAAAATTAAGGATGAGAAAAAATACCGAATTTTCGGTATATCGAAATTATCGTACTGAAAAAATGTCAAATTTACCGAATTTTCGGTATACCGAAGATTTCGGTACTGTACGGTAACAATACCGAATTATTCAGTACGGTAACTGTAAAGGCCCTTATTTCGTATTCCTAATTTTGCGGAATTATTAAAAAATTTTCTAAATAAATAATTATCTTGTCACATTTAATTAAAATAAACATAAATAATTTTAACTTTAAAATAACAGCGGAAGCAAATATTGTTTTCAACCAACAATTTAAAAACAATTAAACGTAAACATCAATTTAAAAATAATCCAACGTATTAAAACTGAGTTTGAATAATAAAAGGTGCATAAATTAAATCATGAGGTCCTCGGGTTTACTACTGTTGTCCCAAGATCGCTCACTGGTCTCCGCCCGCAGTCTCGACCTCATCAATACCTACAACAATCAAGTCTAGTGAGTCTAAAGACCCAACATTAATATATCATGTATAACAAGTAAATATATATAATAAAATCCCATGCAACGTAAAAATATGGTATCGTAAAGCGTACGGTGAAAATCGTATCATGAATAATTATAACTACGTGCATATCTGAAAATCATACGTAAAAGCTTTGCTCGCTAGAGCTCTGTCATAACATATCATAATTTTCTGGTAGAGATAATGTTTCTAAGCAAGTGGCCCATAACATAGCGTAAGCGCCTGATCAGACTAAACCACAGTATACTGGGCGGTAGAGATCAATCACAGCCCTTGGACTGGATGTCTGTACTTATTCATAATCATAAACCGGTCGTAGGTCACCGGGCGGAGAGGTCCTCGGTTGTTCCTACCGACTTCCAAACCCATAAGCATAAGGTGGCCACAAGACATATAGCATATACCTCAAAAATAAACATTTTATATTTTTATGCACGTAATATAATTATAACCTTATTTTTACCGGATGAGTTGGATCGCTCCCAGGATTGCTGCGACTTAATTCTAATATGTGACACAGGAATTAAATTTTAACTTTACAAAACTTAACAATAGAACCAAAAACAAGGCGATTCGGACCAACAACTTGATTTTTAACCATGGCTTCGTACCAACCCAACTCAACATCAAACCGACGTTTAACCATGATTAAAAATACCACAAACATACTGAAAAATATGCATAATAAGTGTAAAACACGAAAATAGGTGAAAGGAGTCCAAAAACATAAAACGCTCTTTCGAGAGTCATTTTGGCACCTTTCGCCGTAAATTCTCGTACGACCTCTAAACTCGACCAAATCACGAACGGTCAAAAACATGACCTTCCTAACTCATTGAGGTATTGTCCAGTCCAAGGCCATGGGCTAAAAGCCAACCAAGAACTCATACCACCCCAAAAACCGAAACCATAGCTGCTGTCAAATTTCAGTAGTGACAGTTTGTATCTTTTGTAGTGAAATTCCTGAATTTTATGACTATGGGCTTGAACCACCACCCAAGGACTCTTACCAACATCCTAAGGCATGGCTTGGACCATGGCTAAGGGCTAAAAGCCAACCATAAACCAAGCCATTACCTAAGACACTGAAACATCTCAACCGAGAACTCAATTTCTGTGTAGTGATATGTATTGAATTGTTTTATTATCTTGTGTCGTTCCAATGGCCATTTCATCGACCATGGCTCGATCTAGACATGATGTAGTGTTGTATGAACTATGACTATGGGCTAGGAGCCACCCACAATCCAAGCAACACCCAAAAACCGAACTCATACCCACACCGAAATTCAAAATTTAAAACCGATGAGCACCTTACTTAGTTATTTAAAAATCTGGTGGATCCGTGAACCAAATATTGAAAGGATGATTTGATCACGTCCTAGACATGATAAGGAATGATTCTAACCCTGGTTACAGTCCTTAAGACAACAAAGATTCGAAACCCCACCTTAAACACCCAATGACAGAAACTTGAACATAAAACTGTAACTCATGGAAATGATGGAAATGTTGCTGTAACTTCTTTGTTGTGCTTGTATGGACTTGAACCATTGAACCAAAAACATCCTAACACATTCTAATTTATTCCTAAATGCAGCCTTGTGTGCCTGGAAAACGAGACAACCTCCTGAAGCACCAAACCATTCAATTAGTTAATATTTTTTAAGTTTTATTTAATTTTTTATTATATATATATTTTTTTATTTAAGTTGTATTATTAGCATATTTTATATGTTTGTAATGTTTAATTTAAATTTTATTTGTAGAATAATAAAATTAACTTATTAATATTATTTAGATGTATTTTTTTCATTCTAAATCTTTTAGACATTAAGTAGATTAATATCTAGAAAGTTATTTATATGTGTCAAATTTGTGCTAGAATAAATTTTTTATTGATTTAATTATTATTATTTATTTAAATTCATTAATTAAATTTTTGATAAAACATCTCAAAATTTTTGAGGTGTTACAATCTCCTTCCTTTAATGGAATATGGTCCTTAGATTCCCTTACGTGATAGGAAATCCTGAATCTTATGCATAATTAATAAGATCTTTATTCATCGGTAAGAGCATCTTACTAATTAGTTTGTACAAGCTAGATAGAAGTTATGCTAGCCTTAGGTGTCTCGTTTATCACTGTTCTGCTGCGGGGTTAACGTCATGTTCCTTTTCAATACGCTGGAATTTTGGTCTTACGTGCGAGTGGGGATTTGTTCTTGTTCGGACAGATGCTGGTCACTTTTGTAAACCACACATTTCTCATGTTTCTTCCAACATTTTTCTTCGTTACTGTTGGGGTTACCGCATTATCCTCATTTCTCGTGATAGTTGACTTCTGGGTTTTCTCGAAGCTTTTTGCTTGAGGGTTCCTCATGTGGTTCCAGTTATGTCTCTTTTCCATGATTTCTTTTCTGGCTACTTGTTTCCATGGAGTTAGTAGTCCCATTGTTTCTTTCACAGTTTCACCACCTTCTTTCTTGAGCAACACTTGGATCTTTGCCTCCACAGGCAATGCTTGGTTGACAACGGAGCTATAATTCGTGGTTTTAACAGATAAAGCTACCCTGCGAATATCAAAGTTAAACCTCCATTATATATTTTAAATGCATTAACAAATTAATTTAGTTTAGAATCTTGCTTAGAATTTTGTATGGCATGCTTGACCTCCAAATTTAAATATTTTTAAATGTTGCGTTTAATTTCTCGAATATATTATACCTATATTAATTCATCTACAATTGTTTACACCTTTTTCTTAAACTTTAATTAAATATTGAACCTAATAGAATTTATTTACTAACTTGACTCCAATTAATTAAATAAATCCTAAAACATTCTTTTTCTATAAATTAACTTATTCCTTGACTTAATTTAAATTTAGGAATATTTTCTTATTATTAATCTTATCTCAAATCTCTAACTCCGGTCCGACCTCGCGTATTTATCCTGAAAAGATAATACTAACCTCTACCTATAAAATAAATAATCGTGACCTTTAAAATAAATAATCGTGACCTTTAAAATAAATAATCATGATTTAAATCTTCATATTTAATTTAAATAATAGAAATTATGGATGGCTTATACGTAATCTGATGGGGTTCTACAGTAACGGTATGCAATTTGAAAATTTCGGTATATATAAGAATATCAAAATACCGAAAAAATATACAAGAATTTTAAAATATATAATATTCTAAAACAACAAATTTATAAAAAGTTTAAAATGTAAGTTTTTTTTTCGGTATAAAAAAATATATACCGATACCGTATCGAAATTTCGGTATACCGTAAAATTTTGGTATTATCGATATGCTAGTTATGTGCCGAAATTTTAGGTATACTAAAATTTTCGGTAGGATATCAATATGAATTTTTTTATACTATAATTTTCAGTATGATATATGACATATGATTTTCGATACGATATCCACTCTTAGCTATAATTAAGGACATCCACAATGGTGGATATTTGGGTAACCATGCCATCAAAATGTTTCGGCTATCCGAATATCGGATCATTTCACCCTACATGTGGGGGCAATGCCCCCATGTGTAGATCCACGGTCCAGATTTAGCCACAAGTACATGGGGTCCACTTTTTTTTTTCAAAATTACAAATGTGGCTAAATCTGGACCGTGGAAATCCTGTGGGGGCACTGTATTACATTTTTTTTTTAATTTAATCAAGCCAGCGTGAAACTCACGCTGGCTTGAGCACGCGCTTGTGAGAGAAACCTGCAGCGTGATTTTTCCTTTACTTTTTTTTTAATAGTTTTTAATTATATTTAATTATGATATAAATAATTAAATATATATAGGATATAAATTGTGCATAACTTTCACTGTTTTCCAAACCTTTGAATATTTTTTGAACGTTGGGTTTTGAACGTTACCCAACGTTCAAATTTTATTCTATAAATACATAAATTTGTAAGAAATTAAAACCCATAGTTTTAACATCTTATAAAAATATTTCTCTCACACAAAAAAATTACATACAAATTTTTTTTGGAATGGATAATAATTCCATTATAAACTTCTTAATAATTTTTATTTTTTTACAAATTTATCATTTAAAAATAAGCATTATAAACTTCATAATTTTATATTTGAATAAAAATATAATACCAAATAGTAGATGAATTAATTAAAGTGATGGAATGATTTTATTTAAATGAAAATAAAATATTAATTAAAGTAACAGTGGGACCCATAAATATTTGGTTGGTGTGATATTTGATTGTGAAATACGGGATATTTGAGTAATGAAATATTTGATTGATGATGTGGAGTACGGGATCCACAAATATCCGATGGAAATACGTTGTTATTGTGGATGACCTAATAAAGCAAAAAAAAAATATTAGTAGCGCATTTCTAGGAAATGAAAAATGGTCAAAATCACAAAGTAATAATCGCCACTGGAGCATGTAGCTGTTCCAAGATTAGGGGAAGTTATGGTTCAGTACCCTTTTGACCCTTTTCTTTCTTTCAACTCCCTCTTATATTCCACTTTCCCAAATTACCCCTCAACTATATATTTAAATAATTGATTTTCTCTTTAAATTAATGGTCCATCATGCTTCCGTAAAATAAATTTAATCTTATACCTCTTTGACCGGAGTACCACCAGGTTATATCCACCGTATTTTACGAACTGCTCCTCACAGTCCAACCACACGATCGCAACCGATTGTTACTGACGCAGATTCCTTCAACAGCACTTGGCACACCTTAATTCGTTTCCTACCTTAAGGTGTACAGTCTAAGATAAAATTTTAAAATAATACATGAGAGGGGCTAAGAGCAAAGATCTCTTTATTCAAATACAAACATTTTATTAATACATAGTAACCTCCTGTAGAGAAAGAGAAACTTGTTTAGCTACTACTAGTAGCTGAACTCAATACACATATAAACTTGAAAGAAAATATTACAAATGATTTTGAAGAAAAATGAAGAGGTTGATCGATGCCTTCATCTTCCTTGTGCTTCTTTATTTATAGAAGGCTCCTTCGGATTTGAAACTCGGACTTCAAATCTTCATAAGCCTTTACAGCTTGCTTGGGGACCATGATTTAACCTCCTTTGGATATGAATTTGGTTTCATCAATACCCTTGGATATTTCCCTGAGACATCAACCCTATGGGTGGCTGGATTAATGTCAATTCTTGTTTTTAATTTCTCCCAGTTCTGTTGGTAAACCTGAAATGGAGAAATTGTTGCTTCGTTAGTACGAACCTTAGATTTGCCTTTGTCAATACGAGGCCTAAGGTTGATCTCTCCCTCTTCAATCCCCGAGGTGAAGGGTTGACTTGAAGACTCAAGATAAGGATCAGGAGTCTCAATTTTTGTTTCAGCCGACTCATCTGGTGATGATCTCGACTTAACACTTGTGCAAGGGGTATTTGAATCCCACGCTACAGGTATAGAGTCCTGTACTCGAAAACTCTCCATTTGAGAAACCAATGGCTTCTCAATGCCCTGGAGGATAGGCCTTTGTGTTACAGACCATACTGAGTATATGCCTGTAAGCATCCTGTAATGCGATCAGAGACAACTCTCTTATCTGCTTGTTGTAGTCTTCCCGCAACTTCTGCGTTTAAGACCAACCTGTTGAACTCGTTTTGAAGCATTTCAAGGTGTTCCCTCAAATGCCTCTGCATCTTGATAATAGCATCAATGTCAATGCTGTCCATCTCTTGTTCAAAAATCTGCAAGAATATTTTCATGAGATTTTATTATCATAATATCAAAAATATAATTCTGACATAATGCTTGCCACCGTAATAATCTAGCCTTCTCAGGTTTAGACTCAATTCTATTCCTTAAAAAAGCTTTAACTTGTGTGTTATCAATTTTCAAAGTCAATTTCTTTGCAAGTAGAAATAATGGTCATTTTTCAAAAGCCCTTTTTACTGCATAAAATTTCTTTTCGTTGATATGTCATCTTATGGCTTCTGCATCTGAGAATAACCCACTACAATATCTGCATGGTTGTTCTCCATCTGGTGTGAGCTTTGTGAGAATTGCTGCCCACCAATGATCACTAGCATCGGTATACAATACCAGATCATCTTCGTCTTGAGGAATAGCCATTTTTGGAAGATTTTTACAAACTTTCTTTAAATGGATAAGTCCTTCTGTGTGTTTTTTTGTCCATATAAACCTTGCATCTTTTTTAAATAATGGATTGAACACCTTCATGTGTTTTGCTAGGTTTTTGATAAACATCCCAACAAAATTAACAACTCCTAAGAAACTTTGAAGTTGTTTCTTGTCTTTGAGACTTTCTGAAAAATTCTGCACCTTTTCGACTATGTGGTCTTGCAGAATTATTCTTGACTCGTCGATTTCAATTCCAAGGAATTCAATCTTTCTTGTAGGAATGACTGCTTTCTTTTCAGATAAAACCAGTCCTTCTTTCTTGCAAACATTAGAGAAAATCTCCAAATGCTTGACATGTTCATTCATATCTTTAGATGCTATTAAAACATCATCAATATAAACAAACATAAACTTAAAATAATCTTTGAAAAGATTATCCATTTTCTTTTGAAATATCTGGGGTGAATTAGCCAATCCCATTGGTAATACTTCCCAAATATACTGTCCTTGAGGTGTGGAGAAAGCTGTGAATTTCTTGCTTCCTTCCTCCATCCGAATCTGATAAAATCCGGACTTACAATCAAATTTAGAGAATATCTTTGCATTGCGTATGCAACTGATTAGATGTTCTCTGCTTGGTATAAAATACCCATCAAACTCCAGAATTTTATTAATTTCTTGATAATTAATAACCAATCTAGGTTTACCTCGTTTTATCTCACCATGATTTCTTACCAGAAAACCTGGACTGCTATATGGTGACATACCTGCTTTGATCAAACCAAGGTCCAAATGTTCCTTGATTATAATCTGCATATCCCTTTGATCAATGATGTTCATTGGGATGGGTTTGCAACGGACAAATTCATACTCTTTGCCTTCTTTGATCTTAAGGCAAGCCCTGAGTTGATTTCTATCCCACCATACCAAGGGATCTTCATTGTAATTTTCTTTGATCCTCTTCTTGACATCTTCCAATGATACCTTAGATTCGAACTCTACTTCATTTGTTTGTAGAGTTATCTTAAGGCATTCTATATCTTCTGGTTGGAGTACTTGATCTGCTCTTAACTGGAGCATTGTTTCTCCAAACCGTCTAGAATCCTTCATTTTTGGGTTCAGAAGTTGTCCTGAATCACCACGCTTGCTGCGAAACTGGATCGGCAATTTTCTGTAAAATGCCTCTCGTAGTCTCTGGACTATGATTTTGTGATCACAGGGTGTTGTGAACACTAATCTTCTAGTCTCATTTTCTTGAGTATAGGACTTGAACATTTGTAGGAAATTATTTCCTAACAATATATCAGCTCCTGTATCATGAAAATAAATTGGTGGGGTCTTTACCTTATACCAAAGTGTTTGTCTCGCACTGCCAATCATAATTTTAGTCATCTTAATCCCTTTACATAAGATTAAGATTCTTCTGGAAAAATCTCTACCAGCAATCTTTGGTAACTCTTCTTCCAAATTATTTGGAAAAATTCCTCTTTTTGATGTGCAGATTCCAGCCCCTGAATCAATATAAGCAGCAAAATATTCTGCCTTATATTGTTCATATAACATTCCTATCGGAATGTATATAGAGAATGGACTTGTGGTCATTGGATTTTCCACATTTTATCCTCTGCCATAAACTCCATTCCATGCTCTAGACGTTTCCAAGGTTTGTGTTCCTCGAGAAACTCTAATCCAAGAATCAGTCGATCTGATTCTTTCCCTGGAATTCCTTGAATATGGACTTCCAATTCTTCGATATTAATCAGTCCTTGGTAAGTTCCTATCGTAGGTTGTTCCAAATAGTATATTGAATTACAAGGAAATTGATTCCTTTGCTTTGTAATGTCAAATACTATTTCTATCTCCTTCCACCTTTCTGGGCATCTAAGCTTTCCTATTGTAGAAAAACTTTTCAACTCATGTTGGGTTTCTATGATAGGCTTTTTATCTCATCTATAGCTTGTAATTCTATCTCCTTGAAAAGATAGTCTTCTTGATTCCAATCTAAGACTTTGATTTATTTGTAGAATCGGTTTGTTTTGGATCTGAATATCTGTTTCCTGTATTAAGGGAAACTCGACTCTTTCTGGATAAATTGCCTGAGAAACTTTTCCGAATATCTCAGGGATCTCTATAAACTCATTTCTAATAAACAATTCAGAATGATGTGTATTAGATAGAGCATATGAAATTTGATAGGTAATAGAATATGGCCTATTACCTTCTTTCATCAACCTTTTTTCCTTGAAGTTCTGATGCAATGTCAAGGCTCGGTTGAAATCCCGATTTGCCAGGTTGTAGGCTATCCTTGGATAGATTACTCCTACAATTTTTCCTGCATAGAGGTTTCCTGAGATTGTTCCCAGTACTGAATCTTGTAGATTCCCCATTCTTTTATCGCATATAGCAATATCAATTGGTAAATCTATCCCTTCTTTGAAAGTAGCCTTTATCATAATTGGGATTGCTCCGATATGAATCCAGGACATAGTCCTTGCTACTTCTATCTTGAGTTTTTGTAATTCCTCCTTAATTTGTTCGGAAAGAATTAACTGCATCTCCATTCTATTTCCTGTAAGTTCCATCGGGATTGCCATTTCCCTTCTAGAGACTTTATAGATTAGATGATGCTTTCTGTTTCTTAGGCCAACACTTCCTAAGAACTTTTCTAATTGTCCTGCAGAGAAACCTTGATATCTCTGTAGACTCGGATTTTCTCTCATGATTCTTTGAACCATGTTATGAGATATTGTTGTCTGGCTGAAAAACCCATACAGATCTTCATGTGTTTCGTGTCGAAACACCTCGTCTTCAGTCAGATTCCGATTCTGTTCCATCAGATTCTTCCTGACTTAAGACTTCTTCTTCTTCATATATACTTTCATCTGAGGCGATGTCCTCAAATCGGTATACTTGAATAAGATCTTGGTA
The DNA here is from genome assembly GCF_022965805.1 of Primulina eburnea. NCBI lineage: Eukaryota > Viridiplantae > Streptophyta > Magnoliopsida > Lamiales > Gesneriaceae > Primulina > Primulina eburnea. The sequence goes on along the minus strand of NC_133113.1, from coordinate 10,040,803 downwards.
ATAAACTGCTTCTTCAATATCCGGGGTAGGATCAAAGCGTTTAATACCTCTTTATTCATTTTCTGGACAGTTGGTCGAGATATGACCTCTTGCTCCACATGTCCAGCAATTACAGTCCTTGAAACTTTCATTGGCCCGAGTATGAGCTCTTCTGAAAGTTTTCTTGGTAGGTGTTCTTCCTGTGCTTCGAGATGTACTCGATGCTTGGGATGATATCCTACTCCTCGATGGTCCGCTTCTTTGTCCAGATTTATAAGATCTGGCTTTCGTCTAGACCATACAGTTCTTGGTTTCCAAGAACTTCTTCCACTTCGTGCATAAGGATGAGTCCTAAAATTTTTCCTCTTATGCTTCTGTGGTTTACTTCCAATAATTGTTGGAAGATCATTTTCCTTACAACACGAAGGAGTTCTTTTGTTGATACCCCTTAAGCGTTTGTAATTCTTTTGTCATGCTGCCATATGGCACCATTCTGCCAATTTTTCTTTGAGGAAAGAGGCTCTTCGTGCCAACGTATCTGGATTTCCAGGTACATATTCCCTAATGAGCATTTCTCTCCAAGGACGTTGCATTTTTGCGAAGAAAAGCTGCATAGCTATATCTTCTTCGACTTCTGAATTCCATCTATATTTAGTGAATAACATAATATATTCATCCACCAAACATATATCATGTAATTCCAGACTATACAGAGCTTGAGTATATTTCTTCTTCTTCTCTGTATCTTGACTGTTGAAATAGTCTACTCCTATTAAGTGTGCTTTAAATAGGGTAGCCATTTTTCCAGCAATCTCACTAAGAGATTCACCAGTTAGGACTGATTCCTTCATGTCTAATGAAGTCATGTCCCAAGCAATTTTCACTGATCCCATAAGACTCATTTCCAAAAGTTTAATGAATCCTTCTTTGTTGAGATCGAGTGTTCCTGCTGCAATTCTCATAGCAGATGTCCAATCATCTATGAGATCTTCTCTGTTTTTGAAGTCTCATACATCAATGTTAAGCATAACCCCGTAAGGATGTATAGGATCCAAAACAGTTTTCTCATAGGGTGTTTGGTGCAAAAGAATTTGATTTCTCCTTGCCCTTGTCCCTGCTGGGTGTGATCCTCCACCAATATGGAAATCAGATTGAGATTCTCTAATGTTTACATTTTGAGATCCCACACTTTCCCTAGGTGGCTCTTGAGAAGATGACCAGGTTATAGCAGGTGGTGTTTCACCTACTGCTGTGTTCGTCTTTAGATCTACTACTTTGAGATTTGCGAAAGATTCCGCAAGCTCTTGTAGATCCTCTAAACCAATCCTTTCTAAAGGTGTCATCAGATAAATTTCTTTTCTGAGACAGACTTGATTAGATTGATCATCTTTTCTTCTTCAGTCAAAGGTTTTGACACCACTCTGGCCTTCCCTTGGTGATGTAACAAAGGTTCAGTACCAAAGGATGGTGGTAACCAACCTCCTGAAGTTCGTCTACTAGAACTGGGTTGTTGTTCCAGTTTCTGAATTCTTGTTTGAATATCCTTTAATATTCCAAGAATTTCTTCGTGGGTTTCAATGATTTTCTCAACTCGTTGTGGTACAAAATATAGCATATTGCCATAATTTTGTACTGTCTTCTGAATTTCTCTAAGATCTGAAGAGAGCTTAGAGGAATCTAGAACTATCTCCAGAAACTTATTTGTTTGAATCATAAGTTTACCTGAGATCTAACAATAGTTAGATGCACTTGTTTATATTCCAAAATATTGGAATATTCCTTGTAAATTATTTTTCTCGAACAGAAGTTCGGATTCATATATTTTTTTCAAAATTCTCCTTCTCATACAATTAGTTACTAGTAATAATAAAATTTGTGTTTGAAATAAATTAACCATTCGCTCTGATACCATTTTCGAAAGCGCGAGATCAATTAAAATTAAATCTAGGACAAAGGGTAAATTGGGTATATAAAAGATTTTTCCTCTCTCCAGGGAGCTAGGATCAAAATGGTTTTGGATTGAGGACTGACCCCCAATTCTCCCCCAAGATTACTGCCAGGATTGTACGATTGGGCGGCGGTGGACATGTGAGTTTTTATAAAATCATTCGTAAAGTTTCGGACGGTCTCACGCTTAAAAAATAACTAATTACTCTGTGCAATTTTTTTTATCATTATCGATAAATTAAAATAAAATTTAACAAATTATGAAATGATTAAATTAATATTTGAATTGTTAAAATAAAAATAAAATTGTGTGTTGAAATTTAAAAAAAAAAAACAAAAGTGTAATATAATAAAGTTGGAAGAAAAAATTACTGTCCTTATATGATTACTATCATGTCCTCAATTTTAATAAAATAGAATAGATATTACTGAATTATAAAATCGTATAAAGAAACATATAATTTTGTCGAGGGTCTCAATAACAAGGGCAATTATTATATACATTTTCAAACTTTATTGAAGAAAGAAATATATGTAATTGTATTTTAAAAAATTGATCACAACCATAAAGCAAGAACTGATGGAAACTAAAACTCCAGCAGAAAGCTGTAAACGATATGAGAAGAGTTCAATACTACAACAATAAGATCTTTTAGTGGGATCACATGGCACACAAAGATACATCTGAAACTAACAACAGCACACAGATCTACTGAACAAGAGAGGAAACCAAATCTACAATCATAACTTGTTAGTTTAGCGATTTCCACGGAGTAAATATTTATCCAAGTCCAATCTAAGTATATCAGAACTTCACAAAGTCGGCGATTTATAATTCTAACCTTCGTTGTCATAATCTTCCTCATCTTCATCCGGCCTCGAACTAAGCTGCGCAAGGTGAACAGGGTCAATGGCCATCCTATCCGTTTCTGAAAGTCCAGGATACTCTTCATTTTTCCCATCTGAAGGTCCAGGTCCAGAAACGGTTGCTGCAGCAGCAGAAGCCAGTTTTTCTGAAAAGTTGTCTACTCCAGCATTCAGATCAAAATTCTTATTGGACTCTGAATGAACGGTTTCGACAACTTTGGTGCTGTCATTCGGTGATTCCTTTGAATCGGAGTTGTTTTCAACCGGTTGACGAGGACTCAAGATTATTTTGATCGTTTGTGGAATAGTAGTTGAGGCAGATTCAACCTCATGCCGAAAGGTGTCTCTCTCTGTTGCTTTGCTGGGTCGCCCACGTCCTCTTCCTCTGCCCCTTCCTCTTCCACGTCCACTGTTACTAGGGTGGCAGGTTTCATGCTGCAGTAAACAAGGTCAGATACTCTCAATATGAGGAATTTGAATCAGAAAAACAGAAAATGATTAAAAAAAAGCCACCCAAGTGAAACGAGTACAGACTGGTGCGTAAATTTAAGACAATTCCATCTTCTGAACTACTACCAAGTTGCGAAATTTTATTCAAGTTATCTACCAACAGGGTGTGTCGTTGCCCTGATGGGACCAAAAAAAATAAACTATCAACAAACTTGGTATTTAAAAAAGCTTCTTTGGATAAAAGCAGTCAGTAGTTGCTAAAACCTTCGATCAACTCCACCAGATAACAATACAATACAACTACGGTATTCGTCTATTTTGAGCTAGTCCTCCAAGTTATTGATATGCAATTTATTTGTCAAATGTAAACATAATTCGTCTTGAGAAAGTGGCTTGGCAAAACCAGCTTTTACTCCACACTGGTGCATACCTAAATACAGGCACCCGAAGATGACTGGACAGTAGATAACTACAGAAAATTGAAAATCAAAACCTCGGTCAACTTTAAATCAAATTTAGAATGTTCAATGCGCAATAAGACATTTATTCCATGCCAAATTTAGATCCGAATGAAACAACTATAGATCACTCATCACCGTGAACAGTTATGCCAACAACTGATCAGAGGAAAAACATGATACCCTCGTAAGGAAAATATTTTGAGTTGAAGATGAATGATTAACTTTGGCATAGTAAAAACTTTCATTGAAGGGTTTCTTACCATGCTAGTTCTTTTAGGCTCTTCATCACTGTCATTAGATTCAACTTTCCTGCCAAAGCAGTTCATAATTTCAGGTTATCAGTCTCCAAAGGAGACCACGGAGGAATATCAAGCACAAATTAATCCAGATTCCAGTAGAGGGATCAGATGGAAAGTTGAAAACATCGTTACCTTCTTTTGGGCATTTCAGCTGCATTATCAGAATGACCATAGTCGGGAACTTTGCTAACTACGTCCTTCAGAAAGTCGAACACATTATAACTATGTACACAATGTTTTCTGCATATAAAAAGAATAAGTTAGAAATATAAAAAAAAAAGAATAAATGGCAGATTACAGACTTGATATATTTTTGTCATGTCTTACCACACAAAGCTGGATTGAAATTAACAAGGTTGAGCAATCTCAATCGTTAATTTGTCAAATATTAAATAAGAGATAAAAATGAACTAACAAATTAAAGGTACACTTGATGCAGATTAGAAAAGAAGCACATGGTGTCTTTTTGAAAACTCATAAGCACCATCCTGCTTCAGCTCATTTTAGTTGGCCCATTAAACTTCTCATGAACATATAGGCATAAAACCCCCTAAAAATATTAATAAGTTAATACACCCTTCATTTTTAAAATCATATACATTTCACCCCTTCGTTACAAAAACTTAGGCACATTTGCCCTCTGGTAGGGGGTTTTATTCCTATTTTAAAAACACGGGGATCTAGAATGCTATTAATTTTTTGCGTTTTGATTTTTTTACAGAGGTGTTGATGCAGTTAGCTCCAAGTTCAAATTAAAAACTTGAAGCTCAAGCAGTAAAGACATTGTAAAGTTTCATCATATATGTATACTTTATGATGTAAAACAACTAATTTCATTATTTGACTTGTCAGCCTGAGTAAGGACATAAAAAAGTTATGCCTTCAACAGAATGCAAAAAATATATGCCAGAAAATTACCTACGCTTGACAGAGAAACATGCCAAAAAAAATTTTTTTGTTCTGAATAGAATTAGATCGTCAAAGAGCGGTCGAATCAAGGCTTCCACCAGTGATATGGACCAGATCCCGTGCAATTAAATTTAAAAACGAATAATTTCAGCTGAATGAACTTAGTATTCTTGTCATTTGCCTTCTTAATTATAAACAGAAATTTTAAGTCATCGTTAATTTTCAGGTTTGTACAAAAGTTACTTTTATGTAGACAGCGTCAATGAATCACAGAAACTCTCTTAAACCCACTCACAAATAATTTCCAAAAATTTAGCTTAAAACCTCAGGGTTCAAGTAGTGAGACCCAATTCAAAGGTGCATCACGAATCAAAGATCTAATTTTTTACGTTGTAATCTCTAGAAATATAACGAGGAACACAAAGAGCAATAAAAAAATGATCTGCGCCTAATACCAGCATGAAAAGGCTTAATCAGTTCAAAAAGAAACTTCGCATTCAACTGTGGAAAGTAAATAAAATAATACACATGCCCACTTTCTTAAATTCACTAATGTACACCTCTTATTTCTTCACTGTTACCACGTGAGGAAGACAAAACCTATTTTTGAGTAGAAAATGTCAATCCATAAGTCTCAGGGCTCAAGAATAATACTCACTCGCCTTTATGTCCAAAAAATATTGGTTTAATCCACTTAGAAACCTTTATCGACCTGATGAAGCCAATTGCCAGGAAAGCAAATACAAATCAAAACATTATGTGATTTAATAGCTTGGTGAATGGCACGTCAATAGCCACAAAAAATTATGGCAAGACCTTTTTCCTGGTGTAACATCAATGAATTTAAAGCAAATAGAAGGCAGGATGTGTGGACATGCAACAACTGAGAAGTACTGCACAGCACAGATTTTAGACCAGACAAACTTATGTCAATACAACTGCTTAAAACAGGCTGAAGATATAAGAAATAGTAGAGAACAGTAGCTCCACTCACAAATGCAAAGCACTAACAGTCTTGGCCCCTCTCTGCACGGTTATGTCATATGTACGGTCACAAAGATCTTGCAAAAATAATTCCAATGCCTTGGCTGAATCAACGACACAGAGAAAAATATATGAGAGAGAGACTATGGCACTACAAAAAAGTGATAGACCAACAACTAACAAACACTTACAGACTAAAACAGGTACTGCCATGGCAATCTTCCCAACATCTTCATCAGCTTGCATTATCTTTTTAATCCGAGCCTGGCAAACACAACTTTATCAGACATAGAAAGAATAATAGACTAGCATTTTCTATTAGAACAACACATAATCAGATGTATATCCACCTGTCTTTTTAATCTTTCCGTTCATTTATGCAGGTTTTTCATGCAAAACGAAGGGGTTCTTGGTTATCAATCATAATTATTTTTTCCTGGTGTATTTTAGGTAAAATTTTCTGCAAATAACTAGTGTCTAAAAAAGTGAAAAATAAAATTGAGAACAGTGGTATGATAATTAATCTTACAAGTGATTATAGCTAAAATGAAAAGTGGAGCATTCACATATGACATAACATAAAATGTAAGAATCTTTTAGTGTACAGCAACTTAAATAGAAAATCACTAATAACGAAGAAGGGACATGATATACGTACACTAATAGCAATCAGGAACCAAAACAAAAGTGACAATCAAATGAATTACTTTTGAGTAGTCTGTGTTCTAAATGACAGTCGAGGCGGTCGAGGCGGCCCTCGACCTCATCGCCTATACATGAGACGGGTGTTTTAGGCAGCCCAAACAATACGACGTTGGGGAGGCGGCGAGCAGGCGGAGAGAGACAGCGAGCAGGCGGGCGAGTCAGTCAAGATTTTTAAGTTGTAGTCAACAATTTTAAAAACCTAGTCAACAATTTTAAAACATAGTCAAAGTCAACTAATTTTAAATATCAAAACCCCAACACACCTCACTTTCTTTATTTTATTTTTGGTTTTCACTCTCAACTCTAAAGTCTCAACCACCACACACAATCTGCCGCCCGCCCGCCGCCGCCGATGATATTAAACATTATTTAATTGCACATTTTACATAAAATGATGACTATTTATAATTATATTGCAAGTTTATCTATGATTATCAATAAATAAATTACGTAAAAAAATTCAACCGTCTAGGCACCGCCTGAGTACCGCCTGGGCGGCCGAGGCGGTAGGCGGTCACCAACCGCCCCGCCACGCCTCCCGCCATTCACAACCTTGTGAGCAGTCAAATTCAACTTGAAAAGTGATATCCAAGAGTGTGACCACTAAATCCATATATGGGTATACGTGATAGTAAACAGCTCAAAGCATAAACTTATAAACACCATGGCACCGAGGCTACATCTTTCATAGCCTGTTGAATGATAGCATGAGTTCCCAAGCCTCAACATTACAATTTTCAGATTTCCATTTAGCATGATGAAGCAATTTGTGATAGCTAAGCCTATTACACTTCTAAAAAACATTTTGGTTAATGATATTTTTTGTAAACTTCCATGTTTTCTATCAAAGTTTTAATGGACTACCACAAAACCAACAAGATTTTTGGGTTCCATTGTGACAACTACTCTGATCCATTCCATTAAGCTATGCGAAATCATCCTGAAATGTTTGATATTGATTATCCCCTTTGGAAAGTAAAATCAAAATTTTATTTATACTCCGGAGGTACCATCAAATAGGAAAGGATATTCATAAGCCACTACTGAACAAGAATACTAATTTAATTAGAATCACAAATTTGGTGGTCATCAAATGAGCAATCAGCTTACATATTACTCCACATTTCCTGAAATACAAAACCAATGCACTAGTTCAATGCAACTGATAGCATAAGCCTTTGCAGATCGGATACAAACTACTATAATCACACGAGAAATGAATGCAAGAACTACATTTTTTTCATCAATTCAAATCTCCATCTCTCCCAAAAGATACCCCATTATTATATTAAAATGGGAGAAATGCTGAACTAAAACAGTTCCAACTTGTTCAGTTAAAAGACGGTGTACTATCTATCAAATTTTTTTACGGATCGACAGGAAAAGTATAACTTACAACACATCGGGCCTTCGCAAATAAGGTGAGAAATTGCACCTTCTCCTAAATTAATATTTTCTTTCACTTCACATGTAACCATAGGGCGACCCAACATAAGCCCAGCTTATATCCATACACCACTACTGATCATAGCAGTATATTAGTCCAACATGAGTCGTAGCACATTCAGCATTAGTAGTAGAATATGGGTACAAAGACCACGACTCAGGGTCGGTACATCACATTTACTTGAGAAAACATCCAAATAAAAATAAAAGAGACTGTTACAATAATACAGCATTCCAAATTCACTAAAAAGAAAAAAAAACAGCAAAACTAAAAAATAAACGGGAAAAAAACTACGAGATCTCGCAAATACCGGAATCACAGGGATGGTAAAAAATCAGTTCAGTTCCATTCCAAGCAAGACAGTACATCCAAAACGAGTAACAAATCACACAAATCCACAAAAAAATCGATAAATCAAGCAAAAAGAGTGAGTGACGGTGAAACTTACAGCGGGGAACCGAGTATCGAGCTTCTTCCTCATGGTGTAATCCAACAGTCATACGAAACTAGATATGAAAAATTAAGAAGAAATACAAAAAACCCAAAACTTAATCAAGCTAAAAATTAACAATTTATCATGATTGAGGTACCATAATTGGGGGACAAAGGAATGGAGTAGAAAGCAGAAGAGTGAGGGAGCAATCAAGAAAAACAAAAACTCGATTCGTCTAATGCTTCATACGGCAAAAATCTGATTCTGCTAATCAGAGTTGGAAATCTCATACCATGATTTCCAATTTTTCTCGAGGAATACGTAGAAATTGTGCTTTGACAAAATCAAAAACGCTAAATATTGTTGGAAAATATTTGTCGAAGAGGTCACGTACAAGCGAACAAGCGCACGGTACCTACTATCGACAGTATTACAAAACAACAACATACAAATTGAGGATAAATACAATTAAAAAAAATTGGTACATTAGTTATTACATAGAGCAGGTTGCCAATATTTGTCAACCAAATAAAATAGGATATGGAATACTAAATTTTATTTTCTGTTCTGTAAAACTTTGAAAATTTAGGTGTTATTCTTAAAAATATATATATATTTATGAATTATTTAATCTATTATCTGATTTGATATAATTAAAATTATAAGAAAAATTAAAAACGTTTTTCATACTTAATTTCGTTATAAACTCACTTAAACTTATAAAACTTGAAATTTCATCGTATTATTTTTCATATTTTGACGTTTTATCACCTTAAAAAAAACAAAAAATTCTTGAAAAGTTGCTCATTAATAAGTTAAAATGTAGAACAAAACTTTTTATTCAAAATATTGTGAGGAAATTGGAAAAAGCAAACTAGTCATATTTTTTTTTTTTATTGACACAATAAATCAGTTTGTCACAAGTAAATTTGTGTTGCAATTTACTTTTGGATTGTTTCAAAATTTTGCATCAGTTTGTTAGAAATAATCATGTTACACATATTATATTGAATGTTTAACAGCGTTTCTAATTTTTCTGGAAAGAAATATTTGATTTTTTAATTATTTTTTATTGATAATATTGTGATATTAACATATGATGTTTTGTTTTTCTAGACTAATAAAATTTGCTAAAATATTGATATTTATGATAACATCTCTAGAAGTGAACGATAATGTTATTTTATGTTAATTGGAGGGATCGTCGAAGAAGTGGACGTTGAACCCAGCGACCTAGTATTATGGTTTATAGATTGATCAATTGAGTGAATATTGTCACTATCGAGGATTGAAATTCACTTAAAAATGTTATTTTTATGGAAAAAGTTCATATTTATGTGTGATTTCAAAAGTTGCATATTTTTTATGGTTTCATGTTTGCTATTTTTAGTAATTTTTTATGCATGTGATTGTATACTTATGTACTTGCTATATCAAGGTAGAGCATGTTAAGTCATTAGACTCACTAGGTTTGAATTATTTCAGATGATGATGACATTGAATCGTGAGATGCGGACTATCGAGTCATCTGAGAGACGCAGTACATACTAGAGGACCTTGAAAATCCGCATATGTTAGATATTTTAATGATTTTATGGATTATGGCTTTTATTTACAGACGGATAGGATGTTAGAATTTATTGAGTTTAAATTTAGACTTTTATTGCTTATTTTACTTATTCCGGATGATGATTATGGATATTATGGAATTCATTTATTTGACTATTTATGCTAGTTTCTTTACGATGAATTAATTATGCATGGTTTATGATTTAAGAATATTGTTTTGAAAAGGAAAAAAAACTAATGTAAATTAAATAAATTTAGAAGTTAGTGTCGTTTAAAGAATTTTCTGATGTGGATGACCAACTGAATATAGTACCCGCATATTTCAAAGGATACATGAAAATATATCTTCCATGGTCTACCTCTAATGTTGCTCAAGATGTTGGCTACATGGGTGCTACATCATCTAGAACCTATTTCTAGAAAAAAACCTTATGAGTATGTTGTACTCTCTACCTTCCACATGCAAGCCCAAATAAATTTTGGACGACAACAAATCCAGATCACAAGAGAAGTTATTGCATTTTATGAAGCTTAAGTGGTTGAGTATGAATTGTTGGAAGTTGTAATCCATTTCTTTGCTGAACAAAAAGAGGGAGTAGCATATAGCAAATGAAAAAAATGGATGAGTCTAATATTGATCTTAATGTTGGTCATGATGGAGATACTGTTGGAGACGCTCCATAGTTTGTTTGATTTTTCTTTGATATGGTTCTTTTAATGAAATTTCTGATTGTTCTTGTTTACCTGTTACAAGTACCTATTTCACAACAATGCACTAACATGTTTGAATTTAGGGAGATAAAATTATCTAACTCAGCGGATTTATTATACAAACGAAGATAATGCATATCAGAAAGATAATAATATTTTTGGATGTTTTGTCTAGAAAGAAAAAAAATAGGATATTGAAACGAATATTTTATTCCTTAATTAATTTTTCTTTGGTGATAATATTGTGATATTAACATATTAATTTTTGACTTTCTAGACTAACAAGATTTGCTAGAATATTGATATGTATGATAAGATCTATATATATTATACTATTGATCAAAAGAATTTATTTCCTAATGAAATTCTTATTTTCATACATGTTGATAAGTGCAAGAATTGCACTTAATTTTACTGTTAATCCATTTGATCTATGCTGGTTTCGAGCAGATTTATGCTTGGTTTTTGTTGTTTTTGTGTAGTTCAGGGAATATACAATTTTGGGATGTTGGAGAGCAATCAGGGATGTTTTTGAGCGTAAATTTGCGAAAGACTAGCGCTGCAGCCCTACAAAATCAGCGCCGCAGCGCCAGCATGCCGAGAGACAAGCGCCTAGGCGCCGCCCAAGCAGCGCCGCGGCGCCTCAATGTCGAAGAACAAGCGCCTAGGCGCTAAGGAACAAGCGTCGTGGCGCTAACGCTCACGAACGACGGGCGCCTAGGCGCCACTTACTCAGCGCCGCGACGCTAATGGCGGCGAAACAAGACTAAATGGGCTTCGACTTACGGCCGGGAAGAGGGATATAAAAACAGAAACGAGGGTTCAGAGAAAGGAGGACGCCGTTTTTGGACGCAAATACAGGGAGAAGACTCGGAGCGAAGGCGAGACGAAGGCAAGACACGCGAAGATCAATTACAAAGACGAAGAGCGACGAATCTGGGGACAGAGACGACACTTCAGATTTGTTATCTGTCTTTCGTGTTTATCATTTCTCGTATTTCAATGTCTAAAACTTTGAACATGCGTTGTTTTTATTTCAATTTCGTCATGAACTAACTTCCTAGTCTAGAGAATGACGTAGCTTTGTGGAAACGATAATTTGACTCGGTTATTTGTATGATTGAATTCCTTTCTGTTTAATTGTGTTTCTTTGTATTGAGTTGACTGCAATTTACTGGCCATAAATTGTATGTTGTCTGATTAGTTCTATAACTCAGGAGAGGGACTAGGATTATAGATCATTAGAGACACATCGTTTAATGTTTATATCGTTCGGAAGGCGTATAACTTTAGCGAGACTTATGTAAGAACATTGTTTGCCTTTACCAATTAAACGTAGATTTTATTAGGAATAATTGAATCGAAGTTTAATTGATACAATTTATTCGTCACTTGGGAAAGGGTGAATAAAATACGTAAGTGTTCTTGGCCATTAAATAATAGGAATTCAGGAATTTAAATTCAACCAGGAAAAATTATTGTAGAAACTTAGTGAAATCATTTCTCTAGATACTTTTTCTCCTTGATATTTTCTTCTATCTGGTATTAGATTAATTATTTGTTTTCAATCTATTTGTTTAAATAAATCAACCATTCTATCGAATTGTCTAGATAAATTTTAGACTATTTTAATTACAAGCACTGATATACATTTATACATACACTCCTCGTGGGATCGATATCTGTACTCTAACCAGTACTAAAACTTGACACCGTACACTTGCGGTAGTGAAAACACACAACAAGTTTTTGACGCCGTTGCCGGGGAGTGTCAAATTTGAATTTATATCAGTATTGTTATCAATTAGTCTAGATTTTAATTTAGAGCTTTTATTTTTATTTTAGTTTATAATGATTGAGTTTTTCATTTTTTTCTGCTTGACAGTGCATGCTAAGATCGCAAAGCCCTGACTTGCTTATTTGTGATCCGAAGATCGAAAGAACTGCGAGAAGATTAAGAAAAGCAAGAAGAGAAGAGATCCAAGCAATGGCTGAGAACAGAGAGAATGACAGACACGCCCAGCCAGAGGCTATTCCTATCAGAGATCACTTCCGACCAGTGATCAACAATCATTACTCTGGTATTGCTCGGGGGACCATAAATGCCAACAATTTTGAGCTGAAGCCTGCCCTGATCAATATGGTTCAACAAAACCAGTTCGCTGGAACTGCTACTTCAGATCCTCACGTTCACCTGAGATCTTTCTTGGAAATCACAGATACGGTAAAAATTAATAATGTTCCTGACGACATTATTAGATTGCGTTTGTTTCCTTTTTCTCTCAGGGATCAAGCAAGAGGATGGCTCCAATCACTGCCGTTAGGAAGCATCACGACATGGCAGGAGCTGGCGACGAAGTTCCTTTCTAAATATTTTCCACTTGCGAAGTCTGCACAATTAAAGATTGAGATCAGCACTTTTAGACAGACAGACTTCGAGCAGTTGTATGAAGCTTGGGAAAGGTATAAAGAGTTGTTGCGGAGGTGCCCGAATCATGGTTTCGAAGACTGGGTGCAGATTGAGTTGTTTTATAATGGATTGAATGGTCAAACACGGATAACAGTGGATGCAGCGGCAGGTGGCACGATATTTGCCAAATCTCCTGCTCAAGCCTACGACTTGCTTGAGCAGATGACTATTAATAGCTACCAATGGCCGTCTGAGAGGTCAGGAATAAAGAAGACGGCTGGAGTTTATGTCGTGGATCCTATCACATCACTCACTGCGCAAGTATCAGCATTAACTACACAGTTAGCAACCATGAATAAAGTGAGTACATCAAACACTGAGGGACAATCGTTTGTTGTTGAAGAATTGCAAGTACCTGAAGAGGTGCAGTACGTCACCAACAAGAACTTTGGAGGCTATGGAGGATATAGAGGTAACCCTTCCTGTAACGTCCCAGATTCGATGACTGTCCTCATTGTATCAAGACGGGTCTTTCCAGCGTGCTTATGTCCTCACTCACACGCACCCTGGGAAACTTCCCAGGAGGTCACCCATCCCAAAATTGCCCTTAGTCAAGCACGCTTAACTTTGGAGTTTTTATGTGATGAGCTACCGAAAAGAAGATGCACCTTCGTGATATGAGTAGTACCAATCAAATCTTTTAAGCTCTCTTCAACTGTACAGTCCATTACATTGAACAGTCTCGGAATCCCTCTCCTTCCGGTGTAAGAACGGTTCATTCATGTTCCCTCCACCTAGAAGCCTGCCAGTAGCCGCTCATTGTCCGTGCCACCTCATGGCACAGTTGATCACCCCCCGCCCTCTTCGGCCCCGAGCCTCACATGCCCACCAGCTTCCACTTGGTTCATCCCCGAACCACACCGTACTCGGAGAGGTTGGCTCTGATACCAACTGTAAAGTCCCAGATTCGATGACTGTCCTCATTGTATCAAGACGGGTCTTTCCAGCGTGCTTATGTCCTCACTCACACGCACCCTGGAAAACTTCCCAGGAGGTCACCCATCCCAAAATTGCCATTAGTCAAGCACGCTTAACTTTGGAGTTTTTATGTGATGAGCTACCGAAAAGAAGATGCACCTTCGGGAATCGTGATATGAGTAGTACCAATCAAATCTTTTAAGCCCTCTTCAACTGTACAGTCCATTACATTGAACAGTCTCGGAATCCCTCTCCTTCCGGTGTAAGAACGGTTCATTCATGTTCCCTCCACCTAGAAGCCTGTCAGGAGCCGCTCATTGTCCGTGCCACCTCATGGCACCGGTGATCACCCCCCGCCCTCTTCGGCCCCGGGCCTCACACTTCCCCTAATACTTATCATCCTGGTTTGAAAAACCATGAAAATTTTTCTTACGCAAATAATAAGAATATATTGAATCCTCCACCGGAGTTCAATACATCAAATGGGGAAGGGAAGCCATCATTTGAGGACTTGGTAGGGACATTCGTTTCTGAATTTGGTAAGAGGATTTCTAGGACTGAGTCTAGGCTTGACAACCTTGAGACACACATGGCGAGTATTGGTGCTACCTTGAAAATCCTTGAATCGCAAGTGGGGCAGATAACGAAGCAACTCACATCTCAACCATCAGGCGCAGTACAAAAGACCGCAGACCCAAATCTGAGATAGGTGAATGCCATTTTTATACAGCATGAAGAGTTCGGTGTGGTAGGCAGAGAAGAGAAGGAGGTTGAACCCACACCTGTTCGGGATGAAAAGCTAATTCCAACCAAAAGAGTCCGAGGTAAGAAATCTGAGAGGTATGATTTAAATCAATTCATTGATCTTTCTTTACTTCCCTACCCCCCAGAGATTTTTACAATTACAAGTTGAATTTCAAAAGAAAAAGGTCTTGAAGATCTCAAGAGCCTACACACTAATAATAAGTTTGCAGTCAGGTGGAAGGTAAATCTAGGGGTGGATTTTCGGTATACCGTGGCAAAAATATCGATATCAAAAAATTCATACCGGTACCGATACCGAAATTCCGAAATTTTTCTATGGAAAAAATTCACACCAATACCATAATGATACCGAAAAAAAATTCGATATACCGAAAAAATGTGGTATACCTAAAAAAATGTCGGTACGGTATGATTATTTTTCGGTAATTTCGGTATTTTTCCCACCCCTAGGTAAATCTACTGAAGGAACACGGAGAAATCTTTCTCAGAAGTTGCTAGATCCCGGTGAATTTATTATGCCATGTGAAATAGGAAGTCAATTGGTGGAAAAAGCTATCTGTGACTCAGGAGCGAGCATAAACATAATGCCACGTTCTCTCTACGAGAAACTTGGGTTGAGCGGAATGAGATCCACAGACATGAGCTTACAGATGGCAGATAAATCTATCAGGACACCGTTGGGTAGTGTAGAAGATGTTGAACTTCGGATCGACAAATTGAAGGTTCTAGCAGAGTTCGTGGTACTCGACATGGGGAATAGTCAGAACGTTCACGTTATTCTAGGACGACCATTATTGGCTGCTGTTGGAGCTATCATAGATGTGAAACGAGGAAAGATGACCATGGAAGTTGAAGGTCAGCTGGTAGAAATAAAGGCATCCAAGAAATCATACGACCCATAATGAACAGACTAGTGATAATCGGACTGACGACGTTAAACCAAGCGCTAGTTGGGAGGCAACCCAACCAGTATCACTTATTTCTTTCGTTTTCTCTATTTTATTTTATTTAATTTCAGTAGTATTATTGTTTTTACGTTTTCTTATTTTATTTTATTTTATTTGACATGTGAAGATTAGACATTGATATTTGTTCTCTTTTGCAGGTAAAAAGTTTAGCTGGGCATGGAAAGGAGCTTAATTGGACAAAAAATCCGAAAAAGTCAGCGCCGCAGCGCCACAAGAATAGCGCCGCAGCGTTAAGGCATCCGAAGAGCAAGCGCCTAGGCGCCAGGATAACAGCGCCGCGACACAAGACTTTCGAATTTATTAGCGCCTAGGCGCTAGACAGACAGCGCTGCAGCGCTAAAGTGCCGTGGGTCTAGCGCCGCGGCGCCACTTACTCAGTGCCGTGGCGCTAGTTCGCAAATTATAAAAAAAAAGGGTATCCGAGTGTTATTTTCAGAAAACAAAACCAAGCGCCGCGGCCCCTACTCCCCTCCACCACCGAAATTTCGCCAATCACCACAAATCTCCCGCACATTCAACTTCAAAACACCACATTACACGACACAAATCATCATCATCCCAGACCCACCAAAATTTCCCACTCCTAGCACCTCGTTGGCTCACCAATCTCCAAGAGAAATCTTCAACGAGCCGACACCAGGACCGATTGCAGCATATTTTGGTGACCATATCAGAAGGTAAAAAAATCTTGGGTGTAGTAATTCTTGATTTTAATGATTGCAATGTGAAAGGATTGAGTTTTGAGTTACGTACACAAAGTGTTCGATGAATTGTCTCAGTGAGGTTGTTGTGCATATGGTTGGATTGGGAATACTTCATGTTTGAAGGGATTTGTGAGTGTTCGTTTGTGTTGATATTGTGGGTGTTGAATTGTTGAAATATTGTTGGGTGGCTGTTGGTGAAATATTGGTGTTGAGCGAGTTGATATTTGATTACAATATGCCGCCTAAAAAGAAGAATAAGCGGGGTGAGTCTGGAGAGGGCGAGTCGTCTACTGTCACTTTTGACATACGGCGATTCTGGGATGAAAAGGCCGCCGAGAATTATATGAAATTGTTAGAGAAGAGCATGCAGAGGGAGAGGGGTATGGAGCAGTGTCACCCAGATATTATTACGTTGGTTCGAGCTCGAGAAATGAATTGGGGTGAATTTGTTAAGCCCCCGGCTGATGCTGTGATGTCCCTTGTGAGAGAATTTTATGCAAATCTGAAGGTTAAGCATGAGGAGTTTCACGTGAGGATTCGAGGGCGAATGGTTGCCTTCGACAGCACGACGATCAATTCAATGTATGTGATGCCAGATTATGAGACAGACGGGTACACATTGTTTATGAGAGACCCGTATCCCTATGACACTGTCATCAGCACACTTTGTGCACCGGGTACAGTTTGGAAATTCAACAATCAACGAGCCCCGGTCACATTCCCAGCGACGTCACTGAGAAGGGAGGCCTACAACTGGTATCATTTCGTGGCCTCGCGGTTGATGCCATCTGGGCACGTGTCGGATGTGACGAAGAAGAAGGCGGCATTGGTCTTTTGCATCCTCACCGGCAGGACAGTGGACGCAGGCCGAGTTATTATGACATCTATTCTACAGGCTGCTAGGGGTACATCCACTGTCAGCATACCCCACTCATCGACTATCACCGACCTCTGCCGTGTAGCGGGTGTTACTTGGGATGACAGTGAGACGTTACTACATACAAAAGGCGATATATCAATGTCTGGAGCCCTCCCGAGGGATAGGAGAAGACTAATGGTTACGCATGGTTCAGGAGAGGCCTCAGGCAGTGGTGCCCCGACGTAGCCCGCACCCCAGCAGCCACGTGCACAGACCAGCGACCCCCGTATGGATGAAGTCGAGCGAAAGCTGGAGAGATTGTTGAGGATGACGCGCGAGCACCAGGCATACGTTTATGATTATCATCGCGTGTTTTCACAGCATTACCCTCCTACCAATCCATCTGGTGAGCCATACCCACCACAGCCTACATTCGGGCATGAACCTGATGATGAGGAGGCGGAGCCTGAGCTATCAGGCAAGGACAGCGAGTCCTGACGCTCGCTGTGTGAGGTACTTGGTCCCCTGTTTTTCGTGCTTTATTATTGTACATTGGGGACAATGCACGTATTTAAGTTTCGGGGGTCGTCTGTCATTACGTGTCATTGTTATTACTTGTCACTTACTCTCATTGTTATTACTTGTCACTTACTCTGTGTTATTTGTGGATTTCAATTCTCAGTTCTTATTTTTAGATCTTGATCAGTTATTACCTGCATTTGTTTTTTTTTTTAAAAAAAATCGTTTATTTATTTTCATTGCATGTTAGAATTGTTAGGACTAGTCATGGATAAGCTATTGTGAGGCCGATGAGGAAAATAAAATTGTGAGTTTGAAGCTTGAATGTATTCGTGATTACTTGGGAGTCACATTTTATTACACTGTCATGTTTGTTGATATTGTTGGTGCTCAGAGACTATTTGTGTGCCTGTGATGCCAATTAAACAAGAGAAGTCTGATTTTTAGTAACCCTTGCATGACATTGACTGACACTTTTGCGAACACAGAAATGATCTAGGCATTCTTTCGCAATATCTTTGGGCATATCTTCTTTGTTCATTATCAATTGTTAGCCCATTGAGCTTCGAATAGATTGAGATGCTTAACTTTTTTTGTGCACCTATATCATATATCATTTTGATTGAAAATTGCATGTGACTGGTTTGTATGAGTTGACTAATGGATTGACAGAATCTAGAACTTGTTTGGACACTTTTCGAGGCGAAATACGGATAATATGTGACAAAGGAATGATTTAGGCGATATTTGGAACCGTTCATGAAATATCCCTAGTGTCCCATTTTGAGCTTACTAAAAATCAAGTGGTGTGTGTCAATGACATACAATTAGCCCCCACTTGTATTTATTCTACATCCCAAAACAACTACCTAATGAAGCTTATATATTTATTTTCCTACCTAAATTTTGAGAGAAATAAGTTCATTGGTGTTGGAATGATTCAAACACTCCTTGAAAAGAAAAAGAGAGAAAATGAATGTACAGAAAGGAGTTCAAAAAGAAGAAAAACGATGAAAAGAATGAATCAAAAGTGGTGAGAAAGAAACCGTTTGAGAAATGAAGGATATGAATGAAAAGAAAACAATAAGTGGATGGTGAGTGAAAAGAAAATGAAAATGAGTGAAATTGATGAAGTTCAAATATTTCTCTCAAATTTTGATCTCCTTGTCTTTATTGTAGCCATGAGCCGTAGCCTAACGTTACAAGCCTACAAGACCTGTTAACCTCGTCACATTTATCCAATATACCAGTGGAGAGAAGTTGTTCAAATCAAGCCTATGGATACCTGATAAACATGGTTAACAAGTATAGACTTTAATCATTTGCATGCAAGCATCTCATTGTGTGACTTCCGCTTGGGTATACTTGTGATGAATGTCTTTTGAGCCAAACAATCACCAATAAAGCCCTTTGTGATCTGTGTAAGTAATTGTGTATTTTAATGAAGTCTAATTTGCACCAAACTAAGGACTTCTTAAGTTTATGAGGCGATTGGCATTGTGAATCTATTTGCGCATTCGATGAGGTAGATAAACATTGACATACCACACACGCACGTGACTCTCGAATAAATACGAATCACATGAAAATAAATGAATCTGAGGCCATTGTCACTTTTTGCATATCTATGACTATAGTTGTTAGCGTTTATTTCTTGCTTGAGTTTGCATTCCTATTTTTACTTTTATTTTGCTTGGGACTAGCAAAAGTTCAAGTTTGGGGGTTTGATAAGTGCAAGAATTGCACTTAATTTTACTGTTAATCCATTTGATCTATGCTGGTTTCGAGCAGATTTATGCTTGGTTTTTGTTGTTTTTGTGTAGTTCAGGGAATATACAATTTTGGGATGTTGGAGAGCAATCAGGGATATTTTTGAGCGTAAATTTGCGAAAGACTAGCGTTGCAGCCCTACAAAATCAGCGCCGCAGCGCCAGCATGCCGAGAGACAAGCGCCTAGGCGCCGCCCAAGCAGCGCCGCGGCGCCTCAATGTCGAAGAACAAGCGCCTAGGCGCTAAGGAACAAGCGCCGTGGCGCTAACGATCACGAACGACGGGCGCCTAGGCGCCACTTACTCAGCGCCGCGGCGTTAATGGCGGCGAAACAAGACTAAATGGGCATCGACTTACGGCCCGGAAGAGGGATATACAAAGAGAAACGAGGGTTCAGAGAAAGGAGGACGCCGTTTTTGGACGAAAATACAGGGAGAAGACTCGGAGCGAAGGCGAGACGAAGGCAAGACACGCGAAGATCAATTACAAAGACGAAGAGCGACGAATTTGGGGACAGAGACGACACTTCAGATTTGTTATCTGTCTTTCGTGTTTATCATTTCTCGTATTTCAATGTCTAAAACTTTGAACATTCGTTGTTTTTATTTCAATTTCGTCATGAACTAACTTCCTAGTCTAGAGAATGACGTAGCTTTGTGGAAACGATAATTTGACTCGGTTATTTGTATGATTGAATTCATTTCTGTTTAATTGTGTTTCTTTGTATTGAGTTGACTGCAATTTACTGACCATAAATTGTATGTTGTCTGATTAGTTCTATAACTCGGGAGAAGGACTAGGATTATAGATCATTAGAGACACATTGTTGAATGTTTATATCGTTCGGAAGGCGTATATCTTTAGCGAGGCTTAGGTAAGAACATTGTTTGCCTTTACCAATTAAACGTAGATTTTATTAGGAATAATTGAATCGAAGTTTAATTGGTACAATTTATTCGTCACTTGGGAAAGGATGAATAAAATACGTAAGTGTTCTTGGCCATTAAATAATAGGAATTCAGGAATTTAAATTCAACCAGGAAGAATTATTGTAGAAACTTAGTGAAATCATTTCTCTAGATACTTTTTCTCCTTGATATTTTCTTCTATCTGGTATTAGATTAATTATTTGTTTTCAATCTATTTGTTTAAGTAAATCAACCATTCTATCGAATTGTCTAGATAAATTTTGGACTATTTTAATTACAAACACTAATATACATTTATACATACACTCCTCGTGGGATCGATATCTGTACTCTAACCAGTACTAAAACTTGACACCGTACACTTGCGGTAGTGAAAACACGCAACACATGTGTAAGATTCTATACAAGGAATAAATTCTAGGGCAAATGAATTTTATAAACATGATATCATTGCTGCTACATGCATGTGGTTTTAAGTCGAAGGAGAGCAATGAAACGACACATGAAGAGCTAGGGATGAAAATTTTCCCCACGGATTTGGGGACACGTGGGGAAAACCCGAAACGAGGACGATAATCCCCTATTTTTTTAGGTTTACGGATTTTAAAATCCCAAAAATAGTTCGGGGCGCATATGATACTATCATACTCATCTCCAAACTCGCTTCAAAATAATATTAATAATAAAAATATCTGGCTCTTCCTTCTATAAATATGTCTTTATTTTTCTTTTAGAAAGAAAAGTTGAGTTTGCTCACCCCTCTCTCTCTACTTTCTGTAATCTATCCTTCTGAAGTTAATAAAGGTTTCAAGTGCTGATCAAAACTTTGTAAGTTTAATTGTTTATTTTCTTGTTTTCTTTTATTTACTTTTTTAATTTTAATATTTCATATAGTAACCAGAATGACAAGCTAAATCATTCTTGCTAAATCATTAACCTTACTATGACATGATCTATATTTATTTGTAACTTGAAATTAGATTGAGATAATAAAAGATTTATTTAAATTCTATAATTTAATGAAATATAAAGGTTTTTGGTTAGAACATAAGGTAAAAAGATGAACCAGGAAATGTTAAACACAAGGTTCGAGTAATCAGAAAATAATAAATTCATGTTGTAGCCCTTCAGCTTGCTTAGCCGAGAAATGACGTTTATGGGTGACTTTTATTAATTTATGTTTCTAAGGTATCTCGGTAAAATCATCTGTTGTTTAATTTCTTTGGTATATCGTTAATAAATCCTTTTATGTTTTGTAAAAGGTCCATATTCATTATTATTCTGGAATTTAAATGTTTCCTTTTCTTAACTCAGTTTGTTTTGAAAATGGTATATCTGTGGGGACCCGGACGCTAATCATCTTTTTAATCATGATTGGGACTAATTAATCAATTATAATAAACAGGGTCTAATTTTTTTTTAAAATGCGGAACGTAGTGAAATCAAACTAATATACATATCAGTATAAAAGTATAAATCTGACAAAATATACAATCATACATACTCAGGTTCAACAACTACTATCAAGTGTTTAAACCCTAGCTCTAGTCCAAGTCCGGTATCACCACTCTAATCTCAGTCTGTCTTCACCTCTGTGACCCTGTACCCGTCCCACCTGTTGTCATGCACACATACAAACAAGACAACAGCCAGATAACTCCGGTGAGATATAAATATCCCAGTATAAATAATGTATTACATGCAATCATATAAAACATATACAAAAGCATAAACAAACATCGAAGCATGTATCTAATCTGACTACATGAATCAATGACTCGTGATCTAATCTTATCTTATCTTAATTCTAGGGATCCCAACCTAATTTAGACTTTGGTATACTGTATCGAGTGTGTCTGAGATAGACGTCGATCTACATCTGAAGCTCGTCGATACACCGTAAGTCTAGAGTCTTATCGGTTCTGAGAAAGACTCGGCGGTTCTGCCCTAGCTAGGCTGTCAGCCCTAGACTCGGACTCTGACCTTGTTCTAAGTCAATACAATAACATATCAATCTGATAATCTGCAAATATCAATGCAATAAAATAAAGTATGTGATTTAGGGAAACTCAAGTCAAACCTAACTCGAGTTGTGCAATCCCGAATCAACATTTATTTATACCTTTCTCGCTGTTACTCTGATACAATCGAAGTCTCGACCCAAGCCTGTCACTGATCAATCTGGCAATGACAATATTCATATTCTGTATCAATATTCTAAACAATTCACCATATCTCTGTTTTATTGATTTCTGACAGAACAACAGTACAATCTGACTACACCGGTACTACTATATCAGTATATACCAATTCCATTAATTTACAATCATCCACTGCACAAATCTGATATCATATCTCAGTCAATTAACTCTGAAATTCATAACAATTCCATATACAGTCCGTTTCTTAATCTGACTTTGATTCTATGATGTCTACTATGTCAAGAACGCTATATATGAATCTTATCTGATTCTGGACATAGCATAATTTCACATCTTAACAAAACGTAACAAAACTTACGTCCTGTTGTAGCCTGCGTTGCTAGGAACACGGTGTCGTACTCGGATTCAAGTTTGGACAACTCCTCACCAAAAAGGCGTAAGAATTTCAAGCTATTCTCGGAGCTTTCTTCTGATTTTTCCAAGATTCTCACGTTTGTATGTATATATATATATATATATCGCATGCAGATGGACGAGTGGCGCACCCGACATGCAACACGTCTCGCGCATATGCGCGACTACCTTCGCGCATATGCGCGAGACATTCTGCCTCGGCCCATAGCTTCTTGGGCACCCTCGCGCATGTGCGCCGCTTCCTGCCGCGCATGTGCGCGAACTCTACTGGACCCGTCGCGCATGTGCGCGCGTCTACACCGCGCATGTGCGCCGACGCCACTGTAGGCTCCGCGCATGTGCGCGCGCACCCTTCGCGCATGTGCGCCAATCCTTCTGGATTCTGCGCGCATGTGCGCGACTTACTCTGCGCATGTGCGCCGATGCTACTGTTTTGCACATACATTTTCACACGTGATCTCATTTCGTGTCTCGATTAGCCCTTTCAAAATCACATTAAATTAATCATCAATAATCGTTAATTAACCGTGATTAATTCTCGGGCATTACAATATCGGTTGGAAACCTTGCGTAGCTGTATGTATTTGTGCTATATGTCTTTAAGAATATGCTCGATAGGTATAACAATGTCACGTATCATATTCAGTTTGATTTATTATCAATAATAATAATAGATACTAGTAAGTTTTGATTCGAGGAATCCACGTATCCCCTTCGTCTCGCCCAATTAATATTTTTGAAATTAGGATGGGAGCGGGGATGGGGATTTGATCCCCCGCGGTTTCCCTGAACCCAAAAAAATGGGGATCAGGGCGGTGATGGAAGTAGGAATGGAATTCGAGGACAGGGATATGGATGGAAAATCCGCACCCGCCCCGCCCCATCCCATTGCCATCCTTAGAAAAATAAAGGAATTATGTCGGTGAATTAATAAAAAGCTCAAGCCAAGATATATTGAAGTGATGTCGGGAAGTGTTGAGAACATTCAAATGATCACAACACTAATCAATATTTGATTAGTGTCGTTTAATTTATTTTATTATTAAAGAACTTTTGCTTCATTTTTTGTTGCATATGTGGTTTTTGTTATACTATTGATATATATGTTTGGATGCACTTTGCTCTCTCACTTGTTAATGGAGTTAGCTTTTATTTGTTTACCAGCATTGATTTTTGTAAGCTGATAAGTTTTTTAGTGAATCGTTTTGTCATGAGGCGCCACACAAGTATTTATACTTGCGCATAATTTATTCTATATTATTTTATTCATTAAAATTTATTTGTATGTTTAATTAATATATTCCACTGCATATTATGAATAAGTTTACAACACTTGCACAAAACACCTAAATCTGATATGTACAATCTTAGTGGGGTGTAGTCAATACAGAATTTTGATGTCTTTTTCAAATGATAGACTTTTATGGATTTGATATATTTTTATTGACTTTTATAGAATCTCACAGGTATATAAACATATTTATGTGGATTCATGTGGACTTTTTTGCAAGATTTTTATTGACTTTTACATAATCTCACAGATTTATAAACAAATTTATGTGGATTTATGTATACTTTTTTGCAATAGACTTTTGTGAAATTTTTTTATAGGATTTTATAAATTTTGTACTGAATTATAACATATTTTTTTATTAATATTTTGAACCAATAATTAATTGACATATATAACATATTCAATTTGAAATAGTTGAAAATATCATAGCTTACATATTAATTGAAAATGCTAAAAAAAATTTAAAAAATCATGGTTGTTGCGAGACTATTCAATTATTAAGAGTTAAGCTGCATTTTTTGGATCATATTTTATTATTATTGAATATTACATTAATTTGTATAAATCATAAATTAAAAATCACAAAATCAATTCTAGAATTCAAAATTTCTTATGATGTTAAAATAAAAAAATTATTAAATGAATAATCAATCAAAAATGAAAAATTTAAAAAGAAAGATGAAAATATATATAGAGACACGTTTCGAAAATTTGAGAGAATGATAGAGATAGATGAGATGAGAGAAGATAAGAAGAGATGTGATGTGAAGCGACATAGGGAGGAATAAATAGCTTGTGTACGAGTTAGAGGTTTTAAAAATCCATCCAAATCTTTGGGTTGAACCTAATACAATTTTTGACAATTTATAGTTGTACTTTAGGCTTTAATGTTTGTATATTAATGAATTTCATGAAGTTATTAAAAGTCTATTGAAAATTTGAATACCTCTAGACTTTTTAGAGTTTTAAAAAGTCAATGTTGAATACCACTTGACTTATTTAAAACTCTATGAAAGTCTATTTTGAATACCACCATACTTCTAAGAGTATGCAAAAGCCTTAATTGATTACATCTAGACCTTTAAAATCTACAAAAGTCATTAAAAGTCAATAAATCTCCTATATTGAATACATCCCCTTATTTATGTACTATGTTATACAATTCTTTCAATCCTTATTATCACATTTTCACGACAATATAATCCATCATGTTTTATTCTTTTCATATAAATTGTCAAATTCTTTTTTGTTGATCGGTAATATGTAGGGATGGTAATTTTCTCAGCAGTCGGGACTTCAGGGAAAAACCCGAAACTGGACGGTTTCAGGACGCGCTATCAGGCATGAGTTTTGGTTTGGGATTTTTCAAATCCGCGAAACAGATCGGGGTTAGGCATAGGGATGTTATCCCCATTGTCCGAATTTAGAGAGATTTGATAACATAGCGTCTTATTTTACTTCAGCATATATACCTAGCTCCACCTTTCTCGCCATTAGACCAGTTGTCAAAGCTCGAGTTTATCAGAAAACATGAAGCAAGGAGCGGAAGCCTTTCTTATTATGAACCAAAAATCAAAAATACAGTAATGCATGTGTGTTCTATTTATAGACATATGTAGACACGTGTATTGACTACAAATATACACGTAATCACTTTATTTCTATGCACATTCTTAATACTCCCCCTCAAGATGGAACGTATATATTATGTACACCCATCTTGGACAGAAGACTATGAAAACGAGACGGCAACAATGGCTTCGTAAAAAGGTCGGCTAACTGCAATTGCAAGGAGACATGCATGAGTTTAACAAATCCGGCTTGAACCTTTTCTCGCACAATATGACAGTCAATGTCAATATGTTTAGTACGCTCATGGAAGACCGGGTTGGATGCTATATGCACGGCTGCTTGACTGTCTCAAAACAACACTGCTGATCCATTACACACAACACCAAGGTCTTTGATCAAAGACATGATCCATAGTATCTCACAAGTTGATGACGCCATGGAACGATACTCTGCTTCTGCAGATGACTTAGAGACGGTCTGTTGCTTTTTAGATCGCCATGAAATCAAAAAATCACCGAGAAAAACACAGAAACCAGTGACTGACCGTCGTGTGTCCGAGCATGTTGCCCAATCCGCATCAGAAAATAACTTCAAATTAAGATCAGAACCTGTTTTGTACAGCAGCCCTTGTCCAACCGTCCCTTTGATGTATTTGAGTACATTCATTGCAGCCTCTAGATGAGGAACTCGTGGTTTAGAAACATATTGACTTAGCCTGTGCACGGCATAAGCTAAGTCTGGCCAAGTAATCGTGAGGTATAACATTTTTTCCAATTAATCGTCTATACAAAGCTGGATCGGAGATCAACTCCCCTTCGTCTTGAGACAATTTTTTATTAACATCCATAGGTGTGGACCGAGGTTTACACCCAAGGAGTCCAGAATCTGTAAGCAACTTGAGCGCATAATGCCTTTGACAAATGGATATCCCTTGTTTTGATCTTGCAACCTCTATTCCCAAGAAATATTTTAGGGTGCCCAGATCTTTCAACCGAAACTTATTGTCCAAAAACACCTTCAAATCTGAGGCTTCTTGCTCACAATTGGTGGCTATCACTATATTATCAACATAGACCAATAATGCCAGAAAAGCGCCTGCTCAAAGTCTGGTGAAGAGAGAATGATCAGCTGATGATTGTGTGAACCTAATGCTTAGCAAGGTAGACGAAAATTTTTCAAACCATTGCCATGAAGCTTGCTTAAGTCCATAAAGTGACTTGTGTAATCTGCAAACATCATTCTTGGGTAATGACTCCCCCTCTGTGTAATACCCCGGAGGCAGAGACATATACAATTCTTCATGCAAGTCACCGTGGAGGAAGGCATTATTAACATCAAGCTGAAGCAAGAACCATCCGCGAACAGCAGCAATAGCCAACAAGGACTTGACAGAAACGAGTTTGGCCATGAGTAAGAAAGTTTCAAGGTAATCAATCCCCTCTTATTGTGTATACCCTTTGGCAACAAGACGGGCTTTATAACACTGTAACAGCTGAGAACTTGGCCTTATAAACCCAACGACAACCAATGACAGATTTCTCGGGTGGCAAAGGAACTACAGACCAAGTCTTATTGTCTTCCAAAGCATTGAGCTCTTCGACCATAGCCTGTCTCCATTCAGGAATCACAACAGCTTGGGAAAATGTATCAGGTTCAATGATGGAAGAAATATTACTGACCAAGAAATGGAATGAAGAAGAGAGCCTCTTTGAATCAAGGACTATACAAAGATGATGTGTTGTGGAAGGTGGTAAGGGAGAAGTTGTAAGAAAGCAATGGTAATCACGAAGGTGTGATTGACGAGTGAATTGGTGTTGAGAACGTGTCGAATAATGTGAGATATTAGAATTATCTTGAGGAATGACATGAGAAGGCAGTACTCTGTCACAAAAAAAAATCAGAAGGAGGAAGTGCTTTAGAGTCCTTAAAGGGGAAGACATCTTCATGGAAGACGACATCACGCGAAATGTATGTTTCATTCGTGTCAAGATCTAAAAGTTTATACCCCTTATACCCCCGTGGATAGCCTAAAAAAATGGACTTGATAGCACGAGGAGAGAACTTATGAGGAGAAGAGAGGAGTGTGGAACCATAACACAAACATCCAAAAACTTTCAAGTGAGTATACAAAGAATACTACGATACAAAAGCTCAAAAGGTGTTTTATGTAAAAGAGTCGAAGAAGGTGTGCGATTAATGACATAAACAACAGTAATAATGCAATCACTCCAATAACCTAGGGGCACATTTGATTGGAACAGGAGATCACGAGCAATATTCAATATGTGTTGGTGTTTTCTTTCAACAACAGAGTTTTGTTGGGGACGCTCAACACAAGAATGATAGTGTACAATGCCCTTTGCCTTAAATAACTCAGCAAAGTTAAGCTCATGGGCATTATCACTACGAACAGCTTTAATGCGAGCATTAAACTGGGTGAAAATCAGCTCGTAAAAGTATGGAAATATGTTCAACACATCGGATTTGTTTCTTAACAAATATACCCAAGTGAATCGGGTATGATCATCAACAATGGTCAAAAAATACTTGTATCCTTCGACTGATATTGAAGCAAAAGGACCCCATATGTCAAGATTCACTAGATAAAAAGAAAACTCACTCAATACACTGTTTGAAACGAAAGGTAAACGCCATTGCTTCGAAAGATGACAAACAGGACAATGTGACAAATCTTTATGTGATGTGCTAAATCTAAACTCATTGTTTACAACAGAAATTCTATCAAAATGGGGGCAGGGATACACCTGAATCTTCAAAAACGTAGAGGTTGCCAACTCGTCTACCCATCCCAATCGTCTTCGTGTGATGAATATCCTGAATATGACAAGTATCATTCAGGAAAGACACTAAGCACGGAATTTGGTTTGTGAGAGAACTGATAGAGAGCAAATTGAAATGAAAATTTGGAACATATAGTACATCAGTGAGACAAAGAGTTTTTGACAACCAAACTGTCCCAATATGTGTGACCGAGATAGTGAAACTATTTGGCAAGACAACCTTGGAGTCAACTTTCTTATAAGAGTGAAAGGAAGACATATTGCAACAAATGTAATTAGTTGCTCCAGTATCTAACACCCAATGTTTACGTGATATAGAAGTAAAGGAAGGAGACAAAGAATTGATACCATTGAAGCAAGATACAATAGGCCCTTGGTGCTGTGAATCTTGAATGAATCCAGTTCCAGTCTGAAGTTTGGTGGTTAGGAAGTCAATGAGCTGTCTATATTGACCTGCAGTTAAGGAATCTGCTGTAGGAATTGTTAGCTCTGAATTGGGGGCTTGAAGAGCATGGACTTGATATACATATGCTCGCCCCTTTTGTTGTTGTTGATTAAATTTTGGATGTCCAGGTGGGAATCCATGAAGCTTGTAGCATTTATCAACTGTGTGCCCAGTGAAATCACAATGCAAACATACTAATGTATCACGCTTTCCTCCTTTCATATTCTGGAACTTCTTATACGGAGGCCTAATAACTGAGGCCGGTGATGCAAGGGCCAGTGGTTAGTCTACCACTGCTTTGGAGGAATTTATACCAATAGAACGCTGCCTTTCTTCTTGAACAACTTAGGCAAAAACCTTCGAGATCACAGGAAGTGGATCTAACATAAGTACTTGTGAACGAATCTATGCATATGACTCATTTAATCCCATCAAAAATTGCATTACACACTCTTGATTGTGATAAGACGCCAATTCCTTCATCGAACCACAGGTACAAGCTGTCACAGGTCGATAATCTTTCAATTCATTCCAAAGGATGCGTAGTTTCGTATAGTAGATGTTTACATCCATCGATCCTTGATGCAAATTAGCCAACAACCTTTTAATCTGGAAAATTCGCGGAGCATTGCTTTCAAGGAATCACTCATGCAGATCTATCCAGACTTTACGAGCAGTAGACAGATACATCAAGCTATCCGCAATTTCTTTGCTAACTGAATTCAATATCCACGAGATTACCATGCATGTATCAGAAAACATCAAGCAAGGAGCGGAAGCCTTTCTTATTATGAACCAAAAATAAAAAATACAGTAATGCATATGTGTTCTATTTATAGACATATGTAGACACGTGTATTGACTACAAATATACACGTAATCACTTTGTTTCTATGCACATTCTTAATAGAGTTCGTCGAAGCCAAATTTTTTAAATTATTTCATTTGGATTTAATTTGTATCTGGAACCTATGCTTCTTCGATAATTGTTAGTACGATAGAGAATTTTATATGATATGAATATGAATTGTCATTAAAGTCTAATGACTTTTATTAATTAATTCTAGCAAAATAATGTGAGAATTAAGATTAAACCCTAAATTGTGTCATTGAATTAATTTTCTCCTCGTGAGAAGATGTCCATGATGTTAAAACAATGGTGATAATGTATTTAATATGATCCCTCTCCACATTTGTTAAACTCGCGATCTTTGATACGAGAGAATTACGAGAAAACATCGATCCAATTTAAGGTGGCAGATATTTAGAAAGATAATAATTTTTGAAATCTTATTTGGAAAACAATCAAAATCGTCTTGTAAGTTAACCTATTTTTGTTTTGGTCCATTAAATTCTCAAAATCCGATCTTTGTTTGTAAGCTGTTCTCTTTATTTTCTTTTTACACTATTAGTTATTTCGGCATAGTGTTAATTGTGA
The DNA here is from genome assembly GCF_022965805.1 of Primulina eburnea. Classification (NCBI taxonomy): domain Eukaryota; kingdom Viridiplantae; phylum Streptophyta; class Magnoliopsida; order Lamiales; family Gesneriaceae; genus Primulina; species Primulina eburnea. Next base: position 10,010,014 of record NC_133113.1, on the reverse strand, counting down.
ACGTGACGTCGTACATGTTGACAATGTCTTGTGTCACATTAGTTAGTAATATATAGTAGCACAACAACAAATTTCGGTGAAATGTTAGCAATTTTTGGTTTTATGTCAAACACCAAAAAATAATTACACACACAGAATGAAAACCGAATTTTGAACCAAAACTCCAAATAAGATAATTAATATTAAATATTAATAATATTGTGGTTATACATGACAAATTTCTCAGTCACAATTTGTTTGTGGGAATTAACGATATCCTATTACAACTATGGTAGCATTGATTTACAAACACGGGGTGGGTCTCGGATTTAGAAGATATCCGATCTAAAATATTAGAAAACGTGAAATTTCAAGAAAATTTCTTTCGAGTGAGAATGAATCATATATTTAATTTTGTTGAAAGCTGCCAAAGAAACAATTATATCCAGTACTGCATTAATTCACCTAAACCATGGGGAAAGATAATCAAAAATATAAAAAACAAATCTTCATATAAATTATAAATTGAAACAATGCATGCTTTCTTAAACAAATATTTGATTACGAATATTGTAGGGGGACTACACAAACTAATATAAACTTGAATCCAAAGCAAGCGATATAAAGATGTTGAACAAAGAAACAAACACAGAATTAATCACAGCTTAAGATTCAAATCGAGCTCCGAATCATTCGTCAAGTCGTCGTCCTCTCTTTCGAATTTGAAGCCCTGATTCTTGATTCCTTGTTTCTCCTTGCTTACTGTGTTACGAGTATCAGTATCAACCCCAAGAGGCTTGGTGTTCATAACCCCAAAATCGATAGTTGCACCAAACTTTTCATGCTTTAGTGATCCACTTGTATCATTAATTTGAGTTGTCGGAAAACTTTCCATCCTTAATCTGTCATATGAAGATGGTGGGCTTATCAAATATGCTCTAGAAAACTTTTCTTGCCCGAAACGGGAGCTGTAAGGTGACGATGATGGCCATGGATTGTAAGAATAATGCTTGTTTATCATTGATTCTGCCCTAACCCCAAGTGATCTACCATAAAAGGGGTTCTGTGAGAACGCCGAGTAGGGAAAGTGGGCGTAGGCCGAGTGGCCAAAAGGCGATACTCCACCGCCAGCCGCCCCCAACTCCACCGCTCCTCCATGGTGGTGTTTAGCCATGGCCCTTTCTTGTTTGTGGGCATTCTGGTGGCCTCCCAATGCTTGAGAAGTCGAAAACTCCCTCTTGCAAAAGTTGCACGTAAACGTTTTCGAGTCCGAATGCTTGTGCGTGCCCTCATTCGACGATTCGCTGGCTGCATTCGATGAGTTGAAGAGATTGAGTTCGAGATTCGAATTTGGATCCACTTTAGCACTGCTCAACTCTTCACTGGCAAGCCTAAGATCCAGCACGACACGGGAAGTCGTTTTCGGCTCGGTTTTCTCCTGCCTCTTCTGTTCAATCGATCCACTACTTTTGGGAGGAGAATCTTGTGATGTTGTTGCGGAAATACTCGAGGCCTCGGAGTGGCATTGTTCTAGGTTTTCCATAGCCAAAACCTTCAACTTTTTGTCCGTAAAGAGAAGATAAAAGATATTGTTGCTTATATAGACGAAAGAATCAAGAATAACTAATGAATGCTACCAATACGTAAACATATCTCAATCTTCCTTAATTCATTGCATGACATTATATATAGCTAATTTCGAAGATAACAAAGTTATTCTTGGACATCTATTATTAACATGTAATAAGTTACCATATATATTTACAACCTTTCCATATATAACTTAATTTGATATTTAATGAAAAAAATAATATAAAGTTCCAAAACTCATCCTTAAGTTGTCATATTTTAGTTTTTGGTCGTCTAAATCATTAATGTCTGATCTTAGTGCAGTAATTTTTTCTTTCACTTTTAGTCGTCGGAATATTGCTGAGGTAACGCTAACTTTAACAATATCCAACGTCACTTTAGCAATATCCGAAGACTTATAAGTACTTTGGTGAGAAAGGATGATACTGAAAAAATAAATATATATAAACCAATTTATCATACTAAGATTCAATTTTGAGAGGATGAATTTGCTATTTTTCCTAATAAAAAAACGTAAAAAAAGTTGTGATAGGGTTTGGGATATGATTCTTACACGTGATTTAAGTTAATACGGCGACTTCCTCGCAAGTTAACAGCACTTAAAGTGACATGGATCCTCTTTGATTATGGAAATATATCGATTTATTTACGTTTCATATACTTTATCTTCATCTTTAATTGGAAGATCTCATTTAGATGGATAAATAGTAATTGCATTTATGGTGAAAATCTCGTGTATTTTTTGTTTTGAATCATTTAAATTATCTGGAAACTTCATTATTTTTTATGGCCAATATCTTTTGTTTCAATTCTTGCCCACCAAATTCAATTTAGGAAAAATTATTTAAAAGTCTATACAAATACTTTTAGTTCCCAAATAAATTTATAATTATTTTTTTCCTAAATTACTTTTTTCGACATTTTTATTCTGAATAACCTATTTATCAAAATATAAAATTTTCCCCAAATTATTCTGTTTTTCAAAAAAAAAACTAAGCTTTTTTTCGTTTTATTTTTGGAAAACGTTTACAGTTTTTGCAAATGAAACAAACGGTTCCCTACATATTTTTCCACCAAAGAAAAAAAAAACCCCATATTTTTATATGATTTCATATCATAAAACGCAATTTGAATTCAAGTTTTCATCATTTGCAATACATATGGATAATTATAAATATTTTAACCTTCACATTATATTTTGGGCAAAAACTTGTGTGAGACAGTCTCACGGATCGTATCTGTGAAACGGATCTCTTATTTGGGTCACTCATGCAAAAGTATTACTTTTTATGCTAAAAGTATTACTTGTTATTGTGAATATGGGTAGGGTTGACCCGTCTCACAGATTATGATCCGTGAGACGGTCTCACATGAGACCTACTCTATATTTTGAACGACATCATGTCTATTAAAAAATTGAATAATCTAACAAATTCTTATATAACAAGGCACTGATTTGGAAATATTTTCATACGATCAAATATAATTACATTCTTCAATTCGTTTTTTTAAAATATAAAATTACAAAATTGATCTTTCAAATTGGTCTAAATTTGATTTTGATCATATAATTAGTAAAAAAACAAAAATAGGTCTTAGTATTATAACTTGATGTCTTTTACACTGATAGTTTTTTTTTGGAATAACTACTGCTAAAATGATGTTGATATGTACGACGTCATGTTAGTGCACGAAAGAAAAAAAGAAGATTGAAAATACAAAAGAAATCAAATTAATGAACTAAGATCTAATTTTAACTAATTAAATGATCAATTTCCAATATATATATACGCGTTGCAAGTCGTTTTTCGTGCGTAATAAAGGCAAAGACATGTATTAATATTTCTTCACTCATCATTCACACCATAATATATGTTTTGATACATGATTGCTTGAAAAACATGATATACTTTGTATATTTTCATTTTTATGACATAACATAAACAAAACTAGAGTTTTCATATTTTAAAACTCTTGCTTATGGTGCACAAAGAGACTGCTATGGTAGGATTACTTGATGGGGTGTTTTCCAACATGTTAAGGGTCCATAGATGCATAGAGAAAGGCTGCACATGTAGGGTAGAAGGATGAAACGAAAATTTGTGTTTTAAGGGCTAGGGTTTTCGGCCAAGGTTTCCTAGTAGGGCACGGATCTTACCTGTTGTAGGGGCATGTTCAAGGGTTCTAAGAGAGCCTATTCAAGGCCCTAGGGTGATCGCATGAGGGCTGGTGCGAAGGCATGGGGCAATGGCATGGGGCTTGGACGCCCGAGACTCCTAAGCGACAGGTTTGAGGGCTGGAAGGATATAGCTCGTTAGGTCTAGTCCAGTAGTTCGTCTAGGGCTCGGTCTTGGTCCTAGGAAGGCCTCCTAGGGGCTGGTCTTATTGGCTAAGTTTTGAGGCCGATGGGTGCAAGGATTGTGAGGCTAGGGTTTCAAAACTAAGGGCAGAAAATTCAGTGGCTGATCTAGGCTTGTTCAAGGGTTTTAATTTGACTTTATTTGGGTTGTATAAGATATGGTTAGGTGTTAATAGGCTATGGTTTAAGTTTAGTAAGGTTTGTGTTAATTCGGGTTAAAACCAAGGCGTACGATTAAGATTTAAAACAAATTGAGAAATTCGTCAAGGAATGTAAGTTTAAGTCTAAGAAATATTTATAGGTGTATTTTAAGGTGTTATATTGAGATTGGATGAATTTGGGTCATCATTTTAAGGTCTAAGTATAAATTGAGAAAGTTAGGGTTTCAGGGGTAAAACGATCATTTTACATTTGAAAATTGTTAAACGTCCTAGCAGAATCATGAATGTTATAATAAATGATAAAATATTTATTTTAAATGTTTATGGAATTTTATGATAAAATGTTAATGTTAAAAGACGTATTGCATGCTTGGTTTAAAAGTGATGAAAATAATGAAAGGTTGAAGGAGGTGACTTGATTATAACATAAAATGATATGATTGAGAATATCGTGAGGGAAAAAGCCCCGAGGGAGCCCGTTTACGGGAGAAGGCTCCGGAGGGAGCCCGACGATCATATTTCCATCGAAAGGATATAATGATGTTAGAATCAAAGGTTTTGGAGTTTGACGAATTTGCAGAACTGCAGCCAACTGAAATGAGGTCATATAAATAAAGTAACTCAAACTGAAGTCATCCTAATTGAATATTAATAAACTAAATTATCGGATGAAATCGAACTGAACAAAGATAACTGAATCAGTAAAGTCAACTGATATATCAGTTATAATTGAACATGACGTATTAAGTCAGTCCAACTGATCATTCATATAATCATTCTAAATAATCAAACTCCTGATCAGTTTGACACGTCATCAGCTATCTCAACAACCGACAAATCGTAGACAACAGACTGTGACTAACAGTAGAAGCGCCGCATATCATACCACAACACACTACAACAAAATATGCATTCAACCACACTCAAAAGACAACGGTTTCTTAAAAAAACCGTTCTCTCTTGCTTTTTAACAACGGTTTTAGTGAAAACCGTTGTTAAAAAACAGCAAACGACAACGGTTTTTACAAAATCGTTGTCGTTGACCCTAAAAAACACGCTAAAAGACCACGGTTTTTTAAAAACCGTTGTCTTTTAGCGTGTTTTTGGAGTCAAAGACAACGGTTTATAAAACTGTTGTCTATAAGCGTGTTTTTGAGGACAAAAGACAACGGTTTTCGTGAACTGTTGTGGATTAGCGTGTTTTATCGGAGAAACGACAACGGTTTTCGTGAACCGTTGTGGATTAGCGTTTTTTTTTGGGAAACGACAACGGTTATCGTGAACCGTTGTGGATTAGCGTTTTTTTTTGGGAAACAACAACGGTTTTCGTGAACCGTTGTGGATTAGCGTTTTTTTTTGGAAACGACCACGGTTTTCGTGAACCGTTGTGGATTAGCGTTTTTTTTGGAAACGACAACGGTTGTCGTGAACCGTTGTCTATTAGCGTGTTTTTTTTTGAGAAACCACAACGGTTCACGTGAACCGTTGTGGATTAGCGTTTTTTTTAAGGAAAAGACAACGGTTTTCGTGAACTGTTGTGGATTATCGTGTTTTTTCGGAGAAATTACAACGGTTTTAGAGAGCCGTTGTTAAAAATAGCGACTGTTTAAACAAAAAACCGTCGCTATTAGCGACGGGTTTACTAAAACCGTCACAAAGTTTAATATAGCGACGCATTATAAACCGTCGCTAATTTTAAATCGGCGACGATTTTAGAAAATTCCGTCGCCGATTTTAAATAGCGACAGGTTTTTGAAAACCGTCGCCGACTCAAAACTAGCGACGGTTTACAACCGTCGCCGATTTAAACGTAGCGACGGTTTTATAATTCGTCGCTAAATTAAAATTTGGTCATTATTCTGTTTTTAACTTTTTTTAACCGTTGTTGAGTGTCGTTTAGCATTTTTCTTGTAGTGGGTTTTTCATAAAACCAATGAATACTTGGTTAAAAATTTCCTCAAGTATTAAAAAATCATTTTCACAACATTGAATCGATGGTAAGATTTTATGTCTATTCTTTATGGAATTCGGAATTCCATGGATATAGAGGTTACAACCAGAATTTCCTTGCTTATAGAGGGTTAATTCACAAAATTTTGGGATAAATTATTAAGAGAAGACCCTGATACAGGAAAGCTCTATGGCTCCGAAATTCTTCAACATATGGAAGAAAAAATTTCTTTATATCAGAAAGATTTTAATAAACAACAAGAAAAAGAGCAGGATTCAATGACTCCTTTCAAGCTTCTTACTCCGAAATATTCTGATATTTATTCTAAAGAAAAGATGATTGAAGTCTACATTGAAAAACTGAAGAAAGATCTTTATAAGAACATTGCATGTTCTGACTCCAAATCAGATGCAAAATGCTCAAGACCCAAAGGAAGATAATCCTTCCCATATTAGTGATATTTTTTAAAATTATATAAATTCATTAAAAGAAAATATTAAAGATGATTAGGATATTCATCTTTAATAAAGTTGATGGAATATCATTATAGACTTTTTGACTTTTGTAACTATGTTACTATTTTCTTTTATAAAGCATTGTATTGTTTATATTTTTAGTTGGAATCCTGGGTTTGATGTCCGGCTCTTCCATCTATTTATAGGATGTATTATCTTTTTAGAAGAATACGGTCAAGTTTGCTCCCCTCTATTTCCTCTCTGTAAACAAACCCATCTTACGAATTAAATAAAAGCTTCAAGTTTTGAATACAACTTTGTAAGTTTTTTTTATTTATTTTGTTTTTATTTACTGTTTTTGTGGGGACCCGGACGCTAATCGTAATCATAATCGTCATGGGGACTAATTAATCAATTCTAAAACAGGGTCTAAATTTTTTTTTTAAATGCGGAACGTAGTGCAATAAAACATGTATACATCTCAGTATATAAAAGTACAAGTCCTGTACCACAAACATTCATTCAACTAAGGTTTAAACATCTAATATCAAGTGTTTGACCCTATATCTAATCCAAGTCCGGAGCCTCCACTCTAATCACGATCTCTCCTCATCTCCTGGACCCTGATCCTGTCCCACCTGTTGTCAAGTACACATACAAACAAGACAACAGCCGGATGACTCCGGTGAGAATAAATCCCAGTATAAATCAAAGAACATGCAGTCATATATTCAATATAAAGCATGAAACATATAACAGTAATACATATCGAAATCAGAAATGCAATCAATATCAATCTGTCGACAATACTCGTGACTCCACGACTCAAACTAGACTCAATCCTAGCCTAGGGATCCCGGTGTCCAGATGTGGTATTCCTATATCGACAAACAGTAATAGAAAAGACTCCAGTTCTATCCAAGTCGATATAACCAAACATCCAGTGTCCAGACATATCCTTCATAGACAGTGGTCTATCGCCAATACACTTGTGACATCGTGCAATGTACCCGTGGTTACCCCACCACTATCAGGTACTTCTGTCACAAGATTACTCGTCTAATGCATGCTCCTATAAATCCATAGAACGGGCATTTAATCAAATCATTACACACAATGATAAATAATTAATAAGTATGTGATTTAGGGAAACTCAAGTACATCCTACTTGAGTCGATGTCCCAATACCACTTGACTTATACCTTTCTTTCGTAGTGTCGGTCTGGAATTTAAACTCTGTCAATCCCTCAATCTGGCACTGGCAATATTAATAATATCATATCAATATACTGCCTAAATCAATACCAATCTGATTACTTTTGAATTTCATTCAAATCATCGGCATAACGACACAATCTCAATATCTCCGTCAATACCATATCAACATACATCAATTAACAATTCCTAACTCATGTTCGATACAACCTGTAATTCATTCAAAATTCAAATCTGTCCGATTTCAAATCAATATAATCTGAAAATTCATAACAATCCCATAATTAATCTGTTTCTTAATCTGACTTCGATTTTATGATGTCTAACATGTCAAGAACATCATATATGAATCCCATTCAATTCTGACAATATCATAATTTCAAGACATGTCAAAATGTAGTAAAACTTACGTCCAGTTGTAGCCTGTGTCGCTAGGAACTCAGTACCGAAGTCGGATTCAAAATTGGATGGACGGATGTCTCACAAAAGGCGTAAGGATTTTTCACTCTTTTCGCCAGAGCTTTTCTCGACTTTTGTTACTGATTTTCGAAGGAATAAACGTTATATATATCAGTGCATGCATACGGCGCGGTGGCATCATTTTTACAAAACACGTTGCATCGCGGGTGCGGTAACCGCTGGACCGCGGGTGCGCTCCAACACCGCGGGTGCGGGCTTGTTTCTGACGCGGGTGCGGTGATCATTCTGTAAAAATAGCATACGCTACTGCCTCGTCACCGCGGGTGCGGTATAATTTGAGGCGCGGGTGCGGTCTTGCTTCGGCAACACATTCTAAAATTCAGAATAAATGGCCGCACATTATCTTAAATCGTGTCTCCGTTGGCCTTTCCATAATCACGTTAAATTATAAGTCAATAATCGTTAATTAACAGTGATTAATTTTCGAGCATTACATTTCTCCCCCCTAAGTAATGATTTCGTCCTCGAAATCACAAACTATCAATCGTATTAATAAGGAGTATATACAAGACTGTATAACAATTTACATCAGTGAAACAATGCTGGGAATTCCTGTCTCATGTCAGATTCAGTTTCCCAAGTGGCTTTTTCAACACCATGACGAGTCCATTGAACTTTTACAAGTGGAATTGTCTTTGTTCTGAGCTGTTTTTCTTTACAATCGATAATCCGAATCGGTTTCTCGACATAACTCAATGTCTCGTCCAGCTCGGTCTCGTCTGGTTGAATAACATGTGAATCATCAGGGAGATATTTCCGCAGCATCGATACATGAAAAACATTATGTATTCCAGATAATGAAGGCGGCAAGGCAAGTCGATAAGCACGATCTCCTATCTTTTCAAAAATCTCATATGGACCGACGTATCGTGGAGACAACTTCCCTTTCTTTCCAAATCGGACAACACCCCTGAAAGGAGAAATCTTCAGGAACACTCGGTCTCCTGCCTCAAATACCAACGGTCTACGTCGAAGGTTGGCATATTTGACTTGTCTATCCTGAGATGCCTTCATTTTCTTCTGAATAAGTTTCACCTTTTCAGTCATATCTCTGATCATGTCAGGTCCAGTCTCAGGAACTTCAGAGATATCATCCCAATAAAGAGGGGATCGACACTTCTTTCCGTACAATGCTTCAAAAGGAGCCATCTCAATACTCGTTTGATAGCCGTTATTGTACGAAAATTCACAAAAAGGCAATGCATCTTGCCAGTTAGTGCTAAAATCCAGCACTATAGCTCTCAGCATATCTTCCAATGTCTGAATTGTACGTTCTGATTGCCCGTCAGTCTGTGGATGATATGCAGTACTTAGATGTAACTTCGTACCGAGAGCTTGCTGCAAACTCTGCCAGAAGTGCGAAGTAAACGGAGGATCACGGTCTGAAACAATTGACTTCGGCACTCCGTGCAGTCTAACCACTTCCTTAACATAGATAACGGCCATCTGATCATATATGTACGTCATTTTGTATGGAATGAAACATGCAGATTTGGTTAATCGGTCAATCATGACCCAAATCGCATCACAACCTCGGGAGGATCTCGGTAACTGGGTCACAAAATCCATGAAAATGTGATCCCATTTCCATTCAGAAATGGACAAACTCTGCAACAATCCTCCTGGTTTCTTTCTTTCAGCCTTCACCTGTTGGCAATTCAGACACTTTCATACAAATGTAGCAATGTCCGCTTTCATTTGTTTCCACCAGTATTATGTCTTCAAGTCATTATACATTTTCCTGCCACCAGGATGAATGCTAAATCGGCTGTTGTGTGCCTCTGTCAGTATCCGCTGTCTTAAATCTGAAACATTTGGCACAACAAGACGATTATTCACATACAAAATACCATTTTGAACCTGGTATTCCGATCGATGTCCAGCTCTAACCATAGCAATCGACTTCTGTATATTCTGATCACCTTTCTGAGCCGCTTTAATTTTCAAAATTAGATTTGGTTCAGCTTGAATAGTATATAATTTCATTGGTCTCTGATCTGTCTCAAACACTAATTCAGACAAACAGCAGTCTTCAACCAAATTCGAAACACCCATAGTCGATAAGGATAATGAACATACCTTTCGACTCAGTGCATCTGCTGCTGCATTGGACTTCCTCGGATAGTATTTAATTTTACAATCAAAGTCTTTCAATAAATCCAGCCATCTCCGCTGTCTCATTTTCAATTCTGATTGTGAAAAGAGATATTTCAAGCTTTTATGATCAGAATAAATCTCGAATTTCTCACTGTACAGATAGTGTCGCCATATTTTCAATGCAAAGACTATAGCTTCCAATTTAAGATCATGAATTGGATATCGAGATTCATGGGGCTTCAGTTGTCTCGAGGCATAAGTGATAACATGTCCTCGCTGCATCAACACACAGCCCAATCCTCGGTGAGATGCATCACAATAAACAACAAATCCACCAGTGCCTGAAGGAATCGTCAACACAGGAGCACTGGTCAATCTTTTCTTCAATTCGAGAAAACTGGTCTCACATTCCTCAGACCAAACAAATGGAGCATTCTTCTCTGTCAACTGTGTAATCGGTTTGGCAATACTCGAAAAATCTTTAATGAATCGGCGATAATATCCTGCCAAACCCATAAAGCGGCGTATCTCTGGTACAGATGTCAGTCTCGGCCAAGAAATCACTACCTCAACCTTACTGGGATCAACTGATATCCCATCGCCGGATATAATATGTCCCAGAAATACCACCTGTTTCAACCAGAACTCGCATTTCGACAGTTTAGCATACAGTTTCTCAGCCCTCAAAATTCATAACACAGTTCTCAAATGTTCGCATGCTCCATCACATTTTTTGAATAAATCAAAATATCATCGATGAAGATAATCACGAAATTATCGAGATATTTCTGAAAAACTCCGTTCATCAACCCCATAAAAACCGCCGGTGTATTAGTCAAACCAAATGGCATGACAATAAATTCATAGTGTCCATACCTGGTTCTGAATGCGGTCTTGGAGATATCAGAATCCCTGACTCTCAGTTGATGGTATCCAGATCTCAAGTCGATCTTGGAATACACCGAAGAACCCTGCAACTGATCAAATAAATCATCAATACGAGGCAAGGGATATTTATTCTTTACCGTTGCCTTGTTCAGTTGCCGGTAATCAATACAAAGTCTCATGGACCCATCTTTCTTCCTCACGAACAGTACTGGAGCACCCCAAGGAGAAACACTCGGTCTGATATACCCCTTGGCCAGTAAATCCTCCAACTGTTCTTTCAATTCTTTCAATTCGATCGCTGCCATTCTGTAAGGAGCCCTCGAGATCGGAATTGTTCCTGGCATCAACTCGATACTGAAGTCTATTTCTCGAATCGGAGGTAATCCAGGAATCTCATCCAGAAAGACATCAGCAAACTCACACACCACTGGCAAGTCCGCCAATGATGGGCTCGATTTCAGTAAATCAACTGAATATACCAGGAATCCATCCGCTCCTTTCTGCAATAATCGTGTCATATTCATTGCAGATATCAAAGGAATTCTGGCTCGAGAACCCTTACCATAAAATTTCCACTCTTCAGCCATCTCAGGTATGAATCGAACAATCTTGTGGAAACAATCGACTGTAGCTCGGTACTTGGTCAGTGTATCAATACCGATAATACAATCAAAATCAGATATCCCAAGGACAATACAATCTAACTCAATCTTATGCCCATCGTATTGCAATATACAAGATTTCACAGACTTCACTGATATCAAACCTGTCCCTAACGGGGAAGAAACAGACACTACTGCAGACAACGACTCAATAGACAATGCATGACTCAATGCAAACCTCTCAGAAATAAAAGTATGCGATGCACCAGTATCAATCAATACGTATGCAGGATAACAGGAAATAAAACAGTTACCTGCTACAACGTCATCGGGTGCATCATGTGCCTGCTCCTCAGTCAGAACATAAACTCAGGCCTGCTGTCTAGGAGGCTGGCTCACTGTCTGGCTTCCTCCTGGCCTCTGCTGTAACTGGGTAGACGGTGCTGGCTGAAAAGAATGAACAGCAGATGGTCGTCTACCTGTCTGAGCCGCTGATCCAGATGACTCAGCTGCCTGGGATCCCTGGGCACCTCTCTGGGGACACACTCGAGCAAAGTGTCCCTGTTGCTTGCAGATACGGCAGCTGCCAAACACTCCTCGGCACTGCTCAGTGGAATGCTTCCCTCCACAAGTATTGCACATAGGTCCGGTATAGCTCTGGCTCTGTCGAGGACTCCCAGAACTAGAATAATTGCTCCCTGACTTCTTAAATTGCTTTCCTCTCGTCTTCAAGAAGTCCTTCTTTCCGCCACTGCTGCTGCCACCTTCATATCGAGGAGGTGGTTGTGGTGCTCCCGGTGCCGAAGGCACAAACGAAGCCCCTCTTTGTCTTATCTGGCCGGCTCTGGCTCCCGTAGCCCTATTCAAAGCCTCGGTAAAGTTGTTCGGTCTTCCCGTGTTTACCAACGTGAATATTTCCGGATTCAGGCCGTTAATGAAATGATCCGCCACGGCCTCATCATGTTCTGCCACGTAGGGAGCAAATCGCAACAATGAAGAGAACTTGGCCACGTATTCCTCAATGTTAAGCTGGCCCTGTCTCAAGTTTGCAAACTCGGCTCCCTTGTCCTTCTTGTATGACACTGGGAAGAATCTCTGATAAAACTCAGTTCCAAATACACTCCAGGTAATAGTCGTACCTCGGTGTTCCAATGCCCTCTTTGTCGTAACCCACCAGTTCTTTGCAACATCGTGTAACTGGTGTCCGATCAACTTCACCTTCGCTCGTCAGTATACTCTAAAGAGTCGAACATCATCTCGATATCATCCAGCCAACTTTCACAATCCACTGAATTTTCAGTTCCTTTCAGAGTGGGTGGATGGAATGATTGGAATCTTTTTAATAGTGTCTCCATTGGAGTGGCTGTAACGTCCATGGGATGGTTCAATGTACTACCCTGTTCCGGTACTCTTCTCGGAGGCATATCTGAAACTCAAAAGGGTTAGCAATCCCAAACCATAATCCTGTTTCAGTCCTCTTCCGATCATCTTACTGCTGATCCAGAATTGGCTCTAATTCATATTCAATAACACATGTTTTCAAATCAAATCAGATAAACAGACAAACATGTATTATAAAGCAGTAAATCATGCTAGCAATCAAAAGCAGAAAAGAAAACACATTCTACCCCGCTCACTAATTCCTATCTCAGTCTCAAAGATCTATTGGCTCTGATACCACCTGTTGTGGGGACCCGGACGCTAATCGTAATCATAATCGTCATTGGGACTAATTAATCAATTCTAAAACAGGGTCTAATTTTTTTTTAAAAATGCGGAACGTAGTGCAATAAAACATGTATACATCTCAGTATATAAAAGTACAAGTCCTGTACCACAAACATTCATTCAACTAAGGTTTAAACATCTAATATCAAGTGTTTGACCCTGTATCTAATCGAAGTCTGGAGCCTCCACTCTAATCACGACCTCTCCTCATCTCCTGGACCCTGATCCTGTCCCACATGTTGTCAAGTACACATACAAACAAGAAAACAGCCGGATGACTCCGGTGAGAATAAATCCCAGTATAAATCAAAGAACATGCAGTCATATATTCAATATAAAGCATGAAACATATAACAGTAATACATATCGAAATCAGAAATGTAATCAATATCAATCTGTCGACAATACTCGTGACTCCACGACTTAGACTAGACTCAATCCTAGCCTAGGGATCCCGGTGTCCAGATGTGGTATTCCTATATCGACAAACAGTAATAGAAAAGACTCCAGTTCTATCCAAGTAAATATAACCAAACATCCAGTGTCCAAACATATCCGTCATAGACAGTGGTCTATCGCCAATACACTATCTTGTGACATCGTGCAATGTACCCGTGGTTACCCCACCACTATCAGGTACTTCTGTCACAAGATTACTCGTCTAATGCATGCTCCTATAATCCATAGAACATGCATTTAATCAAATCATTACACACAATGATAAATAATTAATAAGTATGTGATTTAGGGAAACTCAAGTACATCCTACTTGAGTCGATGTCCCAATACCACATTGACTTATACCTCTCTTTCGTAGTGTCGGTCTCGAATTTAAACTCTGTCAATCCCTCAAACTGGCACTGGCAATATTAATAATATCATATCAATATACTGCCTAAATCAATACCAATCTGATTACTTTTGAATTTCATTCAAATCATCGGCATAACGGCACAATCTCAATATCTCCGTCAATACCATATCAACATACATCAATTACCAATTCCTAACTCATGTCCGATACAACCTGTAATTCATTCATAATTCAAATATGTCTGATTTCAAATCAATATAATCTGAAAATTCATAACAATCCGATAATCAATCTATTTCTTAATCTGACTTCGATTCTATGATGTCTAACACGTCAAGAACATCATATATGAATCCCATTCAATTCTGACAATATCATAATTTCAAGACATGTCAAAACGTAGTAAAACTTACGTCCATTTGTAGCCTGTGTCGCTAGGAACTCAGTACCGAAGTCGGATTCAAAATCGGATGGACGGATTTCTCAAAAAAGGCGTAAGGATTTTTCATTCTTTTCCCCAGAGCTTTTCTCGAATTTTGTTACTGATTTTCGAAGGAATAAACGTTATATATATCAGTGCATGCATACGGCGCGGTGGCATCATTTTTACAAAACACGTTGCATCGCGGGTGCGGTAACCCCTGGACCGCGGGTGCGCTCCAACACCGCAGGTGCGGGCCTGTTTCTGACGCGGGTGCGGTGATCATTCTGTAAAAATAGCATACCCTACTGCCTCCTCACCGCGGGTGCGGTATAATTTGAGGCGCGGGTGCGGTGTTGCTTCGGCAACACATTCTAAAATTCAGAATAAATGGCCGCATATTATCTTAAATCGTGTCTCCGTTGGCCTTTCCATAATCACGTTAAATTATAAGTCAATAATCGTTAATTAACACTGATTAATTTTCGGGCATTACAGTTTTATTTTTATATTTCAAGAGAATAGCCTGAATGACGGGCTAAACTACTCGTGTTAAATCATAACCTTACTATGACACGATCTATATTTATTTGTAGCTTGGAGAACAATTGAGATAATAATAAATTTATTTGAATTTGGGAATTTAATGTAATATAAGGGTTCTTGGTTAAAACATAAGGTAAAAAGATGAACCGGAAAATAGTAAACACAAGGTACGAGTAACCATGAATGTTGCTGGATAAGGAATTGCCATTTTGGAATCCAACGCTGTAATTACGAAAATGGGTTTTTAATGGGCTTTCTATGTGTGGATTATATATGCCCGGGATGAAATGTCAGGGGAAGGTTTTGATGCATAAATGTTGATGAGTTTGAGGAGATCGAGGCCGATGATAACAAAAGATTGCAGTATATACGTATTTTTTGTTTGGAAAATGTCGATATTGTGGGACTCTACTGCCACATTGCCACGTTGATGACGAACATGTATCAAGGTCAATTGCAATACTAAATTCAAATTTATAAAATTTTTGTTTATCGTTGGCATATTTTCGAAGAAGGATTTTGAACATAACATAGTCACGGATTTAACGTGGTAAATATTTTGTTTTCGATTGTTATTTTTGGTTAATTATTATTAAATATATTATAAATTAAAAGAAATTTAATACAAAAATTTTACCTAATGAAAAAAATTATTAATTAAGACAACAGTTTTGGATTCTCACTACAAAAAAAATGGTAAAGGACATTTGTATAAGCGTATTTTTGAGACATTCGACAACTATTTAGCGACGGTTTTTTCTTTAACTGGATGAGCTACTTCCAGCTTTCTTGAATTTCTTCCCTTTAGCTTTCAGGAATTCTTTCTTCCCACTTCCACCGCCGCTCTCAAATCGAGGAAATGGTGGAGGCATCTGTGAACTCGGTACTGAAGGCACAAACGAAGCCTCTTTCTGTCTTATCAATCCGGCTTCAGCTCCCTTAGCTCGATTCAGTGCATCAGTGAAATTGTTTGGCCTTCCGGTATTCACCAGAGTAAAGATTTCAGGATTTAGACCATTTATGAACTGGTCTGCAACGGCCTCATCACTCCCAACCACATGAGGGGCAAATCGGAGCAGAGTAGAGAACTTAGCCACATAATCCTCAATGTTTAACTGGCCTTGTTTCAAGTTTGCAAACTCGGCTCCCTTGTCCTTCCTATATGAAACTGGAAAGAACCGTAGATAAAATTCAGTCTTAAACACATTCCAGGTAATGGCCGTACCTCGTAATTCCAAAGCCCGTTTTGTCGTGTTCCACCAGTGTTTAGCAACGTCATGCATCTGGTGTCCGATCAGTTTCACCCTCTTTTCCTCAGTATGTTCCAAAGATTCGAACAACGATTCAATATCGTCCAACCAACTTTCACATTCCACGGAATTCTCCGTCCCTTTCAAAGTCGGTGGATGGAATGACTGAAATCTTTTAAACAATTGCTCCATTGGAGTAGGGGTCACATCCATAGGAGGATTCGATGTACTTCCCTGTTCTGGTATCCTTCTCGGAGGCATATCTGATAATCGAAGAGGTTAGTAATTCCAAATACCACTTACCAGTTTCAATCCTCCTCGGATCATCTTACAGCTAATCCATTCCAATAATATACAATACCATATCAATATCAGATAATTCAGGTAGCATATATTAAAACAGGAATCATGCTAGCAATCAAAAGCAGGCAAGAAAATCAATCTACCCCGCTCACTAGCTTCTAACTCAGTCTAAGGGATCTATCGCTCTGATACCACCTGTTGTGGGGATCCGGACGCTAATCAAATTCTTAATCATCTTTGGGACTAATTAATCAATTATAAAATAGGGTCTAAAAATTTTTCTTTTTAAAGTGCGGAACGTAGTGAAATTAAAACATATATACATATCAGTATATAAAATACAAGTCCTGTATCACAAACATTTATTCAAACTAAACTAAGGTTTAACAACTAATGTCAAGTGACCCTATTATACATCATAC
The DNA here is from genome assembly GCF_022965805.1 of Primulina eburnea. Classification (NCBI taxonomy): domain Eukaryota; kingdom Viridiplantae; phylum Streptophyta; class Magnoliopsida; order Lamiales; family Gesneriaceae; genus Primulina; species Primulina eburnea. The sequence goes on along the minus strand of NC_133113.1, from coordinate 9,992,753 downwards.
TCAAAGTCCGGAATCTCCACTCTAATCTCGATCTTTCTTCATCTCCTCAACCCTGTACCTGTCCCACCTGTTGTCATGTACACATACAGACAAGATAACAGCCGGATAATTCCGGTGAGAATATACTCCCAGTATAAATCAACGAAACATGCAATCATATAAACAAATATAAAGCATGTAATCAGGTAACCGATATATGTAACAAAATCTGAAACATAATCCATATCACACTGTCGACAATACTCGTAGCTACATCATTCAGACTAGACTCAGTCCTAGTCTAGGGATCTCGATTCCAGAAGTTGTCATGCATGTATCGACTAACAGTGATAGAAAAGACTCCAGTTCTATCCACGCCGATACGGTATCGATCAACAGTAATAGAAAAGACTCCAGTTCTATTCACATCGATATAGTATCGATTACCAGTAATAGAGGAAGCTATTATTCTATCCACATCAATATAGTACCGATTAACAGTAATAGAAGCAACTCTAATTCTATCCACATCGATTAACAGTAATAGAAGAGCTACTAATCTATCCACATCGATACAATACTGATTAACAGTAATAGAAAAAGCCACCATCCTATCCACATCGATAGCCAAACATCCAGTAACAGTCTTTGGCACAACCGCCAATACACCATCTTATGACATCGTGCAATGTGCCCGTGGTGATCCCACCACTAACGGCACTTCTGTCATAAGATTACTCTTCTAATACATGTAATCTATAACTCAAGAAAACAAGTATATCAATCAATCAATGCAAATATCAATGCAATAAAGTAAAGTATGTGATTTAGGGAAACCCAAGTCTAAACCGACTCAAGTCCATCTCCCAATACCACATTGACTTATACCTTCCTTTTCGTCGGTTTCTGGCTCAGTCGATGTCCTGAACTCACAGCCTGTCTGGAAATGACAATACCAATAATCTCATATCAGTATACCTTTCAAATCAATAATAATCTGATCAATCTTGATTTAATTCCAAATCGACGGCATAACGGTACAATCTCAGTATCCCCGTCAATACCAAATCAACAGACATCAATTACAGATCATAACTCATATCCATTACAATCTGTAATTCAATCACAATTCAAATATGTCTGGTATAAATCAATATACCCTAAAAATTCATATCAACTCCATAATCAGTCTGTTTCTCAATCTGACTTCGATTCTACGATGTCTAACATGTCAAGAACATCATATATGAATTCCATTCAATTCTGAAAATAGCATAATTTCAAAGCATGTCAAAACGTAGTAAAACTTACGTCCAGTTGTAGCCTACGTCGATAGGAACTCGGTACCGAAGTCGGATTCAAAATCGGACGGACGGATTTCACAAAATCACAATTTAAAAGTTACGAAGCAATTTGAGAATTCCTCTCACTCTTCCCTCGATTTCTTGGCCAACATATGAAGGAAAATGTAAATTTTATATATATCTCATGCATGGTGACAAGTGTCCACTCAAGTGCTAATTGCACTTTAGCCCCTGAAATCTTCACTATTTGCAATTTGATCCTCACAACTCTTTTTAATTCCGTTTCAATCCTAATTAATTACGAAAACCGTGGAATTTAATTCATTATTCCAAGATTCGTAATTTAAATAATCTCGGATTAAAATGATATAATCTCGGGCCTTACAATTCTCCCCCTCTGAGACATGATTTCGTCCTCGAAATCTCAAGCAATCATATGACAGGCAGTCAAATCAGAAATAACAGAAACTGAAATAGTAAACTCAAATCAGTGGAATAATGATGGGAATTCTTGTCTCATGTCAGATTCAGTCTCCCAAATAGCTTCCTCAACACAATGACGAGTCCATTGTACTTTCACAAGAGGAATCGTCTTTGTTCTGAGCTGTTTCTCTTTACGATCGATAATCCGGATCGGTTTCTCGACATAACTCAATGTCTCATCCAGCTCAGTCTCGTCTGGCTGAATAACGTGAGAATCATCAGGGAGATACTTCCGCAGCATCGATACATGAAAGACATCATGTATCTCAGACAATGAAGGCGGCAAGGCAAGTCGATATGCACGATCTCCTATCTTCTCGAGAATCTCATATGGACCAACATATCGTGGAGATAGTTTCCCTTTCTTGCCAAATCTGACAACACCTCTGAAAGGAGAAATCTTCAAGAATACTCGGTCTCCTACCTCGAATACCAACGGTCGTCGTCTGAGGTTTGCATATTTGGCTTGTCTGTCCTGAGCTGCCTTCATTTTCTTCTGAATCAGCTTTATCTTCTCAGTCATATCTCTGATCATATCAGGTCCAGTCTCAGGAACTTCAGAGATATCATCCCAATACAGAGGGGATATGCATTTCTTTCCGTACAATGCTTCGAAAGGAGCCATCTCAATACTCGTTTGATAGCTGTTGTTGTACGAAAACTCGCAAAGAGGCAATGCATCTTGCCAGTTAGTACTAAAATCAAGTACTACAGCTCTCAGCATATCTTCCAATGTCTGTATCGTATGCTCTGACTGTCCGTCAGTCTGTGGATGATATGCGGTACTAAGATGTAACTTCGTACCAAGAGCTTGTTGCAGGCTCTGCCAGAAGTGCGAAGTAAATCGAGGATCTCGGTCTGAAACAATCGACTTCGGCACTCCGTGCAGTCTCACCACTTCCTTGATGTAAATATCCGCCATCTGGTCATATCTATACGTCATTTTGTATGGAAAACATGATGATTTGGTCAATCGATCAATCACGACCCAAATTGCATCACAACCTCGGGAGGATCTCGGTAACTGTGTCACAAAATCCATGAAAATGTGATCCCATTTCCATTCAGGAATGGACAAACTCTGTAACAATCCTCCTGGTTTCTTTCTTTCAGCTTTCACCTGTTGGCAATTTAGACACTTGGCTACAAATTTAGTCACATCAGATTTCATTTGTTTCCACCAATACTGTGTCTTTAAGTCATTGTACATTTTCCTGCCACCAGGATGAATGCTAAAAATACTGTTGTGCGCTTCTGTCAGTATTCGCTGTCTCAAATCCGAAACATTTGGCACAACCAGACGATTATTCACATACAAAATACCGTCACAAACTCGATATTCCGATCGATGTCCAGCTCTGATCGAAGCAATCAACTTCTGTATATTCTGATCACCTTTCTGAGCTGCTTTAATTCTCAAAATCAGCTCTGGTTCAGCTTGAGTAGTATATAATCTTATTGGTCTCCGATCTGTCTCAAATACTAATCCAGACACACAACAGTCTTCAATCAAATTCGAAACACCAATAGTCGACAAGGATAGTGCACATACCTTTCGACTTAGTGCATCAGCTGCTGCATTTGACTTTCCCGGATAGTATTTAATCTCACAATCAAAGTCTTTCAATAAATCTAGCCATCTCCGCTGTCTCATATTCAATTCTGATTGTGAAAAGAGATATTTCAAGCTTTTGTGATCAGAATAGATTTCGAATTTCTCACCGTAGAGGTAATGTCGCCATATCTTCAATGCAAAGACTATGGCTGCCAATTCAAGATCATGAATTGGATAACGAGTTTCATGGGGTTTCAGCTGTCTCGAGGCATAAGCAATCACATGCCCTCGCTGCATCAAAACACAACCTAATCCGCGGTGAGATGCATCACAATAAACGACAAATCCACCAGTGCCTGAAGGAATTGTCAATACAGGCGCACTGGTCAATCTCTTCTTCAGTTCGAGGAAACTGGTCTCACATTCCTCAGACCAAACAAATGGAGCATTTTTCTGAGTCAACTGTGTAATCGGTTTGGCAATGCTCGAGAAATCTTTAATAAAACGTCGATAATATCCTGCCAAACCCATAAAACTGCGTATTTCTCGTACAGATGTCGGTCTCGGCCACGAAATCACTGCCTCAACCTTACTGGGATCCACTGATATACCGTCTCGGATATAATATGCCCTAGAAATACCACCTGTTTCAACCAGAACTCGCATTTCGACAGTTTAGCATATAATTTCTCCGCCCTCAAAATTCTCAACACCGTCCTCAGATGATTTGCATGCTCAATCATATTCTTTGAATAAATCAATATATCATAAATGAATATGATAACAAAATCATCCAAATATTTCTGAAAAACGCGGTTCATCAATCCCATAAACACTGCCGGTGCATTCGTCAAACCAAATGGCATGACAATAAACTCATAATGTCCATACCTGGTTCTGAATGCAGTCTTAGAGATATCAGAGTCCCTGACTCTCAGTTGATAGTATCCAGATCTCAAGTCGATCTTGGAATACACAGATGAACCTTGAAACTAATCAAACAGATCATCAATACGAGGCAATGGATATTTATTCTTTACCGTTGCCTTGTTCAGCTGCCGATAGTCGATACAAAGTCTCATCGACCCGTCTTTCTTCCTCACGAACAATACTGGAGCACCCCAAGGAGATACACTCGGTCTGATATATCCCTTGGCCAGTAAATCCTCCAACTGTTCTTTCAACTCTTTCAACTCAATCGGTGCCATCCGGTATGGAGCTCTCGAAATCGGAACTGTTCATGGCATCAACTCAATGCTGAAGTCTATCTCTCGAATCGGAGGCAATCCAGGAATCTCGTCTGGAAAGACATCAGCAAATTCACACACCACAGGCATATCCGCCAATGATGGGCTCGGTTTCAGTAAATCCACTGAATAAACCAGGAATCCATCCGCTTCTTTCTGCAATAATCGTGTCATATTTATTGCAGATATCAAAGGAATTCTGGCTCGAGAACCCTTACCGTAAAATTTCCACTCTTCAGCCATTTCAGGTCTGAAGCGTACAATCTTGTGGAAACAATCAACTGTAGCTCTATACTTGGTTAACGTATCGATACCGATAATACAATCAAAATCAGATAAACCAAGCACAATACAGTCTAACTCAATCGTATGCCCATCGTACTGCAGTATACAAAATTTCACAGACTTCACTGATATCAAACATGTCCCTAACGGAGACGAGACAGATACTACAGTAGCTAAAGATTCAACAGGCAATGCATGTATCAATGCAAATCTTTCAGAAATAAACGTATGGGATGCACCAGTATCAATCAATACATACGCAGGATAACCAGAAATAAAACAGTTACCTGCCACGACATCATCAGGTGCATCCTGAGCTTGCTCCTCAGTCAAAGCAAACAATCGGGCATGCTGTCTAGGAGGCTGGCTCGCTGTCTGGCCCCCTCCTGGCCTCTGCTGTGACAGAGTAGACGGTGGTGGCTGAAAGGAATGAACGGCAGAAGATCGTCTTCCTGCCTGAGCCACTAATCCCGATGACTCAGCTGCCTGTGATCCCTGGGCACCTCTCTGTGGACACACTCGAGCAAAATGTCCATGCTGTTTACAGATGCGGCAGTTTCCGAACACTCCTCGGCACTGCTCGGTGGAATGCTTCCCTCCACAAGTGCTACAGTAAGGTCCTGTATAACTCGGGCCCTGACCAGTCTGTCTAGAGCCACTCGAACTGGATGAGCTACTTCCAGCTTTCTTGAATTTCTTCCCTTTAGCTTTCAGGAATTCTTTCTTCCCACTTCCACCGCCGCTCTCAAATCGAGGAAATGGTGGAGGCATCTGTGAACTCGGTACTGAAGGCACAAACGAAGCCTCTTTCTGTCTTATCAATCCGGCTTCAGCTCCCTTAGCTCGATTCAGTGCATCAGTGAAATTGTTTGGCCTTCCGGTATTCACCAGAGTAAAGATTTCAGGATTTAGACCATTTATGAACTGGTCTGCAACGGCCTCATCACTCCCAGCCACATGAGGGGCAAATCGGAGCAGAGTAGAGAACTTAGCCACATAATCCTCAATGTTTAACTGGCCTTGTTTCAAATTTGCAAACTCGGCTCCCTTGTCCTTCCTATATGAAACTGGAAAGAACCGTAGATAAAATTCAGTCTTAAACACATTCCAGGTAATGGCCGTACCTCGTAATTCCAAAGCCCGTTTTGTCGTGTTCCACCAGTGTTTAGCAACGTCATGCATCTGGTGTCCGATCAGTTTCACCCTCTTTTCCTCAGTATGTTCCAAAGATTCGAACAACGATTCAATATAGTCCAACCAACTTTCACATTCCACGGAATTCTCCGTCCCTTTCAAAGTCGGTGGATGGAATGACTGAAATCTTTTCAACAATTGCTCCATTGGAGTAGGGTCACATCCATAGGAGGATTCGATGTACTTCCCTGTTCTGGTATCCTTCTCGGAGGCATATCTGATAATCGAAGAGGTTAGTAATTCCAAATACCACTTACCAGTTTCAATCCTCCTCGGATCATCTTACAGCTGATCCATTCCAATAATATACAATACCATATCAATATCAGATAATTCAGGTAGCATATATTAAAACAGGAATCATGCTAGCAATCAAAAGCAGGCAATAAAATCAATCTACCCCGCTCACTAGCTTCTAACTCAGTCTAAGGGATCTATCGCTCTGATACCACCTGTTGTGGGGACCCAGACGCTAATCAAATTCTTAATCATCTTTGGGACTAATTAATCAATTATAAAACAGGGTCTAAAAATTTTTCTTTTTAAAGTGCGGAACGTAGTGAAATTAAAACATATATACATATCAGTATATAAAATACAAGTCCTGTATCACAAAAATTTATTCAAACTAAACTAAGGTTTAACAACTAATGTCAAGTGACCCTATTATACATCATACTCAAAGTCCGGAATCTCCACTCTAATCTCGATCTTTCTTCATCTCCTCAACCCTGTACCTGTCCCACCTGTTGTCATGTACACATACAGACAAGACAACAGCCGGATAATTCCGGTGAGAATATACTCCCAGTATAAATCAACGAAACATGCAATCATATAAACAAATATAAAGCATGTAATCAGGTAACCGATATATGTAACAAAATCTGAAACATAATCCATATCACACTGTCGAAAATACTCGTAGCTACATCATTCAGACTAGACTCAGTCCTAGTCTAGGGATCCCGATTCCAGAAGTTGGCATGCATGTATCGACTAACAGTGATAGAAAAGACTCCAGTTCTATCCACGCCGATACGGTATCGATCAACAGTAATAGAAAAGACTCCAGTTCTATTCACATCGATATAGTATCGATTATCAGTAATAGAGGAAGCTATTATTCTATCCACATCAATATAGTACCGATTAACAGTAATAGAAGCAACTCTAATTCTATCCACATCGATTAACAGTAATAGAAGAGCTACTAATCTATCCACATCGATACAATACTGATTAACAGTAATAGAAAAAGCCACCATCCTATCCACATCGATAGCCAAACATCCAGTAACAGTCTTTGGAACAACCGCCAATACACCATCTTATGACATCGTGCAATGTGCCCGTGGTGATCCCACCACTAACGGCACTTCTGTCATAAGATTACTCTTCTAATACATGTAATCTATAACTCAAGAAAACAAGTATATCAATCAATCAATGCAAATATCAATGCAATAAAGTAAAGTATGTGATTTAGGGAAACCCAAGTCTAAACCGACTCAAGTCCATCTCCCAATACCACATTGACTTATACCTTCCTTTTCGTCGGTTTCTGGCTCAGTCGATGTCCTGAACTCACAGCCTGTCTGGAAATGACAATACCAATAATCTCATATCAGTATACCTTTCAAATCAATAATAATCTGATCAATCTTGATTTAATTCCAAATCGACGGCATAACGGTACAATCTCAGTATCCCCGTCAATACCAAATCAACAGACATCAATTACAGATCATAACTCATATCCATTACAATCTGTAATTCAATCACAATTCAAATCTGTCTGGTATAAATCAATATACCCTAAAAATTCATATCAACTCCATAATCAGTCTGTTTCTCAATCTGACTTCGATTCTACGATGTCTAACATGTCAAGAACATCATATATGAATTCCATTCAATTCTGAAAATAGCATAATTTCAAAGCATGTCAAAACGTAGTAAAACTTACGTCCAGTTGTAGCCTACGTCGATAGGAACTCGGTACCGAAGTCGGATTCAAAATCGGACGGACGGATTTCACAAAATCACAATTTAAAAGTTACGAAGCAATTTGAGAATTCCTCTCACTCTTCCCTCGATTTCTTGGCCAACATATGAAGGAAAATGTAAATTTTATATATATCTCATGCATGGTGACAAGTGTCCACTCAAGTGCTAATTGCACTTTAGCCCCTGAAATCTTCACTATTTGCAATTTGATCCTCACAACTCTTTTTAATTCCGTTTCAATCCTAATTAATTACGAAAACTGTGGAATTTAATTCATTATTCCAAGATTCGTAATTTAAATAATCTCGGATTAAAATGGTATAATCTCGGGCCTTACAGATATATTCATAGCTTTTAGGCTATCATTTGAGCTAAAAATACTAGCACATTACATTGTTGTATTCGATCTTTTAAGATCAGTTGTGCTACGAAAAATAATCAGATTGTCTACTGGGGTAAGCTGTAAGAAACTAAAAGTTTCAGTTTGACAGTGTTTAAGTTCAAACTGAAGTGAGTTATTATAGTTTATGTAATCAATCAAAGCTTTTTAGTGAAATACCATCCTTTGATAGAAGGGGTGACGTAGGAGCATTTGAAGTCTCCGAACATCCGTCAAAGCCTTGTGTTCATTATTTCAGTTATTTTTAAGTATTCAATCTATCAATTAGTTTATTTCCGCTCTTAAACTAGTTAACTGACTGATATTGATAGCAAGATTCTTGAAATCAGTTTGTCACAAAATTGATTCATTATTTAAAAAAAGTCAAAATCTCAAAGTATTTATTCAACACATCTTTCTAAACACTTAGACACGTCAAACCGATCCTAACAGATGATATTTAAGGTCAAGGCTCAGTTGACGGGTGAGAGTGTCGCTGATGTCTTTGCCCCCTGGTACCATGATTATACGTAGATGGATCCATCAACCTATTGCTGAAACAAAGTCACAATTAACTATCTGAATTCAATAAAAAGTAAAATGTATATATATATGATGAATGAAAATAATTTATGATGAAAGGAAAAAGGTTTAAAGCTTATGAATATTCATGAAAAGTTATTTTTAATAAAAGTATTTTATTGATGCATGTGATTGTATAAGTACTATTTATTATCATGGTTAAGATTTGCTGAGTCATTAGACTAACTAGGTGTGATCGATGCAGGTGAGCATGAATTTGATGGAGGACTTGATGGTTGATCTAGCTGGACTGAAAGTGCACACAACCCAAGACCGTTACTAGTTTTCCGCCATTATTTTTATGATTTAAGTTTACCTTAAAAGTTTTATGGCTTATGGAGCTTTTGAGGGATTAAGATGTGTATGCTTTATTTTGGAAATAATTCTAAGTCTATGTTTGGTTGACGTTTACGATTTTATGTTTCGAATTACGTTTTTGGATTTTCAAATAATTAAGTGGTGAGTTTATTTTAATGGAAAATTCTTTATAAATATATATGTATGTGTTCTTTTCGGCCGAGAGCAAGTATAAAAAAAATAAAAAATTGCTAGTACATTTTAAAGAAAAACGAGTAGAAGATGTTTCATTTAATAAATATGAAAATATTCAAGATTTCAAGCACTCAACAATCATTCAAATATCAAGTTGCTCAATTAAAAAATGCATATCTATCCATATCAGATCTTCAAGGATCAATCTGTCTTACCTTAACCAACTCTAGTTGTTCAAAGCTATCCATTGGAAGTTATTGTTTCTGGTGAACCAAGGGTTCTTAAACAGCTAGAAGTTGTTGAATGATCACTAAGAGTTTTGATTTAGGCAGTGGTAAGTCCTAGTCGAGCTGGATTTGTACAAGAGTTTACTAACCAAAGTCTTTTAATGGATTCCTTCATAAGTTAAAGAATTTTTTACATATGAGTGTTTATATCTGAACATTCATAAAATTTGGTCTTATTACTTAAAAACTTTATCTTGTTTGCTTTCCTGTTTCTAGCCCCTTTGTGAATTGTTGCTTGTATGGAATATACACAATATCACTAGTCTAGCCAGACCGTTTAAATACTTAATTATTTTTAAAAATCCAACTCAGTCTAGTCATTCAAGAAAAGGTTTTAACAACTAAAAATTGTTAAATTCAGCTCAACTTTGTAAGAAATTTTTAAAAAGTTTATTCACTTATCCTCACTAGTCTATGTAATGATCCAAACACGTGGTATAAAAGAAGGTTTTTTTTTAACTCCAATATTTATATTTTCATAATGACATCTTTTAATAAGATACCTATATTATCAAAAGAAGACTATGACGATTGAAAAATACACATGATCTAGCCGCACAAGATGATTACATGTGATATGTCATTATGACGATCCAATGAAGATACTCAAAGCCAAAACAGCAATAGCCATATAAGAACGTGTTCCTGAAATGGTTGAAAAACATCTATCAGAGTGGATCGCTGATGTCATGTCCAAAAAAACGATAACATAATCCAACTGCATGCAAATATAGGAAAATTGAAAATGACTAATTACATGTTGCAAATTATTCATATTTTAAATGCTTAGTGTTTCGGCCGAATGAATTAGAAATGAAAAAAAAAAAGTTCTAGCATTTTTTTAATAAAACCTAGTAGTGGATGTTTCAGTTAGTATCATAGTAATGTTCCTGCAAAGGGTTGTGCCATTGCCAGTTCTGGAAAGCTCAGTCGTCAAGCCTCAAGCCTGTAAGTTTAATTGCTTTACATGATTTTTATGAGGATACCTGCATGTTTACATGGTTTATCCGTTTATGTTACATGTTTAAAAGATTTTTGAGGTTAAATTCTATATATGCTTAAAGTTGCTCAAAAAGGGATTAGTATATGTTGCATGAATAGAAACTTAGATTTAAATGCATGTTGATTACGTTTAGAATTTAGAAAATGTTCAGATATAATGCTTCCTAGACACGCACCTAATACCGATAGGCAAGTTGAGACTAATGAGGATCGTCAAGGGAATGCACCTCTGCCTCTTAATGGGGATGCTGCTACTCGTGTTCTAGAGGGCATGTCACGTTTCTTTGAGCAGTAGGCTCAGCATAACACGGCATGAATGATCAGTTCCGGAGGCTAGGTCCGAAAGAATTTTCTGGCACCACTGAACCATTTGCTGCTGAGGGTTGGATTCGATCTCTTGAGGTGCGTTTCCGTTATCTGAATATGGGAGATGCTGACCGAGTTAGGTGTGCTACGTACATGCTACGAGACAACGCTTCGCTTTGGTGGGAAGGAGCTGAGCATGGAGTCAATCTAGCCACACTCACTTGGGAGCAATTCAAGAAAATTTTCTATGAGAAGTATTTTACTGCTGACGTGAGGACGCTTGAAGAGAGAATTTATGACTCTTCGTCAAGGAGACAAGACTGTGGCTGAGTTTGTTAGAAGATTTGATAGAGGTTGTCACTTTGTACCACTTATTGCTAGGGATGCTGCTGAGAAATTAAGGCACTTTATGATGGCCTTCGACCTAGTACGCCGTGATGCAATGATGATGCGACCGACGGATTATGCAGTTGCCACTGCTTGAACATTCCAAGTTGAGCAAGCCTTGAGAGATATTGACTTTGAGATGCAGCGCAAGAGGCAATAGCACCAACAGAGCTTTCAACTAGTCAAGAGGCAATTTACAGGACCGCCGCAAGCTCAAGGGCAACAAAAGCCCCAAGGACAATGGAGGAAGCCGGGAAAACAAAAGCCACCACCGCCTGGAGCACCAAAACCAGAAAAGGGGCCATTGTGCGAAGAGTGCAATAGCTTACACTATGGCAGGTGCATGTGGGGATCATATAGGTGCTTCATATGCAATGAATATGGATATAAATCTCTAAATTGCCCGAGGAAGAGAGGACCAACTGTGGGCAGAGCTTATGTGGTGCATGCTGAAGAAGTTGAGGAGGAGAAAGACACGATTCTAATAACTGGTAACCTAGTTATTTAATATTTTTATATTTTTTTATTTCATTAAATGTTAAATTGGTTATGAGAATTGATTTGGGATCAAGAAGAACCTAGAAGAAATTAGGTTGCATGCTCTACTATAGTTGAACTTAAGAGATGACAATAGAAACTATAGAAATTGAGCATGAATTATGAGCCTTAATTATGCAAAGTAGATAATTAAATCCAAAAAGAAGTTTTAAGGCTTAAAATTGAGAAAAATCGAGAATAAGGTCATGCAAGGTATTTTCGAAAATTATGGGGACCAAATTGCAAATTCTTAAATTTTTAGGGGCTAATCCGAATTTTTGAAGAGTCCAAGGACTGAAATTGAGATAAATCGAAAATTCTAGGACGAATATGGAATTTTTGAAAATTTAGGGACTAAATTACCAAATTTATAAGTCTAAGGGTTGTTTAGCAAATCTTAACATGTATTTGAAGTTAATTTCAATATATGCGATAAAATCACCGACTAGAAACTTCTGTTTAAAATCGAAATCGAATTATGTTATGATTTCAATTTGATATGAATTTTCAAAGTTTCAAAAGCTTTTTGGAACTTAAATTGTTGATTTTCATTGAATTTATTGAGTGAAATGAAGATGTTGATTATATAGATATCGTTTTTGTACTGAAATCTTAAAGCTACATTGATTGGAAACGAAGAATTGAGGTATGTTGTGATCGAGTAATATTCGTCAGGTACCTGTGTCATATGATATATGTTTGATTGATTTGACTGAGAATATGTGTCTATATGCCTTTCTTGTTGAGTTGATGTGATATACTTGACATTTATGATTGATATACGATGTATAAAATAAATATTTTGTTCACACACCATTTTACGCATGCATCGATACATGACATACACGTTGAGCTATGATCCTTATATACTTTTATATTATTGGATTTGATTCTGGGGTTTGTGAGCACGATAGTATGTTTGGCATTATGTGGCCCTTAAAGCATAGTCATTCGTGACCCCGATGATTGATTGGTTGAAATTTGAGATTTGATGATACTTTGCCGACGCTGTAATACGATAATTCCTTATACTTGATTGAGACTGGTGTGCCAGCTCGAGCCATTGATTTGATAACGATTCGATTGATTCTGATATATTCTCAATGAATGGGCATTTGACCTGATATCCTTACGACATGCATGCATTGCATATCATATATCATTGTGTAGACACGTGTTGCATATATTATGGTAGCTTCATTTAGAGCTTTGCTCACCCCCAAGGGGGACTGTTGTTGTCTTTGTGTGTGGACAATGACAATTACTTCAAGTTATCAGGAGACCGGAGGGGGTACTTCTGGAGGGAGTCACATCTAAGTTGAGGTTTAGTGGTCTATCCTAGTGTATGTATGTATCTATATATTTGGGCATGTCACGAGGATATGAGTTGTATATAGTTGATTTTGATTATGTGTGATCATATTTTCTGATGTGATATGTTTAAATGAGACTTTATTATATACTATTTTTAATATCATAATTATAGTTGTCACATTTGAGCTTATTTTAAAGAAAAAATTTCACTCGTTTTCCGCTGTAATTAAACAATTTTAATCAAATTGTATTATAATAACGATTATGAGTTAATGACCTCAGAAATATAGAATGGATTAAAATTGTGTTTGGACTCATTAATTTGAAGTTAGAGCTTTCAAATCAATAATAATAAATCAATTGTTTGGATAAATTGATTCGTCAATTTTCAAATCTCAAATAGTTGTTTTTTAGACATGAATATATTTCAAATCATCGAATCTAAATTTAAACACAAATCTAAACGCAACTTAAAAATATATATAGTGTTTTTATTTTTTAAACCAGTGACTTAAAGGGCAAATATAAATTTGGTCTGCAAGTGTTGAATTGTACTGGGGAGATGTATGGGACTAAATTTCCCTGTAAGTGAACAGGTGTGGGTCGTCTTGGCAGTAGTGACATAGAAGATCTTGAAATCGAAACCCAGGTGTGCAAGCTTTCATTCATGGCTGAAAAGAACCCTCAAACCCGCCAGCCAATCAAAGCAAGAAACTTGTGTTCTTCTTCTTCCTCTAACTCTGCCAAATCCCAGAATTCCTACAAACCCTTTACAAATTCCAAATTTTCACACACAAATTCTAATAGCTCGAGGAATAGCCGAAATGCAACCACTAGCAATTGGGAAAATGCTGATAATAATGTCGTTAAGGATGATGGTGGCCTTCAAGGATTTCCCACCTTAGTTGGAACGTGCCCTTTTATGTGCCCAGGTATAAAAAAATTCACACCTGTTCATTTTCAGGGAAAACTTTTTTTAACCTTGTGCTGATTTGAATTCTTGAAATAGTTTTGCATTTGTATTATTGCAGAGGAAGAGATGGCGAGGCGTGAGAAACTGCGAGATTTGGCTATCTTTGAGAGGCTTCATGGCAATCCTGCTAAAAGCTCTGCCAATCTTGCGGTTAAAAAGGTGCGGCATTTGAAAGTAAACGATATTTTTCTTGATATTACTAGTTTTATCTGGTCGAATGAGATGGTCATTGGTGGTTGTTGAGACTTGATTAAGAATGATATTGATGGATATTGCTTTCATTCAAAGTTTTACTCCATATAATCTTTGGACAAGCTCTTCTCTCTTTTAGTATTCTACTTGAAAGTTGAAACTTTATTTAATCTCCTCTTATTATACTAGTTTTGCAGAACTATAACCACAAGAGATTTGAAAGCTTCTGATGTGCGGCCTGTCTCAGTGTTGGAGGACACTTTGAATTATCTACTCAACTTACTGAATTCTAGTGAGTGTCCTTTTGAGGTGATTCATGATTTCATCTTTGATAGGACAAGATGCATCAGGCAAGATCTTAGTATGCAGAATGCTATGGGTGACCAAGTGATTCATATGTATGAGAGAATGGTATGCCTATTAATCAAATGCCTTCACTTGTATATCTGTTTTTCTTGTGGCGATGATTTCAATTTGATCTAATTGTCCTATCCTTTAGTTCTGTTTTTTTTTTCAGCTGGCTAACTATAAATGTGTTTACCCAGCAGTTCTTAACAATGATATCATAAATTCTATTTTGTTTAGAAGACACAAACATAGCTCAAACATTTAACGCCATGTTACTTTTTCTTGTGTGATAATTTCTTATGGTAGAATCTCGTTGGTTGGGCATGTCATATTTGTTGCAGATCAGTGGTTACTCCATTTTCATCACACCTAATATATATGACAGTGTCTATTGAATCCAGGTTCATTTGTGGAGATGTAATGATCTCTTCTGTTGGCAAGAGGTTTCTATCAATCATGGTCCCTTTCCGTTATTGCTTCAGACTCTGTTAGTGAGAGTCAAAAGTTCTGTTACATGAACCAAGTCTTCTTATAAAAACAGTTTTAATTCGCACTCATGATGAAAATTAAGATTATAATTGTTTTTATAAACTAGTGTAGATTTTTGGATTCTTATCTAGTTCATATCTGAAAACTAGTTGACATGGCAGGGTTATAATAAGTGTAATATTCCATCTAGTTTCTACAAGAAATTGACTCTGAAATCTTTTCATTCCATCACTAGAAACTAATAGCTCCATTTTCTCATTTTATACATGTAGATTTATTGAGGACTGTTACATGTTTTAAAGTTTTTACGTTCTTCCTCTTTGTTGTGTGTGCAAGACAGCTTTGTGTTTTTGCTTTAGCGCTGAGTTGGGGAACAACAGTCGTGGGCCCTTGTTATATCCTAAGCTTAATTTAGTTATAGATTGTAATGATGCTTTATTTATTGAAATGAAGAAATACATTTTAGAAGGAGATGAAAAAAAAAAGATGGGGTGGGAGGAGCTAAGGGTTATTGAGTAATCTTTCTTGAGATCTCAAATCTATGACTAGCCATGTCTTTTGGTACCAAATAAGAAAGAAATCATGAATGCTAGCTTCATCTTTGCTAATCCGGATTCTAATTTTTTGTTCTTAGCAGCGAGCACAAAATAGTACAGGGTTGAGCCATGTGATCATTAAATTGGCGATGTGCCATGATTGATAATGCACCATTTCGCGTTTATTAGGTGCTAATTTTTTAAACAACCAAGAACTACAGAATTTAGTAACAAATATAAATAAGAGTAAAAATCTATTCAACGGTGTGAGCATCTCTATCCAACCAAAGAAATAATTCCTTTTACAAGAGAAAAAATACAATGCTCCTGCCCTAGCTTTCACTAGCAAATAGCGGAAAGAAAATAAAGCATATCCCATTCCGTCCAACCACTGCGGCTTAATATCCTCCCTATTTTCAAACTCCTTTTCTTCTCCAAGTAACCGTTTCTGAAATATTCTGGTCCATTAGGAGGCAGATATTGGCTTTTTAGTCTCAACTTGATTTAGTCTGTCACAATGTTTTCTTAACCCTTTGTTTTTTTTATACAGATCAAGTTTCACATCATATCTCATCACCATCTTCATAGGATTTGTAGCAATCCAAATATTTCTTCTATGAGTCACCTCAACATGGAGCAGCTTATGAAAACTCTGACAACTTTATTTAATCTTTATGAAGCAAATCGAGCTTCACAATCTATATGCAGGAACGAAGCCGAGTTTCATTCGTTTTACGTGCTTCTTCATCTGGGTTTGAACAACCATGTAATTCTTTATGTTGTCAATTACTGCTGAATTCAAGCTTGTTGATTTGCATAATTTTACTTGTTTAAAAAATTTCTCTATTAATATACAGGATAGTGAATCTTTACCTTTGTGGTTCCTCCACGTTCCTGCACTAATCATAAAGTCAAAGGAGATGTGTTTTGCTCGTAAAATTTTAAGGTAACTAGGAGTCTCTCTAGCTTTTCCATTATTTCTATGTCCATATTTGCCTTGAGATGTAAATAAGTCATGCATTCATATCCTTTATGTTTCTTAATTTTATCTATGCATAAAGCAGATGTTATCGATTGGGCAATTACAAGCGGTTCATTTCTACTGTGGAAGAGGAAGCATCCAATCTGCAATACTGCATTGTTGAACCTTATGTCAATGAGGTTTAACAATCACAACTCGGCATATGTGTTTCTGCACCAAATCATGCATCTGTGATTGCTTTAGTTTATAAACAGTAGATTGATAAATTGTGTACTTGGGACCAGTTCAAAATATTTGGTTCGCCATTTGAGTTACTCTTGTCAGCATTAAATTAATTGTTGGCTCATTTTTCTATTTTTAGTTACTAGGTGATCCAAGCTTGTTAACTTTCACAGGGTCAGAGATTTCTAATATTCAGTTTTTCTTTTTTTCTTTGTCACCCTTCAGATAATTACTCTTGTCTTTTGTTGACACCTCTTTTCATTATACATTGTTTACTATTTATTTGATGCAGTTCTGATTATTTTTACTTAACATCCAGGAGCTATCTTCTAACTTTTCTTTTATAAATCTATTCAATTAGTATGACCCAAATTCCTTGAGTCTGAATTTTTTCTCTTTAACTTTAATGTATGTTTTCTGTGCCATTATAGCTTAAATAATATAATATTGAAAAAAGAAATCTACGTATGTACACCCATAGGATACAACTTTGGATCTTAAACATCTCAAGGCTCAGGAGGTATTGTCTAACATTTCTTTGACATATTTATTCAAATATATGAGCCAAATCCATCAAATTTAGCGAGACATTTAGTGAAGGGCTCTGTTTTTACTGAATCGTTATCTTATGATCAGGTCTTCGGAATTTTAGTAAACTGGCTCATGTAGCTTACAACTAACTGCCTTTTCTCTTCTGCAATTGACCACAGGTGAGAATATTGGCATTGTCCTGTATCAGTTATGGAGGATACAAGTTTCAACCATACGCACTGTCCCACTTATCTAAACTCCTTATGATGAAGGTGCATCTTCAATTCTGTTTTGTATTCTACTTTTTCTTCTCCTTCTTTCTTAGAAGCTGATTTGGCATTATTTTATAGTTTTCTGGTTGGTAATCTTTATAAAAAAAGAAATACAGATAATTTGTTTCATGTTATCTTTCTATAATTGGTTTGTACAGGAGTCAGATGTTGAATCCCTTTGTCTCCAATGTGGTCTTGAAATATATACTTCTGGAACCGAAAAGGGGCTCTCGTGTGCCAAACCATCAGTTACCCATAAGCCTGCGAGAGGCTTCGAGAAATACTATCCAATGAATTCAGAAAGAATAGAAAGGTATCTTCAATGAACTCTTCAGAGAACTCCATTTTTCGCTAAATGAGGGTTCTGTGACATGATTCTGGACATAAATGTTTTTAGTCTTGCATCTTAGAAAGGGGTTTTTGATTTGTTGAGTATTTACTTTTCTCAAAGTTAATAGTTTGTACCCAATCTATGTATGGTGTTTTAAAAGACTATGAGACATATATTTGTTTACTTTTGGCTTTTACAGGTTATTTGGTGAACTATCAGCATAGTGATGTTGCAATTTAGTGGTAGAGTTTACATCAAGAATGACTCCCTTTTCCCAATTCCGATTTGGCAGCAAATACTGCATCTTTAACATTCCGACATCAGGTCATGTGTATATATTCTGTTACATCAATTTGTAACGAATTACCGAGTTCATGTGATCGAAACAGTAAATACTTGGTGCAATAAATGTAGATAAGTATATATTGTACGAGATTCGTTATGTTGGTTAATTTCACTGATCACCAACAGTTTATTTTTATAAATAAACAAATATCAAGATTCACTCGTTGATATGTGATGGAACGAGTTGTATGGGTTAGATGAACTTATTTCGAGATTGTCCCAAGCCTACCAAGCTCCCTTTGACTTTGAATTCGATCGAACGAGTTGTACGGGTTAGTTGAACTTATTTCTTGAGAGCTCCCTTTAGACTTTGAAATCGAAACGGTTAAAACTCATTTCATCATTTGAGTGTCTACCCTTCTCCCACGGGAGAAAACTCACGCCTCACAGAAGTACATTCAAGTGAAAGCTGCTGAAAATATACACTTTGGGCAATCCCCTGAGCCAAGACCTTCCAAAGCATGCTAAGCTTTGCAGTTTGCACAACGTGGTAATTCATATTTTACTTTCATAAGCTGTATGTATCACCAATTCTGGAATTATTAGACTTTGATAAATTTCAAAATTCAATTAAATTTAATTGCTTTTGTTTTGGAATTAATTAAATTTGGTAAAAGCACGAGTACAACCAACATTGTTTATTTGCTTGTTGCGATATGTTAGGTGCGGGAGGCGTAAAGAAATCGACTTGCAACGGCAGACAGATACGAATAGAAATTAAATTTACTTTTATTCTGACGATACTAAAACTTCTCCATTATCCTTTTATGCCTCAGAACTCCGTTACATGGTTTAAATACAGCATTTGACAGCAACACAACACTAACACAACAACTTGAGTTTACAATAATTATATAACTCAATTAACTTCTACGCTGCGGTAATCAGTATACACTGGATTCTTGAAAAAACGACACTGACTGCAATCAAATCCTGACGTCTCGAGGTATAAGAACAATGTATCTCAAAAAAGTGCATCATATAATCTACCTTGCAAAGGGGCATAATGGCATGACCGGTTCAAAGTACATCAATAAAGACAATGAGCATCAGTTCATCTTTATATGGCGAAGCCATCTTTTGAGAAAGTTTGATAGCAAAATGATAACAAAGAATGAGAAAAGTACAGAAACCAATAGAAATGGTGATTTTCACTGAAGATCGGACATTTGGTTGGCAGATGGCATGTAATTCCATGTGCAAGAACCAAGTCCCCAACCAGAAGTTCCAGAAGACATGTTCTTCAACTCGCTGCCCAAACCATCGCCAAGAAAAATGGCATCGGTTATGCGGCCACATGGCTTCACACTAGAACCACTTTGCTCAAGCCAGCATGATCCAAGTATAGCATCAGACTTTGAGCAGTCCAAAAGGCTCAAATTTTCTTTCCTATCTTCATCCAGGAAACAACTTTGGTTGACAACTTCTGATTTCACATGACTTGCTACGAAAACACACAAGATATGACATTAGTTTCAAGCCCTTTGAAAACTCCTCGTGGAGTAATAATAAATTTTTGACATTAAAAAAAATCTTTAGATTGTATAACCTGTTTTTAATCATTATTGAAGTCATACACAGCCTTCCATCTTCATTCAACAATGTATGATGATGTATATGGTAAAGAAATAATAGGAGTCTAAAAACAAAGAGAAAGATACATGCAAAGTACAGAAAGATCATTATGAAAAAGTTGGTAAACCCAACTATAGAAAATAATTTCCTCCTTTTTCATTGGTGGGGTATTTCCTACCAAAGCTACCTACACTACCCACACAAGAGCAAGGACACGATATCTTCATCCCAACCCTTCAATTTCCGCTAAGCAATTGTGGAGATACTGCTGACCATGACCTTTGGTGCAGTACAATAATCCTAACACGTCACCACCCTTTCATGTTGCTCTTGGTTTAATCTTTTTGTTCAACTCTAGGTAACAAAAGTATATTTCTGAGGCTTAAAAGGTTTCTGGAAGGCTTGAGCTTGAAAGTAAATTAATCGATCTAGAGCTAAGCTTAAAATGATAATTTTGTTTCACTTACCACTCTCGAGCTTTTATTTAAGTTTAGCAAGATAGTTTTACTCCAAGCTTCTCCAAGCTCAAGATTGCAAGTTGTTTTCTAACAAAAAACAAGCAAAAGCTTAAAATTCCTATCTGATTTGGATATGTTTCATGACAGCTCTACTCACAACCAGCACCTAAAAAAAACTGAATAATCACCTTGACCTCCTAAACTAACAGGTTCAATCCTCCAGGCACTTTGAATACCAATAACTACATGCTTCTACTGAAAATGCACGGATTAGCCGGCCATCATCTTGCCAAGGAATCAGCAGTCACAAGCCACATATCTAGTTATTACAACAGGTCCAATTTTCACAACTCCAAGATTGGGGCAGAGAAGCTAGCGGAATGGTTACAGAAGAAAACCAAGACTGTAGTTTCAAATAAGCCCAAGATTTTTCTGCATAGCATATATATCCACTGTTTACTGAAGCATTCCATAGATCGAAGAATTTGGCGAGCCAACAAAAATTCAAATTGACAAAATAGTTGTAGACTCAATATGGGGCAGACAGAAAATCTCAATTTCCTACTCCAAAAGCAATTATGTCTTTCATCTCCCATTTTGAGTTCAAGACGAATGTGACTCAAGAGTAGAGTTCTGGTATCAGCAAAGTAATCATGAAAAATATGGCTGCAGGGAGTTGATAAACTATTTTCTATTCAAGTGAAAAGGGCATGACACACAAGATCACATACAAACTACACAACAATTTATGTCAATCGTCACCAAATAAATACTTTAAAGTTGATATTAATAGTTGAGTTTTATATACAACCTTGTAAAAAATAGAGAAAAATAAAAACAGTAACACACTTATGCTCTTGATCCAGAAAAGATTTCCAAAAAAGCAAAGGTAGAAAAAGAACTACAATTACTTACTGTTTATAGTCTCTCGAGTAAAGTTTGAGAAACTCAAGATAAGTTGGAAAATAAAAAAGAAATGTGCCTGAAGACAAGACAACGTCCTGGAATTGAACCCACTTCCTTAGAGAACCTTCTAATATCATGGTTTGCATTAGGCTCTTAAAAAAATGAGAAGGTAGCTAGAACTAAAGTACTTGATGCAAATCTTGGCTGGGTGTGGGCAAATGCAAAAAAGGAAGCAGACTACAAACGATAAAGCCAAAGGAAAACCAGTACAGGATTCTCTAGTAGCCATTAGAGATGCACAAGAGCAAGGACATTAAGCATTTGCCTCTATATCCCTGAGAACAACAGAGTGGGGTGTGTTGTGTGGGTTTGTGCGAATTTTTGTGTGTGCGTGCGCGCGCGCGTGTGTGTGTGTGTGAGAGAGAGAGACAGAGAGAGACTAAATGATCTGAAACTAACAGAAATGAGAGGATATAATATCAAAAAATAATAGACTTATGGAGTTAAACCTTAACCCTCTATGTGTTTCTGTCACCTATGAATCATTTAGAAAAGTTATAGATTCTAACCGTGCATTTTCTCTTCCATTGCAGTGCCAATGGGATCAGCAGGACTGCACCCGTTAAAAATCGATCCTGTTGAGTTGCCTGATGGGGATGTCGGGTCAATACCTTTGATCTCTGCGGAGTGTGCTTTTAAGGAAGAACAGTATGTTATAGCCCCTTGGCTGATGGTAGATGATGTAGCCTTGTCAGAAGACTGATTCTCTGACTTGCTTATAAATTTGGCCTCATAGAGTAAAGCCTCTAAGAGGCCACTACTCCGTGGAGAAGGGCAATGTGACGGTTGTGTCCCAGATAAGGGAGATTGAATAAAAGAATCCAATGATTCAGGAGTAGCTTCAAAAGGAAGCAAGCCCCAGACACCTGAATTGGTTTCTTGATATTGGAGTGAAGGGAGCTCAAACTTCTCAGCACCTTCCAAGGGCTCAGAAGCAGAGAAAATGTCATTCGACACAAAATGAGTATCCGGACTGACACCAAAATGCCACAGTTGTTTTGTGTGATTAGTGTCAGATGGGAAACAGGGACCATAGGATTGAGACATCTTATTCTCACAGCGATCATTTCGAGCCATGTCAACTGGGAAAGCATCATTAACAGCAATGCCACCAAAGTCCATTTGTTCATCAAGTTCTTGAGTAAGTTTGTGCAATCCAACTGTTTGGGGAAGAAAACTAAAAAACTGAGGAGAACCAAAACCGCTCACGAGTGAACCACTAGCAAAAATATCAGGAAATTCTGGTCTGTACGGTAACATGTTTAAACTATCAAACATGACATCAGGTGTTTCATAGCCATGGCTTGGCACACTATCATGGCATCCTTCATCTCCACCAAATATCCCAGGTGAATTACGGTTTTGTTGTTTCTCTGGAAGTGCATGTTGGAAAAATTCAGTTGGATAAAGAGGTAAGCCGGCACGTTGACGTCTTTTTATTCGAGTATTCCAATAATTCTTTATCTCATTGTCTGTCCGTCCGGGCAACTGAGAAACAGAAACGATTGATTACGAATATTTTTCAAATCACAAAAATATGACTGTTCAAATACCATTTTACATTGTAATATGCAATGATCATAGGGCAGCGTATATGAAAAAAGAAAAATCATGCTACAAATCTGTTTTGGTTTTTCCACCCATTAAAGCCGAGACTAATTAGCTAACAGCATAGTGTAATGTGAACATTGGACGAGATGATTTTCATGATGTAAACATCCCGATGCCAACATCTCCTCATCTATGTCTATCAAGGGAAGTTTCAACCTAACAGTTGCAGGATAAGTTTTTGAAATAAATTATTTTTCTTGGGTAACAATCAGTAACATATACACCAACCGAATCTGCAAAAGTATGAGCTAACTAACTAATCCCAATAATGATTTTACAAGTGCATATTAGACTCCTCCGGAGAATTCATTCAAGGCATCCAGAAGAAGCATTCTCATTTCACGCATATCAGAAACTGCAAAACTCAATTTACATAGTTTATCAGTTTGGATCAAACTCACAATCACGCTGAAGGAGACATTTAAGATCTATACTCATAAATATCTGAGAAATTTATCTGCTGTAAGCAGAGATTCTATATTGAAGTACATGAAATTCTTCATGCGTTCAAAAGATAAATGATCTGTAAGATTGCAAAAGGTGATTGTTGAAGCTTACATGCACAGCCATCCGTGCCCATTTGTTTCCCATTTTAGCATGAAGTTCAATTATTAGTCGCTCTTCTTCTGGTGTGAATGCTCCCTTTTTCAGGTTTGGCCTTAAATGATTGGCCCACCTCAGGCGGCAGCTTTTACCACACCGTGAAAGTCCCGTATGCTTCTGAACTGAATTCCAATTGCCTTCCCCATGCTTTTTCACGTAGTCAATCAAAATTGCATCCTCAGCAGTTGTCCATGGACCTTTCTTCAGAATAACCCCCCCGTCTGAACCTCTGAAAAAGTTATCACCATCGTTACTCAGAGGTGAATCGCTAGAGAGGACTCTGTCTTCAGACTCGTCCCCAGTGATATGACCCATCTTTGTTACTCTATGAGAGGGAACTTCTTAAGCTCCACGAAACCAATAGCCCAAAAGCCAAATCATAAGCTAAAATCCTAAACACAAGAAAAAACAGTAAACAGAGGACAAATTTCATACAGGCAAAATACGATTTAAAAAAAACTTCCCCATAACTCCGTCATAGACAATTCATCTTTCACTTAAAGTTAGTTCCATAATAAATTAACCAAGATAAATTTAACAAAAATACTACTCAATTCTTAATATCAGCAGCAACTACGTAAGTGAATCAAACGATTAAAAAAAATTGAAGGGAAATAAATAATCCTAACAAAAATTAACACCAAATTGGCCAACCTCAAAAACCCACAAAGAAAAGAAATCCAACTTAAACAGTGAAAGTAAAAACGGCATCCATGAACATGAACATGAACATCGATATTACCAAGAATTGCAACGCCCCATACGCATTTCGAACTTAAACAATGATCTGCTTACGAATAATCATCCAATCGACATCAAAGAGTACCAAATCCAGACGTTATTGCCCTCGTACTTCATTTATTTAAGCAATTAATAAACAATGCAAGCGAACAAAAATTCTTCGCTCCGCAATAAATGTAGGTTGACCTAATAATTGCAAAATTTCCGGTTCCGCAATTTCATTCATTAATTAGGCTACGCATGATCTTGTTTTTCATCATACGGAAATGGGAAAGCGTAGACTAATTAAGCATATGATTACCTGAATCGGGAGGAATTGAAGGAGCTAGAAAAGGAAACAGAAAGGAGATTATAAACAGCGGAAATGTGCGAAGGGGAAGGAAGAAATAGTAATTGTATGGAGATCGCCGGGTGTATGTATCGTATGTATAGATGCGTACACATGGTATGTGTGTCAATGTGTGTGATTGTGTGTGTGAGCGAACGTTCGATTAAATTATATTATATTATATTTATCTCACAATAAACTTTTTAAATCCGTATTTGCCCATAAATTAATTTTTTAAAGACTAGTGTTAACTACGTATGTCGTAATAATTTTTTTTATTTGATGATTTTTATGTAAAAAAATATATTTTAATTTATTATGATGTGCTATTTATTGTTTAATGATTAGATAAGATTTATTTAAATATTTTGAATTTTAGATTAATTAGAAATAAGTTGGAGAAAAAATCAAAAAAACTAGATATATATAAAAAATTATTAATAAACTCATACCGTAGAGTTAGTTAACAAATATTATGAAGATTAAAACTGTAATAAAAAAAACTTTGATATCACATTGATAGATACAAGTTGGTTAGTGGATGGCCAAATTTAATAATGGCAAAAACTTGTGTGAGACGGTCTCACGAGTCGTATTTGTGAGACGAATATCTTATTTGGGTTATCCATGAAAAAATATTATTTTTTATGCTAAGAGTATTACTTTTTATTGTGAATATGAGTAGGATTGACTCGTCTCATAGATTAGGAACCGTGAGACTATCTCACATGAGACCTACTCTTTAATAATATAGTATAAATACAACATTTTTTTAAGAGTAAAATACAATATTTTTGATATTGAGTTACTTATGGGGAAAAAAAGATTAGAACAAAATCAAGTCTTAATGTAATATAATGAATTAAATTTTTTAATTTTAGTATTTTTTTTATTATGTAATTGTTGATGTCAAAGCAATCATCGTTGATATGGATGAAATATTTCTAATATCACATAAAACTCATTTGAGATCGTTTCACAAGTCAATTTTGTTAGATGAGACGAACATTCTATTTTAGTCATCCATGAAAAAGTATTATTTTTATGTCAAACATATTATTTTTTTATTGTAAATATAAAAATATGATTGATCTGTCACACGAATAACGACATATGAGAATGTCTCACAAAAAACACGCTCTTCTAGTATATGAATAGATCTTTAATTAATTGAATTGGATCGAAAATTATCTCACAAAATTGATCAGTGAGATTATCTAATAAAATTTTTTTATTGCTAATATATTTAATCATTTCAGCACTTTTGAAGCCAAGTTATTAATCGATGACTGCTTTTACCTAATTAGATTAGACAATCAAAATCAATATACCTCAACTTTGAAAATTAATGTTCTTATTTTGTAAAAAACAGTTGAGATTATAGTGAATTGAGAACTTTAGAGAAGAATATCATTACATTTAAAGTCAAATTATTGTTTGTTATTTTTAAAATATACGGTGTTTTATAAATATAAAAATATGGGAATATTTTTTTTATCATATTATAATATAGTATATATTATAAAAACTCATAATATTAGATTTCTCAAATTAAATAAATTTTCAAGTATATCGGTAAATTATCTTTTTAATCATTCAACTCAATATTATTTATAACTTAATTTAAATCAATTTACCTCAACTTTCGAGTTGAAATTTACTGTCCTTATTTTGTGGGGGGAAAAACGTAATTATTATTATTATTATTAATGAGTTTAAGTCAACTAGTTTTTTGTTAAATTTAAAAAATATGTTGTTTTATAAAAAAAAAATTTGGATTTTAAATATTAGGGATAATATGACTGTTTTTCTTTATCATATCATAATAAAATGTATTATTATATATATTATTATATAGTACATATTACAAAAATTACTCATAATAGTAGGCTACTCAAATTTATAAATTTTCAAGTAAATCTCAGAAAATTTATCTCTAAATTATCTTTTTAATCACTAACTCAATATAAATTATAACTTAATTGAAATTAATGTCGTCACTATCCCATATGTTTGATTTAAGTTAATTATATTATTAATTATTTAAATTTAGATTCTTCGAACAATATTTGAAAATATGGAGTGTTAATTTCTTCTTCTTCTGTTTTTTTATGGATCTTTGTTAATATAACGCGTGTTATCTATTATCCGTATTCTTTACCTCTTAAAATTATATATGACATTTTGTTTTAAGAGATGAAAATTCATAAGGTTAAGGATATTTTTGTGTATCACATAGTAAAAGAGGAAAGAAAAAAAAAAGATTTTGGCCCCAAAACAATAGAGACGAAAAGTTATTATCCATTGTAAAAATTATTATCCATTGTAAGAAAAAGAAAACTCTAACATGAATCCATTCTCTACAACAGCTTGGAAGGTGTAAGAGTGAGTCTCATGTGAAAATGATTGATCTAGCCATTTTTTCAAATCAACAACTTATCTGAATAAATGACCATATCTGGCTATAAAAATGTAAGAGTGAGTCTCATGTGAGAACGTCCCACAAATTTTAATCTGTGAGACGGGTCAATCCGACGGATATTCATAATAAAAAGTAATACTCTTAGCATAAAAAGTAATACTCTTTCATGGATGACCCAAAGAAGAGATCTGTCTCACAAATACGACCCGTGAGACTGTCTCACACAAGTTTTTGCCAAAGGGTAAAACACTTTTTTCCAACCATGAAAAAAACTGAAGGGGAAGAATGTCTCGACTCGTCTGATGAATAATGGTAACACGGATCGAAGCACCCTTGGCCTCCATTATAACTCTTTTTGTGGTGATGTTTTAAGAAATTTTAAATGTTTTGTTCAAGGTTGTTTTTCAGTGAATCTTGGTAAGGCTTTTGCCTTTGAAGCTGAACTAGTAGCGGTCATGGTAGTCATTGAGTCTTAAGTTAAAAGAAACAGGAATAAGCTTTGGGTGGAATGTGACTCCACCTAGGTGCATGGTAATCGTTGGCTCAACACCCTTAGTTGCATCAAGAACATGACCTTGTGATCTCTCACATATTTAGAGAAAACAACTTTGTAGCATACTCATGGTGTCTTTAACTCTTAATCGTTATTACGAATGCAATTTGATTAGAGTCAATTAATTATAACGGAAAACAAGTAAAAAATTTATTTATAATGAGCCCAAATGTGTCAACTGTGATTATAATACTAAAAATAGTATATAATAAAGTCTCGTGTAAAGACATCACAACATAAGATAAAACTCACACATGACAGAAATCAACTACATACAAGCAACTCATATCCTCAGGACATGCCTCATTATATAGATACATATATATCAATGGGATAAAATACTAAACCTCAACTTAGATGTGACTCCATCCAGAAGTCTCATCTCCGGTCTCTTGGTAACTTGTAGCTTTTCTATTTCAAGGAAGGACGACATACTATAATACTTTATGTTTTGTCGAGCCCTGCTTTGGTCTCTGGTTTAATGGTTGTACGTACTAAAAATCCGGTACATTCCGTTTTGTTACCCATCCCAGTCTTTTGCAATACTTCTGCTTTACTTATTTTATTAGGTCTCGACTTTTTCGCTATGATCTTCCGAGTAGTTCATATGGGAGCTATAGCCGTTTCATTCCTATTTGTTGTTATGATGTTCAGTATTCAAATAGCAGAGATTCACGAAGAAGTATTGCGCTATTTGCCAGTGACTGGACGTAATGGAGCTCTTGATCTAGATCCACTAGTTCGTCCACACACAAAGATAGCAAGCCCCCCCTCGGGGGTGAGTAAACACTCTATATGGAACAACCGTAATAAATACAAATGTATCTACACAATGACATATGATATTCAATGGATGTATGTCGTAAATATATCAGGTCAAATGTCTATCTACTGAGAATTTATCAGAATCAATCGAATCGCTATCAAATCAATGCTTGAGTAGGCACACCAGCCTCATTCAAGTATAAAGGAATATCCATATGATAGCGTCGACAAAGCACCATCAAATCCTAAATTTCAATCAATCAATTATAGAGGCCACAAATGATTATGTTTTTATGGACTGCATAATGCCAAACATAGTATCGTGCTCAAAGTCACAAAATCAAAATCCAATGATATAAAGGTATCCAGAGATCACAGCTCAACATGCATGCAATGTATCGATGTATGTATAAAATGATATTTGTTAAAAAAATATTTATTTTATACATTGATCTATCAATCATGAATGTCATGTATACCACATTAACTCAATTAAGGCACATAGATATATAATTTCATTCAAATCAGTCAATCATATATCAATTGACACAAAAACATATTGTATGTTACTCGGTCGCAACATATCTTATTTCTGATTATCCAAACTTGATATCATTGATGTTGGATGCAATTTACACAATTTCATTTATTTCTTTTTTAGTTTCTCATTCGACAATCCAAATATGTCTAAGTCTACTAGTTTATTTTCTATGATTCTTCTATGTGTTAAACTAAGTGGAAGTATTTAATATTGATTATCATTTTAATTTTCTTAGCAAAAAAGACCATCGTAATTTGAATTATAAGACTTGTCCAAAGAATACCTCATTATTTTATTATTTTATTATTTAATATTATGTTATTCTAATTATTTTTACTACTTTAATTCTTTGTTTCACCCCAAATCAAGTGTTACAATGAAAATTCTCCATTAGCACTAACTTCATAAAATGGCAGTATCATTATATAACTGATATTTGAGAATTCTTTTATTTTATACACATTAAATGGAAATTCTCATAAATATGAGTTTACACGTCATAATTTAAAGTTTTACAATTGAGAGAAACCCCCATAAATTCTCAATTCAAGTAAGAAACCCAAGAACTCACCTTGAATATTTACTAGCTATGCCATGAATGAATATTATGCAGCTAGTTTATTGTTTCTAGATTGATGCACATGAGATGGATCTGATTCATACTTTCTCAATATAGAAACATGAAACACATCATGAATGACAGATAAAGCTGATAGTAATTCCCGCCGATAAGCAAGATCCCCAAGTCAATTAAGGATCTCCTATGGAACAATATATCGAGGAGATAATTTCCCTCGCATGCCAAATAGAACATTACCTCTGAAGTTAAATATTTTTAAAAATACTTTATCATCTTTCTAGAATTCTGAGTTTTATCTTCGTTTGTTAGCATAACTCATTTGACGATCCTGAGCATCTTTCATTCGTTGTCGAATCATTTGACCCTTATCATTCATTTCATGTATCATTTTAGGTCCAATCATTTGTCTTTTAT
This sequence comes from Primulina eburnea, assembly GCF_022965805.1. Classification (NCBI taxonomy): domain Eukaryota; kingdom Viridiplantae; phylum Streptophyta; class Magnoliopsida; order Lamiales; family Gesneriaceae; genus Primulina; species Primulina eburnea. Next base: position 9,962,632 of record NC_133113.1, on the reverse strand, counting down.
CAATCTCATCTGAGAATAACAATGACCTACATTGTCTCTCATATAAGGCTTCAAAAGGTGTCATATCAATACTTGTTTGGAAGTTGTTATTATAAAAAAATTCTACTAATGGTAAGACATCTTGCCATCCAATTTTTAAATTCATCACAATAGCACGTAACATATCTTCTAACATTTGAATTGTACTTTTTAGTTTGGCCATTAGTCTAAGAATGATAAGCAGTACTCATAGCCAAACGCGTACCCATAGCTTCTTAGAAACTACCCAGAATTTAGAAGCAAATTAGGGATCACAATCTGATATAATCAAGACGGGCATACCATGCAGTCTCACAACATTTTGATGTAGAAGCGAGCATTTTTCTTATAAGGATAAGTCTGCTCATATGGAATGAAATGTGCAGATTTCAAAAGCCGATCGATAATAACCCAAATAGCATCACAGCCCTGGGCGAACGAGATCAATGAGTCACAAAATGCATAGCAATATGTTCCCAATTGTATTTGGGAATTTCGAGATATGGATTATGTAGTAGCCGAATTCCAAATTGGGTAATTAACGGATTGATGGTGATTAGAAGGTTTAATGTGTAATTTTGACCTGGTCATGATCGGACGGACCGAAGATGGTTCGGAAGCACCGAAGTGTTCGGACGGTCCGAAATGATTCCGGTGGATCCGATCATAGGTGTCGAGACTCGGTTGACACGTCAGTTTGCATGCATGTTCGGACGTTCCGAAGTGTATGTTCGGTGGATCCGAACATGAGCTGTCAAGAGCCGATGGACACGTAGGAGTTCGGACGTTCCGAAGAGGGTTCGGACGATCCGAACATGGCCTATAAATAGTGCTCGGATTTCTCATTCTTCCTTGCTAATTTCTTGGATTGTGTCTCTTATTGGTGAGTTTGGAGGCTTCTAGGGTTAGTTGTTGGTCGAGCGATAGCCAAGAGCTGCCGGGATTGGTAGAGCAGCAGCGCCTGAGTTACGAGGCAATCGACATCAAAGGGCTGTCGACGGACGAAGGTAAAACCCTAAACCTTTGGTAGTACTAGGGAGTACTGGTTTTGCTAGTGCATGGTAGTATTGTTCATTGAGTATGCTCTTGTTGCATAGGCTTGGATTAGACCTGTTGTCTGGTTGTTCCAGTGGATTAGGATTGCAGTGATAGAGGTACGAAAGTACTATCCGAGATATCCTGGTTGAGTATACATTCATATATGTGTTGCATGATTATCTGTTGCATTATTATATGTCATATGATGCATGCTATTATGTCACGATTTATGATGCATGTTGCATTGCACGTTGAGCCATATCTCCTTCGAGATAGCCTTTACTGTTGAGCTGTATCTCTTTCGAGATAAGCTATATCTTGGGGCCGCTCAGCCCTGTCTTGTGGACGCATTGGACACCGAGAGTACACAGTGGCCGACGGGTCGGGAGGGCTTCGGTAGTCCAGGACATTTTAGGTCCACGTCTGTCTTGTAGTGGATGCAGTGACCCAGAGGTTGGACCGCGCGGCACTATCCACTTGGCGCCTCTAGACTGAGCATTGTTGAGATCCTTTTGTGACTCCTGTTTCTTGACTACCTGGTATCATGATCATAGCATGTGCATTTCATATAGGTCTGTATACTCATGCTTTTGTACTGGGCGTTCTTATCGCTCACGTCCTCGGTTTTGTTTATCTTGGACACCCCATTCCCACGGGGCAGGCCTCAGGTTGGATGGCTCAGGAGGAGCAGGAGGAGGACGTTGAGTAGCCGGTTGGTTTAGTTTCGGTACCATTTGATTCGATATGGTTGTATCAGATAGTTTGAGTATTCTGGTTTTTCGATTGGGTTGTATAACTTTTGTTCTTAACCATATTTTTCCGCTGTTATCTCTGATTATTGTTAATTAAGTTAATTGCATGCTTAGCTCTTGATTAGTAGGTGATTCTGGAACGGGTCACTACATTTATGGTATCAGAGCATGCATATGATTTTGGGATATAGATGTTGTTTTGGGATTTCCGTTGACCATTTGACCGATTTTCCCATTCTATCTTGTAGCGATGGCTGACCACTTTGGTGATGAGAGTAGTCAGGGGAGTGTAGGTCGTTGGGGTGATCAGGACGATCATAGACGGCATCGTGACCATCGTCATCGTCGGGATGGTCCTAGGCGTTTCGACATGCATCGTTTCATGCAGATGGGGCCTAAGCCTTTAGTTGGCGGTGAGATTCCCGATGATGCGGAGGATTGGTTAGAGCGCATGGAGAGTTGTTTCCGCGCATTCCAGTGCACCGATGAGCAGAAGATGGAGACCCTTAGTTTTCTTCTCGAGGGCCGTGCTCGCAGGTGGTGGCGATCGACTTCTGCGCCGATAGTCCAGTCTCAGGGTAGAGCGACTTGGACTGATTTCCGTGCAGCGTTCTTGCAGCTGTATTTTCCTCCAGCCCTTCGCCAGGCCAAGACGATTGAGCTCCTGAACCTTAAGCAGGGGAATATGTCTGTTGATGAGTATCAGCAGAAGTTCTTCGAGTTGTTACCCTTTGCTCCTCACATCAGTGGCAGTTCGGAAGCCAAGTATGATCATTTTCTTCAGGGCCTTAATCAGGAGATCTTTGATCGAGTCACTGTCTGTGACAATCCTACTTCCTATGATGGACTAGTGAACCGGTGTCGCCAGGCCGAGATCAGTCTTCAGCGTGGTAGGTCTATTCTTTCTTCCAGACCTCCGAGTACTTTGAGGCCTCGATCTCAGTCGTTCAAGAAATCGGGTTCGTCTTCTTCTGGATCTGGATCTCGATCTAGCGGTGTTTTCCGTTTTGGTAAGAAGAAGGAGTCTTGTGCGCATTGTGGGAAGAACCATCCATCGGAGCAATGCCGAGTAGCCGCAGGAGCTTGTTATCAGTGCGGAGAGATGGGGCATATTAAGAAGAATTGTCCTCAGCTGCGAGGTGGAGTAGGATCTGGTTCCGGATCTCAGACGACTGTTCAGCAGAGGAGGCAGGGTCAGGCAGTGGGTAGTTCGAATCTTCGACCTCGTGCCCAAGGTCAGGTTTTTGCGCTAAACCAGGATCAGGCTGCAGATGAGACGGAGAGAGTCATAGCAGGTACTTTTTGTTTATGCGGTATTCCTGCTTTTGTTCTTATAGATACCGGAGCATCTCATTCATTCATTTCTGCACGATTCGTTAAGCGTCATAAGTTACCATACGTTTCTCTAGACGTCATTCTTTCTGTTTCTACGCCGATGGGTCATTCGGTTTTAGCCAAGCGTCTAGTGATGGGTTGTCCTTTAGATTTTGAGGGTAACGAGTTGACTGCGAATCTTATGATCCTAGAGATGGAAGATTTTGATTGTATTTTGGGTATAGACATTTTGACTACCTACCGAGCTACTGTGGATTGTTACCAGAAGCTTGTTCAGTTTCGTACGACTGAGAGCTCTAGTTGGTTTTTCTATGGTGAGGGAGCGCGACCTCCGATGCCAGTGGTATCTGCTCTGAAAGCCTGTCGTGCTTTAGAGTCTGGCGGGGAAGGCTACCTCATCTATGCGATTGATTCATCCACAGGTAGTGTCGGTCTAGATGATCTTCCAGTGGTTTGTGAATTTCCTGATGTATTTCCAGAAGAAATTCCTGGTTTTCCTCCGGTTAGAGAGGTGGAATTTGGCATCGAGTTAATGCCAGGGACTGCACCGATTTCTCGTGCCCCCTATCGTCTGGCTCCGTCAGAGATGAGAGAGCTGAAGCAGCAGTTGCAGGATCTTCTTGATAAGGGTTATATTCGCCCGAGTGTTTCACCTTGGGGAGCTCCAGTCTTGTTTGTCAAGAAGAAGGATGGATCGATGCGGCTGTGCATTGATTATCGTCAGCTGAACCGTGTGACGATCAAGAATAAGTATCCCTTGCCTCGGATTGATGACTTGTTCGATCAGCTTCAGGGTACTTCTGTTTACTCCAAGATCGACTTGCGATCGGGTTATCATCAGATGAGAGTCAGAGATGATGATATTTCCAAAACTGCATTTCGTACTCGCTATGGGCATTACGAGTTTCTAGTTATGCCATTCGGATTGACGAATGCGCCAGCGGTGTTCATGGATCTGATGAACCGAGTCTTCCGAGATTTTCTGGATCAGTTTGTGGTGGTTTTCATCGACGATATCTTGATCTATTCCCACAGTGTGGAAGAGCATGCCCAACACTTGAGGATTGTATTGCAGATTCTTCGTGAGAAGCAATTATATGCTAAGCTAAGTAAGTGCGAGTTCTGGATAGATCGTGTGGTATTCCTTGGTCATGTGATTTCCAAGGAAGGAGTTTCTGTGGATCCCAGCAAGATTGAAGCAGTTCTGAATTGGTCACGTCCTACGACGGTGGCTGAGATCCGTAGTTTTCTAGGTCTAGCAGGGTATTATCGTCGCTTCATCGTGAATTTCTCTCAGATAGCCAGACCATTGACGCAACTTACTCGGAAGGATGTCCCATTTGAGTGGTCATCCGAGTGCGAAGATAGTTTCAGAGAGCTTCGCCGACTTCTGACTTCTGCACCTGTTTTGGCGTTACCGTCAGGATCTGATGGTTTCAGTGTTTACACCGATGCCTCCGCTCAAGGCTTAGGGTGTGTATTGACGCAGAATGGTCATGTGATCGCTTATGCTTCCAGACAGCTGAAATCTCACGAGGAGAAGTATCCAGTTCATGATCTGGAATTGGCAGCTATTGTGTTTGCACTGAAGATCTGGCGTCATTACTTGTACGGTGTTCAGTTTCAGATCTTTACTGATCATAAGAGTCTAAAGTATCTGTTCACTCAGGCTGAGTTGAACATGAGACAACGTCGTTGGATGGATTTACTAAAGGATTATGATTGCGAAATCAAGTACCATCCAGGTTCTGCGAATCTCACAGCCGATGCTCTTAGTCGCAAGGTGAGAGCCTCTGCACTTCAGACATGTGCTATGTCTAGTGCTGTCCAAGATTGTTGCTCGTTGGGGTTTAAATTCCAACATCGGAAAGGTAGGGAGAGCATTCGTGTTGCTGCCATTTTATCTGAGCCAGCTTTGTTCACTCGGATTAAAGATGCTCAGATGTCTGATCTCAAGACTCAGAGGTTAGCTCGGTTGGCTGGTGGAGACAGTAATTTCCATTATCAGTCTGATGGTCTTCTGTGTTTGTCTAATCGGGTTGTGGTACCAGAGGATGGCAATTTGAGGGAAGAGATTTTATCTCATGCTCATCGAAGCAAGCTGAGTATTCATCCAGGAAGCAATAAGATGTATAGAGATTTGAGAACGCGGTTTTGGTGGAAAGGGATGAAACGCAGTGTGTATCAGTTTGTCTCCAAGTGTCTGGTTTGCCAGCAGGTTAAGGCAGAGCACCGTCGACCTGGAGGATTATTGTTGAATCTACCTATTCCTGAATGGAAGTGGGAGCATATTACGATGGATTTCATTACTCACTTGCCATTGTCTTCAAGGAATAGTGATGCTATTTGGGTAGTGGTGGATCGACTCACCAAGTCTGCTCATTTTCTGTCTTATAACCGGGATTTCACTTTCGATCGTATGGCTCGATTGTACATTCAGGAGATTGTACGTTTGCATGGAGTGCCTGTCAGTATTGTTAGTGACAGAGATCCTCGTTTTACCTCACGGTTTTGGGGTAGTTTCCAGTCAGTTTTGGGTACTACACTGAGTCTGAGTACGGCTTATCATCCGGAGACTGACGGTCAGTCAGAGAGGACTATCCGTACGCTTGAGGATATGTTGCGAGCCTGTGTTATGGATTTCGGACCCGCTTGGCAGGATCATTTGCCTTTGATTGAGTTCGCGTACAACAACAGCTATCATCGTAGTATTGGTATGGCACCATTTGAGGCGTTGTACGGGCGACGTTGTCGTACTCCATTATTCTGGAACGGGTCACTACAGATTAATCCGTTTCAATCTCTCGGCTTTAACTTCCTGGCAGACAAGGCATTTTGAAATAAATTTAGCAATGTCCTTCATACATTTCCACCAGAATTGAGGTCTCAATGTTAAATACATTTTTCGGCCTCCAGGGTGAATATTGTATTTGCTATAATGTGCTTCACGAAGAAGGGTAGATTTCAGATCAGAATTATCAGGGACTACCAGCCGACCATTAAGTAGTAAAGAACCATCAGAAGAAATCTGAAAGCCAAAAGGATGTCCTGCAAATACAAGTTCTTCAGACTTTTGAATCTGTACATCGCTTTGTTGGGCCTTTAGTATTTTAGATATCAAATTAGGCTCAATTTACAATGCGGAGACGGTGACAGAATTCCAATTTGATGAAAATTCCAGGTAGAAGTACATATATCCTAGTGTACATTGGCAACATTAATAAAAACTAAAACAAAGACATGAACTTTACGACTATTGGCATCTGCAGTAATGTTTACTGATCCAGGGTGATAATGAATTTCACAATCAAAGTCCTTTAAGAGATCCATCCACATGTGTTGCCTCATATTTAAATCAGAATGAAAAAATAAATATTTCAGATTTTTATGGATAAATAGATGACAAACTTTTCTCTATATAAATATTGATGCCACATTTTCAAAGCAAACACAATGACAGTCAATTCAAGATCGTGAACATGATAACGAGTTTCATGATATTTTAATTGACGAGATGCGTATGCAAGTATCTTTTCATGTTGCATCAAAGCACAATCCAAACCTTTACCAGATGTATCTGTGCACACTAAAAATCTTTCGGTACCTGAGGGAATAGTAAGCACATATGCTGTGATCAATCTCGCCTTTAATTCAAGAAAACTAACTTCACATTCATCTGATCAAATGAATTTCTGATTCTTCTGTGTCAATTGAGTAATAGGTTTAGCTATTAAAGGCCCTTCAATAAAATGATGATAATAACTAGCTAAACCCATGAATCCACGAATTTCAGGGACATTCGTAGGTCTCGACAAATTCAATACAATTTTAACCTTAGAAGGTTCAACAGATATGCCATGTCTCGAAATGAAGTGGCCCAAAAATACTACTTTGTTCATCCAGAATTTAGATTTAGACAATTTGGCATATAAATGTCAATTGCGAAGAGTTTGAAGTAGCAGTCTCAAATTTTCAGCATGCTCCTTTTTCGATTTCGAATAAACAAAAATATCATCAGTAAATACGATAACGAATCGGCCAAAAAAATTCTGAAAGACACGATTCATTAGGTCCATAAAGACGGCATGAGCATTAGTTAGACTAAAAGCCATAACCAAAAACTCATAGTGTCCATACCTGGTATGGAAAAAAGTTTTAGACACATCTTCTTCTCGAACTCGTACTTGATGATAATCATAACGAAGATCAATCTTTAAATAAATAGAAGTGCCCTAAAGCTGATAAAAAAGTAATCAATACGAGAAAGTGGATGCTTATTTTTCACAATTGCCCGATTTAGTTTCCTTTAATCAATACACATTCATATAGTACCATTTTTATTTCGAAAAAATAAAATTGGAGCTCTCCAAGGTGATATAATCGGTTGAATATATCCCTTATCGAGAAGATCCTACAATTGTTCTTTCAATTATTTCAATTCCAAAGGTAGCATGCGATAAGGAGCTTTAGAAATAGGCGCAGTCCTCTATACAAGATCCATACTAAATTCGACTTCTTGATTAGGAGAAAAATCAGGAATATCAGATAAATAAGGTTCTTTTTTAGAGACATCAAAAACATAAATAATAAAACCCTCGTCCCCGCTAAATAAAAGCCGAGAAATTTCCAAAAAGATACTAAGGAAATTTTATCTTGGGAACTCTTGCCATAGAAATTTCACATATGTCAATCAATCGGTCGAAATCGAACCACTCCATGAAAACAATCAACATTAGTTCGATTGGTTGTCAGGATGTCCATGCCAACAATACAATCAAAGTCGTGCATTGAAAGGACAATCAAATTCAGAAATATTACATTATCTTCATAGATCAATGAAAAATTATTCACAACTTGTTCATATAGAATAATCTTTCATGATGGCATGTCTATTGATAAAGTATCATAAAATAGAGTACACATAATATCATGGAATGCAACAAATGCATGAGATATGAATGAGTGAGATGCTCATGTATCAAATAAAACAAGTGCAATATAATCACAAAGCATGTAGATACCTACAATAACAACACCAGGAGCCTCCTTTTCCTGATCTTTAGTCATGGAATACACTCTATGTCGAGGAGGGCCTTGGACAGTTTGACCACCAGGTCCTCGATATCGTGGAAAGTTCGACCGCCAGTAAGAGGGAACATGAGAAGCATGTCTTATCGTACTAGGGCCACCTCGAAATCCTAGCTGAGGTTGGAAAGAATTCATACCCCTATTCGGATATACACGTGAAAAATGGTCTTCATGCCCACATTGATAACATGTACCAAACATACATCGACATTGCTTGATAGTATGCTTCCCTACACAGTAGCTACAAAAAGGAGCAATAGCGGGACTCCCTCGCTGGGATCCACTGGAACTAGAAGATGATGAAGAAGCAGTCACACCAGTCTTGTTAACCTTTTTACCTTTTGGACGCATGTTAGCTGCTGAGATGACACTTGAGGTGAAGGAAAGTACTGAGGACCTCCTCTTCTTAATCAGGCTTCGGCTACCTTGGCTTGTTCAACTATCTTTATGTAGATAGTAGACAACCTAGAAATAACAAAATTATTATAGCAGGATGTAAACCATTCACGAACATGTCATATTTAGCTTTTGGGTTTTGCGATACATGAGACGCATATTTCAACAAATTAGAAAATTTTATAAGAATATTCTGCAAAAGTCATCGTTCCCTGCAGCGGAATATTGTTTTCATTTTCTTGGGCAATATAACAAGATGGAGGAAAGTACTGCTCAAGAAATTGGGCCTTGAAGACATCCTACGTGGCTTCAACACTAGTCTCATTCTGTCCAATCTCAGCTGTTTCTTACCAAGATTTTGCATGGTCTTTTAATTGATAAAGGGCAAGTTTCATTCTATGTGGCTTGGAATATTCTATAATATTAAACAATTGCTCGATATCCATCAGTCATGCCTCTGTTCTTTCTGCACTCTAAGCGCCAAAGAATCTTGGTAGCTTCAGATCCAGAATCGAGCCATAATCATATCCATGGACATTCCTACGAATTGTCCGACCATCCTCTCGATACTACTACTCATAGTAGTTTCAAGATTTGTGAGATCCATCTACAAAAATATAGTATAAATATCAAATATAAACTATACATACTCATCATATCACATCATTAATCTTATCAAAAACTTACTCTCATCAGCTTCCTAAAATCAAATCAAGTAGGGGCAAGTAATACAAATATGTCAAACACAAACGCATAATTAATTTGTGCATATTCAAGTGTACAGAACACTCAAACATTCTTGGTTATGTTCTTATATCATACTGTGTGGGATCCTCTACTCCTAATCGTTATTACAATGCAATTTAATTAGAGTCTAAATACATCGATAAAAAAGTAAAAATTTCTTTATAATGAGCCCAAAATGTGCCAACTGTTTCTAAAGACATCACAACATAAGACAAACCCATGCATGACGGTAATCAACTACATACAAAAAACTCGTATCCCCAGGACATGCTCCGGTATATAGATACATGTATATACAATGGGATAAACTACACAACCTCAACTCAGATGTGACTCCATCAAGAATTCACATCTCCGGTCTCTTGATAACCTGGATTTCCTGTCATTGTTCACACACAAAGATAACATACCCCCCTTCCCCCCTTGTGGGTGAGCAAACGCTTCGTATGGAACAACCTTAATAAATACAAATATATCTGTTGGAACTTTTCAAGTTCGCAATCTTGATTTTGATATTAAAAAAACTTGTTATTTTATAGTACTAATAATCTACCTTAGTGTGCAGAAGCTAGGATCTGTCACGAGCTGTTTACATCGCAAACTGAAGACGCAACTGATCGCAGAAACTAAATCAGACTAACTGTTACGTCAATTGAGCAGTCCAGCTGATTGTCCACTTGATAGGTGGTTCAGCATAAGAACCTCAGAAGCCTGGCCAGCCAAAAGAGTGTTCAACTGATGAAGAAACACAGCTGATCAGTACAACTGAATGAGAGTGAAATCAGTTCAACTGAAGAGTCAACTGATTTCATCAGATCAACTGAAGATCAGTTCAGCTGACTAGTTCGAAGCATCAGTCAGAATCTTTCAGTTGTAGATCAAGATAAGCTGTTTCTAGTGGATTCCAGCTATACACAAAGGTACAAAGTAATTGTCCAATAAAAGGACAATAAAGAACGTTGTATCAGAACATTAAAGACAAACGTTTCAGAAGGGCAGTCAAAAATTTGAGACACAAAGTCCAAAAACAAATTCAAAATGCAACAGATACAATAATTGAGTCTCACTGTACGATCTAACTTTGCGCCTATGAATTGAAGATGAAGATCAGTGATGTAACGTCCCAGATTCGACGACTGTCCTTACTGTATCAAGACGAGTCTTTCCAGCGTGCTTATGTCCTCACTCACACGCACCCTAGGAAACTTCCCAGGAGGTCACCCATCCCAAAATTGCCCCAAGTCAAGCACGCTTAATTTTGGAGTTCTTATGTGATGAGCTACCGAAAAGAAGATGCACCTTCGTGATATGAGTAGTACAAATCAAATCTTTTAAGCCCTCTTCAACTCTACAGTCCATTACATTGAACAGTCTCGGAATCCCTCTCATTCCCGTGTGGGTAGGTTCATTCATGTTCCCTCCACCTCGAAGCCTGCCAGGAGCCGCTCATTGTCCGTGCAACTGATGGCACCGGCGATCACCCCCCGCCATCTTCGGCCCCGGGCCTCACTTGGTTCATCCCCGAACCAAACCGTACTAAGAGAGGTCGGCTCTGATACCAACTATCCCCAGATTCGACGACTGTCCTCACTGTATCAAGACGAGTCTTTCCAGCGTGCTTATGTCCTCACTCACACGCACCCTAGGAAACTTCCCAGGAGGTCACCCATCCCAAAATTACCCCAAGTCAAGCACGCTTAATTTTGGAGTTCTTATGTGATGAGCTACCGAAAAGAAGATGCACCTTCGTGATATGAGCAGTACAAATCAAATCTTTTAAGCCCTCTTCAACTGTACATTCCATTACATTGAACAGTCTCGGAATCCCTCTCATTCCCGTGTGGGTAGGTCCATTCATGTTCCCTCCACCTAGAAGCCTGCCAGGAGCCGCTCATTGTCCGTGCAACTGATGGCACCGACGATCACCCCCCGCCCTCTTCGGCCCCGGGCCTCACAAGTGAAGACAGAGAGAGCAACAATGCAAATACCAGAGAGAGTGTGGTAAAAGAAAAGGCACGCTTATTTGCTCATCAGCTTTCAAGAAGCAATCAGCCCAGATATATACCAAAGATATATCAGCTTAGTTTCGAAGCTTATCTCCTTCAGTGTGTGAGAACATCTTTGTTCAGTACTCACACACAAACACTCTCACCACCACTCAAATACAATCTTGCACAAAGACGTTAAATTTGTGTATGTAGTCTTTGACACATAGACGTTAAAGAAGTGTTGGCTGGAAGGTGCTGCCTTCAGTCGTAGCTAGGAGTTCAGTTTAGGCAGTAATGTAAGTTCTAGCTGAGTGGGTTTGTACAAGTAGTTGTATAAATCAAAGTTTTCTAGTGAATCCTACCCGTGAAGGTAGAAGTGGTGACGTAGGAGCAGTTGAAGTCTCCGAACATCCATAAACACATCTTGTGTATTTAACTGATTAACTGCTGTTTTCAAACTGACTTGATCAGTTAGAGAATTCGTCCGTTCAGTTCTTTCCATAAGTGAACTGATATATGCGACAACTGATCCCCTGCTTTTCAGTTATTCGGTTTACATGAGTTAAAATATTTTCTAATATAACAGTCTTTTTCACGAAAGATTACTTCTTCCGCTTGGTTTTAAAACAAACGCGATTTAATTCATCGGTGTTAACATTCTTAGAATACGAGCTATTGCAACTCATCGGAGAATATAGTGTTCGAAATATCTTCAAAGACACTAACACAATCGATCCTTCAATATTAACACAATGACATATGATATGCAATGCATGCATGTCGTAAAGATATTAGGTCAAATGTCCATCCACTAATCATGTATCAAAATCAATCGAATCGCTGTCAAATCAATGCTCGAGCAGACACACCAGCCTCAATCAAGTATAAGAGAATATCTGTAACGTACCGTACTTTTTGCTACTTAAAATTTGTGGAAAACTTAAAAATGTTCTTAAATGAGTACTCAAACTTCAAATTCGATAAAGTAAACCGTACGTCCCAAAAGTAGATGGAACAAAGATCTAAAAATAAAGTTTGACAAAAGTATTTGTTTAAAATCTCATAACCAGTAGCGTGAAATCAGAGTATTGACTTTTCATAAAAACTTAAAAACTTGGGCGGTCCTCGGGTCTAGCCTCCTGCTCACTCCAAGCCAGCTCCTTGGTCCCCACCCCTAGTCTCCTCAAAATCATGCTCACCTGCATCGATCAAGTCTAGTGAGTCTAAAGACTCAACACATATAAACTGACAGTAATGAGTAATACGTAATAAAACCACATGCAACTTCAAAATAGAGTGTACATACTTGAAACTTGAACTTGCAATTAAACTTGAACATACAAACATAACATAGACATGCCATAACGTGAAAACTTTTCATAAACATGCTTGCATACTTGTACATATATAACTTCATCATTTTGTGTAGAGACATGTTTCAAAGCAAGTGACCCATAACATAATTCGCCTGATCAGACTAAACCACAGTACTGGGCTGACAGGGAAGATCCACTGCCACATACATGATATCCCCGTTCATGCTTTAACAGGTGGATTGGTCCTCGTTCATGCTTTAACGCTTTCCAATCTTGATCTAAACTCGTTCATGTGTAGGTGTGTGTTGTGTGTTTTGGTGTGTGTAAAAACATGTAAGTGTGTGTGAGTGTGTGAAACGTGTGTGTGTGTGTTTTAAATTAGTAGTAATTAGTGCTAATTTAACTAATTAAAATGCTAACAAAAGTTAACTCACACTAATTTTTAACAACTCCTCAAATAAAAATAAATACACACTAATTTTCTAAAATTCTCCTTTTTGCCAAATAGAATGCACAAAGCCAACTTTAGAATTTTCAAAATTATAAACTCACTAATTATATAATTTAAGCTTTAAAATGCTAAACTAAATAAATTATTTAAAATACCACATCCTCAATTTAAAATAAAACACCGTGTTTTAAAATTGTCATACTCGTCGCCGGTCTCCTTCCCTCGATCCCGCATCGAATAATCGCTGAAACATGAAACTCGAAAAATATTTTAACGTGCATCCCATAAATATAAATAATTTAAAAAATGCAAGTTTCACAAATTATGCATCACTAAACTCATTTTAAAATTTAATAAATGATTTAACAATTGAATAAATACATGACTTTTACGTGTACTGAATTTTGGGCTCTACAGTTTCTCCCACACTTATATAAATTTTGTCCTCGAAATTGAATCTTACCAATCAACTCCGGGTAGCGAAACCTCATATCTGCCTCGGTTTCCCAAGTGGCTTCCTCTACTGATTGATTTAGCCACCGGACTTTGACCAGATTGGTCACCTTGTTCCGAAGCCTACGCTCCTGTTTGTCTAGGATTTGGATATGTCTCTCCTCATACGACAGGTCTGGAGCCAACTGTAACAGTTCATAGCTCAACACGTGCGAAGGATTAGCTAGGTACTTCCTCAGCATCGAGACGTGGAACACATTGTGTACCCCAGCCAGATTCGGCGGAAGGGCAACACGATAGGCTAGTGTCTCAACTCTGTCCAAAATCTTGAAAGGTCCAATAAACCTCAGACTCAGCTTGACTCTTTTCCCAAATCTCATAACAGTACCCTTCATGGGTGCTATCTTTACAAAAATGTGATCACCTATGGCAAACTCGAGATCTTTCCTTCTCTTATCAGCGTAACTTTTCTGACGACTCTGGGCAGTCTTCATCCTGTCTCGGATCTTGACCACCACGTCTGCAGTCAGCTGAACTATCTCTGGACCAAGTTCTGCTCTCTCACAGATTTCATCCCAGTGAATCGACGATCTGCACTTCCTTCCATACAAAGCCTCGTAGGGAGCCATACCTATGGATGATTGAAAACTGTTGTCGTAGATAAACTCCACTAGAGGTAGCTTAGATTCCAAAGTCCCCTGGAAATCGATCATACATGCTCGCAATAGATCCTCCAAAGTCCGAATCACTCGCTCAAATTTCCCATCTGTCTACGAGTAAAAAGCTGTACTGAAAAGCAGTTTCGTCCCCATGACTTCTTTTTCTTCCTGACAAATAGAGAATGATCTGCATGATGGCTGCGTGTAACCTCTTCCAAAAGGACGATTTAAATCTCGGGTTCCTGTCGAATACAATAGAAATTGGGATCCCGTGCAATAGAACTATCTCCCTGATATAGAGCTCCGCATATTGCGTCAAGGAGAAAGTCGTCTTTACTGAAAAAAAGTGCGTTGACTTGGTAAGTCGATCCATTATAACCCAAATGGCATTGAATTTTCTGACTGACTTTGGCAAACCAACAACGAAGTCCATGGTAATATTCTCTCATTTCCACTCGGGGATAAGGAGTGGCTTAAGCATTCCTGCTGACCTCTGTTGCTCTGCTTTCACTTGTTGACAAGTGAGGCATTCTGATACGTATCATCGGATGTCTCTCTTCATACCTGACCACCAATACAGGATCTGCAAATTATACATCTTGGTACCTCCTGGATGAATGGAATACGGAGATGCATGTGCCTATGACAAGATATCTTCTCTAATCGAATCAACATTAGGCACTCACATTCTACCTCTGTATCTCACAATACCATCAGAAACTGTGTAGAGTACACTGCCCTTGGCTTCATCCTTCAGTCTCCATTTCTGCAACTGTTCGTCTGAAGACTGTCCTCGACAGATACGGTCTAGCAAATCAGACTTGACTGTCAGATTAGACAACCTAGGAGCTCTGCCCTTACGGTAAACCTCTAGACCAAAACTTTGAATCTCTGACTGAAGAGGTCTCTGCACTAACAACTGTGCTACAACTGCCACTTTCATGCTCAAGGAGCCTGCGACAACATTAGCTTTTACAATGCAAAGACAACAGCTGCTAATTCCAGATCGTGAGTCGGGTAGTTCTTCTCATGAACTTTCAACTGTCTGGATTCATAAGCTATAACCCGACAATGCTGCATCAATACTGCGCCTAACCCGAGCTTAGATGCATCGGTGTATAGCACAAAGTCTCCTTGCCCTGATGACATGGCTAACACTGGCGCTGAAATAAGAGCTTGATTTAAGGTATCAAAGCTTTTCTGATATTCGCCACTCCACGCGAACTTGGCATTCTTCTTGGTCAGTGAAGTGAGCGGCACTGCTATCGACGAAAATCCCTGAATAAACTTGCGGTAGTAACCGGCTAAACCCAGAAAGCTGCGGATCTCTGATGCATTCTTTGGCTCAACTCATTCCTTAACGACTGTCACCATTGCTGGATCCACCTCAATACCACTACTAGATACTATGTGACCCAAAAATGCTACATTCTCCAACCAGAATTCACACTTACTGAACTTCGCAAATAACTTGCGACTCTGCAGGATCTGTAAAACCGTCCTCAAATGCTGGTTGTGCTCCTCATGGCTCTTCGAGTAAATAAGGGTATCATCAATAAATACTATGACGAACTGATCAAGGTAAGGTTGAAATACTTCATTCATGAGGTCCATGAAAATTTCTGGAGCATTCGTCAGTCCAAACAGCATCACTAAGAACTCGTAATGCCCATACCTGGTCTTGAAGGCTGTCTTGTGCACATCTGCATCTTTCACCTTCAGCTGATGATACCCTGATCGAAGATCTATCTTAGAGAACACTGTAGCTCCCTGCAACTGATCAAACAAGTCTTCGATTCTAGGAAGTGGGTATTTATTCTTGATCGTTACCTTGTTCAACTCTTGGTAATCGATACACAGCCTCATGCTCCTATACTTCTTCTTTATAAAGAGCACTGATGCGCCCCACAGTGAGAAACTAGGGCAGATGAATTCCTTGTCGAGAAGCTCTTGAATCTGTTGCTTGAGTTCCAACATCTCAGCTAGAGCTAATCGGTACGGTGCCTTAGAGATTAGCACTGTGCCTGGCATGAGATCAATAGCAAACTCCACCTCTTTCTCTGGTGGAAGGCCTGTGATGTCATCAGGAAAGACGCCAGAAAAATCTCTTACTACTGGTACTTCAGATATAGACGGAGTGAGTATGTCAGGTGTTGAAATGATGCTGGCCAAGAAAGCCTGACAACCCTTGTGCATAAGTCTCCGTGCTTGCATGCAAGAGATCATGCGAGGGAAACTCCTCCATCTAGCTGGCTCGAAGAGAAACTGCTCCATGCCTAAAAGTCTTACTAACACTGACCTTTTCTGGAAGTCGATAAGGACTATGTTCTTCGTCAGCCAGTCCATTCTCAGAATGATATCGAATTCCGGCATCAGAAACACTATCAGATCGGCATATACCAGGTGGTCCTGCAGTTCTAGATCAATATCTCTGACCACGATGGTAGCTAACAATTCTTCCCCTGATGGGCTTGTCACTAAATAGCTCACGTCGAGTCCAATAGGCTTGACGTCTAGATGACTAGCGAACGTTTCTGAGATAAAGGAGTGAGTGGCTCCTGAGTCTATCAGGAATTTCGTGGATAATCTCTTTATGAAAATATTTCATGAGAGATGTTAGCACAACCCAAAACTTATACCCCCGAAATTATAACGTTAACCTCAAGCATAGTAGAAATTAATATCTCAAGTCGTTCAAAAATATCACTAGCACACCAATAATCCGAAATAAAATTCGAACATGCAAGACAAAAAATTAATCTGAATTAAATAAGTTAACAGTGTCGTGTTTAGGTTCGCCTCCTGGGCATGCATGGCGAACACTCTACCCTGAGTCGGCTGCCTCCACTATGGGCACTCCTTCAACATGTGGTCACTTGCCCCGCATTTGAAACACTTGTCTGACCTATATAAACATGGCCCCGAATGCTGGCGGTTGCACTTGGGCACACCGGGTGATCACCCGGCCTCTGTGGCGCCTTCTGCTGTGGCATAGGACCCTTGACCTTTGGCGGTCTCTAATATTGCTTCTTCCCTGGCTGCCCCTGGAACGGCCTCTTACACTGAGGTCGTTGTTACTGCTGTGGAGCCTGATAGGGCCTCTTGCCCTGCCTGTCAGCCTCAATATCCCTCTGATCATGTTCTGCCGCTAAGGCTTTTGACACGACAACCGTGTAGGTAGTAGGACCAGCAACTCGGACGTCACGGCGTAAGACCGGCCGCAACCCATCCATAAAATGCCTCAACTTTTCCCGAGCATCATTAGCTATTAGGGGTACAAAGTAACACCCCCTCTCAAACTTTCTCACAAACTCCGCTACGCTTCTGTCTCCATGTCGTAGCGCAATGAACTCTCTAGTAAACCTGGATCGTACTTCCTAATTGAAGTACTTGGAGAAGAACACCTCTTTGAATCCATTCAAGATCAAATTCTGCAGGTTAACTGCTAAAGATGCGCTCTCCCACCACTGTCTGGCATCCCCTGCTAGAAGGAATATGGCACACCTGACTCGGTCTGCATCCTGCAGCTCCATGAAGTCAAAAATCACTTCGATGGACTTAATCCATCCCTCTGCCACCATCGGGTCAGTCATCCCCACAAACTCCTTCGGATTCATCCTATACACTGCTTTTGGTCGGGGCCTAGCCCCTGCACCCACTGCTGTAGCCTGGTTCCCCGCAAACTGCGCGAAGAATTGCGTCATGCCTGCAAGCATCTGCGCCTGCATGTCTGGAGGTGGAGGTGGAGGTGGAGGATTGTCTCTCCCCTCCTCTCGAGGCTCTCTGATACATCCCTTGCTTCACAGTCAATCACACGTCTAGGAGACATTCTGTTCTAACCATTTACCCAACACGTAAACCCAATATGCATGAATATATTAACAACAACATAAGATGCACAAACTTTGAACTAAAAATGTGAACATGCTGAAATCATGACTCAATGCTTACTATGTAACATAATTCAAAACTTTAAAACTTACAGACTTGAGGTGTGACTTCATGAGCTTCTTGCAACTGGCAGTAGGCATAACCCTTTACAATAACACCGCTCTGATACCAACTGTAACGTACCGTAATTTTTGCTACTTAAAATTTGCGGAAAAATTAAAAAATTTATTAAATGAGTAGTCAAACTTCAAATTCGATAAAGTAAATCGTACGTCCCAAAAGTAGATGGAACAAAGATCTAAAAATAAAGTTTGACAAAAGTATTTGTTTAAAATCTCATAACCAGTAGCGTTCAGAGTATTTGACTTTTCACAAAAACTTAAAAACTTGGGCGGTCCTCGAGTCTAGCCTCTTGCTCAGTCCAAGCCATTTCCTTGGTCCCCGCCCCTAGTCTCCTCAACATCATCCTCACCTTCATCGATCAAGTCTAGTGAGTCTAAAGACTCAACACGTATAAACTGGCAGTAACGAGTAATACATAATAAAACCACATGCAACTTCAAAATAGAATGTACGTACTTGAAACTTGAACTTGAAATTAAACTTGAACATACATACATAACATAGACATGCCATAACGTGAAAACATTTCATAAACATGCTTGCATACTTGTACATATATAACTTCATCATTTTGTGTAGAGACATGTTTCAAAGCAAGTGACCCATAACATAATTCGCCTGATCAGACTAAACCACAGTACTGGGCTGACAGAGAAGATCCACTGTCACATACATGAGATCCACGTTCACGCTTTAACGGGTGGATTGATCCCCGTTCATGCTTTAACGCTTTCCAATCCTGATCTAAACTCGTTCATGATTTAAAGGGTGGATTAGTCTCAGGTCATGCTTTACTGCTTTCCATACACACTTGGTCACAAGACATTTAACATACCTCAAAAACTTGAAATATTTTTTTTGCACGTCGAACATACTTACTTTGCGTTAAGGGATTCGTTGGATTTTGCTTGGGGCCGCTGCTGCACATGCTAACATGAATTTCAACACTTAGCTTGCATAACTTAGACGTAGGTACTCGAGCTCACCACCGAAGTGCATAAATAGCTTATGACATTCTAGATCACTCGGGACTTGACCTCGTTTAATCATACTAATCATGATATCAAACCCAGAAACCAAATCTAAGATGACGTGCAAACATTTCCCAACCATAAAAGACACGAACTTACTATTTGGACTTGAAAAGAAGTGGGAAGCAAATACTCGGTCAGAAGGAGTGGCACTCGGGCGGTAAAACATTACCGCTCGGGCGCTGAGCTTAAAAATAAAAACTCTCGACAGAATGTGTGGCGCTCGGGCGCCGAGGGTACTGTACTCTGCGGTTGAGAAGCTTATTCTCTCCAAATTCACAGTGAACGGCGCCTCGAGACCCATCATAGGACACTATGATCCTGACTCGACTCCATAAAAATGTCCCAAACATTCCCAAAAAAGCGACGCACCACACGCAAATCATTACAACCCATAACTCAAATTTTGACACCAAAATAGTTTTCACGACTACTCGTTCTCCCAAATGCCTAACGACGCAAAACAAAACATCAATGAACATCCCAACATCATTAACAACGTACCTAACGCAACAGCGATCACCCGTCAATCCCCAACGAAGCCTGCAACCATAAAATTTCAAGAGCGCATCAATATCATAATTTTCAGAAAACACAGTTTGAGCAGTCCCACAAAAAACGTCATGACTCACTCAATTTTTATCCAAATATTTCGAATTTACTGTCAAATCGAAGGTATTGAAAAGTCCTACGATTTTTGTGTTAAAATGTTTCTCAGAATTACGACAAAAAAATAGCAGTTTTTAAATTGACAGAAAAAACGTTATTTGAGATCCAAAAATGGTTTCAAAAGTGATCCAAACATGATTGCTCAAATTTCTACATATCACATATGTATTTTCTCACATAAAAACATCGTAACACATAATATGACTAGATCGACGCAGGAAAAATAGAATATACATGCCTTTTGATATTTAAAACTTACGATACGGCAATACCGAAGCGGAGACAGAGCGAAGCTTGATCCAGGACGAACGTGGCACTATCTTCTTGCAATAAAAATCACCGAAAACTAGTTGGAAATTCAAATGGGAGTGGCGGCTGCTCTAAGGTGGAGGAACCCTAGGTTTTTGCTCTCCAAAATATAGAAGATCTGAAATAAAATGTGTAGGTGTGTGTTGTGTGTTTTGGTGTGTGTAAAAACGTGTAAGTGAGTGTGTGAAACATGTGTGTGTTTTAAATTAGGAGTAATTAGTGCTAATTTAACTAATTAAAATGCTAACAAAATTTAACTCACACTAATTTTTAACAACTCCTCAATTAAAAATAAATATACCTTAATTTTCTAAAATTCTGCTTTTTGCCAAATAGTAGGGGTGTCAATCGGGTGGAATGGGTCGGGTTGCGGGTCCCGCGAAATTTTATTTTATTTTTTCAACCCGACCCAACCCGAACCCGGAGCAACCCGAAAACCCCAACCCGAACACGAACCCGTATAACCCGACTCAACTCGTCTAACCCGCATAACCCGAATTTTATTAATTTTTTTAAAAAAATCAATGAAAAAATTCAAAAAAAATAAAAAAAATAATAATATTTTAATTTAAACACATAATAACAAAATTTTCGATTTAAATTTGAATGTTTAATCGTAGAAAATTAAAAGTATATTTACTAAATCAAATAAAAAATTATTAAAAAAAAATATATGCAAAATAAATATTAAATGATGAAAATTTATCATATAAATTTACAATAAATTTTGTTCAAACATACAATATATAAAAATATAGGTAATATTTTCAAAAAAAAAGTTCGAGGGTCAACCCGCGACCCAACCCGAAACCCGCCTAACATGGCACTAACCTGAATCCACCAAACCCCAACCCGAACCTGCTTTTTTTCTAGTTGGGTCGTGTCGGGTTGATGGGTCGTGTCGCATTTTGACACCCCTACAAAATAGAATGCACAAAGCCAACTTTGGATGTTTCAAAATTATAAACTCACTAATTACATAATTTAAGCTTTAAAATGCTAAATTAAATAAATTATTTAAAACCCCACATTCTCAACTTAAAATAAAATACCGTATTTTAAAATTACCAAACTCGTCGCCGGTCTCCTTCCCTCGATCCCGCATCGAATAATTGTCTGAAACATGAAACTCGAAAAACATATTAACGTGCATCACATAAATATAAATAATTTAAAAGAAAGCAAGTTTCACAAATTATGCATCACTAATCTCATTTAGAAACTTAATAAATGATTTAACAATTAAATAAATGCATGGGTTTTACGTGTACTGAATTTTGAGATGTACAATATCTATATGATAGTGTCGGCAAAGTGTCATCAACCTCCAAATCTCAACCAATCAATCATAGGGGCCACAAATGGCTATGCTTTTATAAACCACATAATCTCAAACATAGTATCATGCTCAAAACCTCAGAATCAAAATCCAATGATATAAAAATATCCCAGGATAATGTGCATGTCATGTGTCAATGTATGTATAAAATGATGTGTGTTAACAAAATATTTATTTTATACGTTGATTTACCAATCAATAATGTATGACACATTAAATCAATTAAGGCACATAGACATACATTTTCATTCAAATCAATCAATCATATATCAATTGATACGGATACATGCTGTATGTTACTCGGTCACAACATACTTTATTTCTGATTATCCAAACTTGATATCTTCGATGTTGGATGGAATCTACACAATTCCATGTATTTCTTTTTCAGTTTCTCATTCGATATTTCAAATATGTTTACTAGTTTATTTTCTATGATTCTTCAATCAGTTAAACTAAGTGGAAGTATAAGACTGGTCCAAAGAAGACCTCATTATTTAATTATTTTATGACTTAATATTATGTTATTCTAATTAATTTTACTACTTTAATTATTTGTTTCACCCCAATTCAAGTGTTACCGTCAAAATTCTCCATTAGCATTAACTTCATAAAATTGCAGTGTCATTATATAATTGATACTGGAGAATTATTTTATTTTACACGCATCGCTAAATGGACATTCTCATAAACATGAGTCTACACATCATAATTTAAAGTTTTAAACTTGAGAGAAACCCACTTATGACAAAGGCAAAAATTTGTGTGAGACGGTCTCACGGGTCGTATTTTGTGAGACGGATCTTTTATTTGGTTATGTTAAGAGTATTACTTTTTATTGTGAATATCGGTAGGATTGACCCGTCTCACAGATAAAGACTCATGAGACCGTCTCACAAGAGACCTACTATATGACATAAATTCTCAATTAAAGTAAGAAACCTTAGAACTCACCTCGAATACTTACTAGCTATGTCAAGAGTGAATATTATGCCGCTTGTTTTAGTGTAAAATTTACATCAAAAATAGATGTTGTGGTTGTAGATGACCTAATTAATAAAGGATATGAAGATTATGAGTCCCATCTGATTTTTCCCTATTTATCTGCTGCTTACAGTACTTTTCGAAAAAAAAAATGACATAGATACAAAATAAAATGGAATAAAACATGAGGCAGTGGCTGTGAGTCTATCTTAGATATCACTGCACATATACAAAATAAAATGACAAAAGCACCAATTTAACAAGAATCAAGGATTTGTACGTGTAGATTTCTCTTAAAATATCATTTTACACTTAAAAATTAATTGACTATTTGTTAAAAATTAATTAACTATTTTTTAAAATTTTTAATAGACTATTTCAAATTTAATTGGCTAACCAATTACAATTACATTATGAGTTGATTCACATTTCACAATTTATATAATTAACGTGAAACAAATCATGGGGTCTCACGAGACTCTCTTTCGAAATCGCAACAAAGAAAAACTTGGTGGTATCATCATGCTCTCGACAACTAACGATGGAGAGGAGAAGAAATCGGATATAGAAAGAAATAAAAAAAGAAATCCGACCCATATCGAAACTTATACTAAGTTTCTGCTCAAAAGAGAAGAAAATAATTAATTAATTAAATTTACGTCAACTTTACGATTGATAAAAGACCTGACAACTTTTAATAATGTGATGTGTACACTTAACTTTATTATTTTTGGGCACTGGAAAAAGACGTAGCCGCTGGTATTATACTATTTTTAGCAATTTATTCGTTATATATCATAATGTGTTACGTCAAGGCGTAGAAATAATCACAATTTTCTATGGACTAAACCAATTACGGTATATTATATTTTGTGACCGCAATTTCTATATTTTATATAAAAAAATAATTGAAGTACTCTTTATCTCACGTGAGTTTATAAAAAAAATTTGTTCAAGCTTTTAATAGACTTCAATAACAATTTGTACTTATTTGAGTTAACTATTTTTGTAAATATATCACGGATATGAAGTACAATTACGTTTATGTGGATTTGGGTCAGGGACGTGACAATATTTCAATCATATAAGGCATAGTTTGGTATAGATGATAGGATAAACATGTGATATATAATATAATGATACGTTAATGATAAATAAGATGTATGATACTATAATTAATGTTTGGTATGATTTTAATAAGAGTGATTGAATTTATATATTAGATTGTAATAACAAAATTAACCTTATCATAATAAATTTTATAATTTCAAAGTTGTTGATTGAGTTCATATTTCTTATCTGTTCATGCGCCGACAGTGCTTGCATGATTTATTTATTTTTACCTAATTTTATATATTATATAAATATGTTTTACAAAAGGAAACTTTAAATATTTGTAAAAAAAAAATCATTTATATAATTATCTCGAGTTCAAAACACTATTATTTTGATAATATATAAAAATAAATAAAAATATATGATAGGGTTTATGATTTTATATATTGAAGACAATTAAGTTATTTATGGTATTTTTTATCATTAAAATAAAATTATCACATCTTATAAAAAAAATATTGTGTGAAGATGGTTGGTCCTAGGCTCTAGCGAGGGCAAAAGGGAATATATTGTATGCTTCAATAACAAAAATTTCAAAAAGTGATAATGTAAGTTGGTAGAAATAGGATTTTTTGGTCCTCTTATAATTAATTAATAAAGTTTTGTTTTAGTACGATAATTGGTTTTATTTCTTTTTTTTTTTACGAAATCTCACATGACATCGACTCTGAATATAAGAATTTCGATGGAAAAAAAACCAAAAGTGAAAAAAAAAATCAATTTGTAATATATTCTATACGAACAATTTCTTTTTATTAATTAGAGTAATTTGGACATGGCCCAAATCTGCTAATGGGGTTGGCTAATTAACCTTAAACTTCATCTCAAGTCGTGATTTGTTCCAACATAAACTCAGATGTATATGGAGATCGAGAATTTTGACCATTAATTTTTCTTTTTTCTTCAATTATCGTTATTGATCTAACAAGTATATCATATAACGAACATGCGTATTGCAAAACATTCCTGAAACAAATATTAAATATGTTCAAATTAATTTTGAGCCCGTACGTATAATAATTGTGAAGGGAAACCAACTTGTACAATTTTGAGTTTTGGTCTACTAACTTTTCAAAATTTGGTTATGGTATGCTTAAATTTTAAATTTCGGTTATTTTGGTCCAATGATTGATAAAATGCAAAAAAAAAAAAAATGCTAACATGGTTAAAAAATATTGATATGGTATCGAAAATTGTTGGCTTATCAAATGTCACGACAACAATTAGACAAAATGACTGAAAATTTGTACCAAAACTAAACTTCGACAAAAAACGCAAAATTGGACAAGATAATGGACCAAAAAACAATTTTTCCTAATTGTGAATGTTAAGTTAAATTATACACACGCATATTGTTATCCAGAATTATGACTGACCCAACTCCTGAAAGCCCAAAAAACAAATATCTATGGAGATAAAGTGAACCCAATTCATTGAAAAAGAATGTGATGAAAAAAAACTGGGTTCCCAAAGAAGTGATATTTGATGAAAAACAATGGTGCCTAAGGTGAAGAACAAGAATCGTCTCCAAGAAGTCATAAATAAGTCTTGGATACCTTGTAATATGATTTTTGAAGCCAAAGAGAGAATAAAAATGTTTCAAGAAGAAGGGTAATCACTATTATAAGAAGAAGAAAACTGAAAGTTGGGGGAATACATGGTATAATAGAGGATCTATAGCCAAAAATTCGGTGAGCCGGTACTTTGGAGGAAGTTCGTTTTCTAAGGAATTGGATGATGGAAGAAGCGCGGACCAACAGAAACTCGAAAGGATGCTTTGAAAACACCATCCCCGATTAACCATGAAAAAGTTGAGATGGATATGAAAAAATGATGAAAATGTATTTGATTCCCAAAGAAATGATATTTAAGGTAAAAGACTCATGTTCAAAGTAAGAAAGAATTCGCTTAAAAAATAAATAAAAGAGTGTTGGTTGCCCATAGATAAGATGTTTAAAATGAATGATAGGTACATAAGAAGTTCAACCAGAGAGAATCATTTTAGTGGGTGTAAAGCACTTGAAAGATGAGGGAACACAAGGGGCAATACGGGATCCATGGACAAAAGGCCAAAGAATCAGAAATACCATCGAAGATCATCAACTATAAAACCATGGAGCCAAGAATATTCTAGGAGATCAAAGATTGAAAGATCGGGGATCATTGATTATGGTGGAGGACTACTGGCCTCAAATATAAGAAATTAACAAATCATTCTTCAAAGATCAAGAGAGTCAACTTAGGTCGAAGATTTTAGCTCAATATGGAATATCTCGACTGTAAGGCCCGAGAAATTTATCATGTTAATCCGAAATGATTTCTTGATTAATTGATGTAATTATGGGCGAAAGGAATTAGACCGGGAAAGATGAGAACAGACGCGAAATTTGTGCGAAGGAGATGCCATACGCGCACATGCGCGAGTTGGTGCGCACACATGCGCGGTTTTGGCAGAAGACTCCGCGTATATGCGCGGTGTGAGGGCGCGCATGTGCGCGAGGTGTCCAGTAGCCTAGGGGAGTGCTCGGCGCATATGCGCGACGTGAACGGGCGCATATGCGCGAGCAGGGCAGAGAAGTTGGCGCACATGCTCGGCGTGAATGCGCGTATATGCGCGAGTTGCATTGCACGAGACAGTAGGTCTCGCACATATGCGCGACGATGGGGCGCGCATATGCGCGAGCTGTCGTGACGAAGACGCGCCGAGAATTTTTGTGTCTCGCGCATATGCGCCGTTGTTGGTCGCGCATATGCGCGAGACGTGCAGAACATGCTTGTAGCCACCTGCCCTTGTATGCGACGTGTGTGTATATATATAAGCAACGTCCATTACTCAGAATCAAGAAAAGAGTAGCCGAGGAAAGCTCAGGTTCTGATCTACGATCTGGTCATCTGGTTTGTAATCCGAGCACAGCACCGTGTTCCTAGCGACGACAGCTACAACGGGACATAAGTTTCATTGAGTTCTGATATCGTTTGAAATTATGATATTGTCAGAATTGAATATGAATCATATATGGTGTTTCTGATACAGTGGACATCGTATATTTGAAGTCGATTAAAGAATAGCCTGTTTATGTAATTGTTATGATTTTCAGAGTTGATTTGATTGAGATTCGATATCAGATTTGCATTATCGTTGAAATTATGAGTTATATCAATAGTTATTATGAGTTCTGGTATTATTTCTATGATGTTGGAATTGACGGGGTTACGCAGACTGTACTGTTATGCCGTCGAAACATCTGTGGGTTGATATTGATCAGATTCAGTAGTGACTTCGATTATATCGTGATATCGTCGATATGGATTAGATTGTGTCTTGATTCGATAGTGATCAGATTATGTTTTGATTTGTGTATTGATCAGAACAGGCTTTGAGTTAAGCGGTATATTGACACGGTCTATTTGATACTGTTATTTCAGATTTGATATGGACAGACTTGACTTCGATACTTCGACTTCGTCAGACTGTGAAGATAAATGTATAAATTAATGTTGAGTTGGGATTGCACAACTCGAGTGATGTTTGACTCGAGTTTCCCTAAATCACATACCTTACTTTATTGCATTGATATTTGCATTGATTTGATTGATGTACTTGTTTTCTTGAATTATAGATAGCAAGTACTAGACGAATAATCTTGTGACAGAAGTACCTGATAGTGGTGGGATCGCCACGGGCACATTGCACGATGTCATAAGATGGTATAGGAATCTTGGGACAGATGTGCCTGATAGTGGAGGGATCGCCACGGGCACATTGAACTTTGTCACAAGATAGGATATTGGTGAAAATGCCAAAAGTCTGTGACGGTTAGGTCAGGACACCGGACGTTTGGCTATATCGGAGTGGATAGAACTGGGGTCTTTTCTATTACTCGTATTCGTATGGAAAGAGCCAAAGTCCGTGAATAAGAACATACCACCACCCCGATCGGGAGTGTAGGTAGGTGTATGTTCTTATTCCGAACGGGATCCCTAGATTAGGACTGAGTCGAGTCTGAGTCTGAGAATCACGAAGAGTGATTCATTGCTTGATATTGAATTATGTTCCTGATAATGATACATGTTTAGAATATGATTTATTCTTGATAGTGATTCATGTTTAAGAATATAATACATGTGAGGAATATTTGATTTATGTTTCTGATTTTTATACATGTTAGGAATACCTGTTATATGCTTTATATTATTTTTATAATTGCATGTATACATGGTTTATACTGAGAATATAATTCTCACCGGAGTTATCTGGCTGTTGTCTTGTTTGTATGTGTGCATGACAACAGGTGGGACATGATAAGGGACAAGAAGAGAACGAGGCGGGATTAGATAGCATGGAGATCCGGGCTCAGAAATGGACTAGGATTCAGTACTTGATCTATAGTAATTGAAATCTAGTTTAATAGGAATGTATTAAATACTAGACTGGTACTTTAACTGTAATATGTAAATTAAATGGATTTACATTACGTTTTCGATGTGTATGTTTAAAAAAAAAATTTATGTCTTACATTACTTAATTGTTTCATTTGATATTAAAAACGATTAAAGAAATGATTAGCGTCCGGGTCCCCACATCGAAGATATAGGTTGGGGGATCAGAAGCATCTTCAAGTAAATACTCAAGAGATTACCGATCATCTCACTCAAAAGATCAATTCAAGGGCCATGTAAAAATAATAATGGCGGCTGGAAAACTTCCATAAATGTCAACTTTCACCTCCTGAAATTCAACATATATTTTTCGAATAAGGTAAAACAATTGAAGAAGGAAGGTAAAAAATTAAAGTTATTGGGTGAAAGGATGATGATGAGGAACTGATACTTGAGGGAAATGTTCATGAAGCATAATACAGTTTCCAAAAGAAGTAATGAAGTTGCAGTCAAAAGATCTATACATGGCTTGTACTCATTGTTAGAGTAGGTGCCCGTCGAGCCAACTGTTGGCCGAGTGTTCACAATGAAACTCTATGTATAAGCAATCTTTATTTTAATAATATTTGAAATTATTATTTTGGCAAATCTTTATCTGTATACCCATGCTAGTTGCATAGATAAAGACCTTGAATATTCAAATAGTAGAAAGAATATGAGATGCTCATATGATGAGTATCATGAAACTCATATTTGGAATACTGTATATTCTAAACGGTTCTTAGTCGATTCAGCCGCCACTAAGAAGGATATAAGTCGCTCGAGTTAGAGACTAGTATATGCGATGTGAGTGCCATGTTTCATTGGTAGGGGACATTGTGATGTCCGAGCATGCAGATAGGTGCTCCTGGTAGAGTGCACTGAACAACCCTCCATAAAGGACTTTCCAAGTGGTTCTCACTTATCGAGTGAAAACGTCCTAGTTTATGGTTGTACACCATTAGTCCTTATGACCCGGGACAACATTGAGACTCTATGTGCTAGAATTACACTTTGACTTGTTTACCGACTCTCATGGGGTCATCAGGTGGCAAGGTTGGGTGTTCTGTCGAAACATATAGGAGTCGATGCATTGTAGTCGGGGATTCACCGCTTACCTTCGGGTATGGATATCCTATGTGTTATCATTTGTATGTAGGTTGAAATCTCTGATCAGAGTATGGTGGTAATTATGAAAGGGGTTTCATAGATTACACCATCGATGCAACTACGACATGACACATAGTATCGATTCATTGACAACTCTCGAAAAACCAATGGTTGTCGAATCGGTCGGGATATATGAGTTGAAGGGACCGTACTGTACGCTAACCATAATTGAATGGTTCTTGCAGACACTATCATTTGATACCTAGGGAATCATGTAAGCGATGCAGCTAGGCGTTTAACATGATTGGTTGGGTACTATCAGACTTGAGTTCTGACGTTCTTGTTATCAAGATGTTGATAAGTAAGAATGGAGCAATTGGGGTATGCTCATATAAGGACATGTTTAGTCCGAATCACATAGAGATGTGAACCCACGGCTAGTTGTATCAGTGAACCATTGAGGGCCACACAAGTACTAGCTTTCTAGATCCCGTTGAGAAGTAAAAATAGTTCAATGTGTTGAACGGCTTATAAAGGAGTTTATAAGCGTAAGGAAAATTAGAAGTATGACTTCTATAAAAGAGAAACTAGTTCAATGTGTTGAACGACTTATAAATGAGTTTATAAGACTAAAGAAAAATAGAAGTATGACTTCTATGAGAGAAATGTAAATTTTAATTTATGGAAGTGTTCCTAAATTAAAAGTTGGCCAAGTGAATAATGTATTTGAAAATTGTGATTTTCATAAACATTATTATGGACTTAATTAAATTAATTCAAGTGTTGAATTAATTAAACACTAGTGGACCTAGTAGAGTCCAAATAATTAAATTAATTCAAGTGTTGAATTAATTAAATCATATTGAGTCTTGTAGAGCTCAATTTAAAATTAATTATTTAACTAGTGGGACTTGGGTAAATTCAAGTAATGTTTAATTAGTTTCAAATATGTTTGAGATAATTAAATTTAGTTCATGGTTTTTAATTTGTTAAAAACCATATAATATATATGCATGCATGGGAGGTGAAGGGTTGGGAGACAACTTTTTCTATTACCAAGGCTTGGCATGCAACTTTTTTACTTTAACTTTTCCCACAACCAAAAAAATGTCTCTCCTTCTCTCCTAGCATGAATAGTGACCGAAAATACTATTCATCCTCTCCAATTTTTTTTGTTCTTCAATTGTTGAAGAAACACTACACTTCTCAAAGAAAAATGCTCTAATTTTTCTAGTGCAAAATTAGAGTGGTTCTAGCTAGTTGGTGGTGGGCCTAATTTTGAAGGAAAGATTCAAGAACAAGGAGAGCTTGTAGATAGTTTCTACCATTGAAGAGCTAAGGTGTTTACACCTTAGTTGGAGCCATACATCAATCCTTGTGATTGATAGGTACATTTCTTAACACACTATGAATGTCATTTTGTGTTTTATTGTATTTGTTACACAATTTCATGGGGGTGGCCGAAATTTCTCTTTTATAATTCGTTTTTTTTAAATTCCGTTGCGCTTCCGGTCACCGTAACCGATCCCCTTTCACTCATGTGGAAGATCAAAGTTGTCCGTGTATTTAAGGTAAGTTTTCTTTGAGCCTTAAGATGATTTTGAATTTAATAGGATTATATTCTTGGATTTTTTGCTCTGGATGCTGTAGTTTTTTGGTGAGTGTAAAGACAAATCCTTCATTCTCTGTTGATTTCATTGTGAAATCTTCGAAATGTTTAGAATAGAAATTCACGACTGAGTTCAGTCTGTAAAATCTTCGAAATCTGAAATCTTCGAAATGTTTAGAATAGAAATTCACGACTGAGTCCAGTCTGTGAAATCTTTGAAATTTTTAGAATAGAAATTCACGACTGAATTCAGTCTTATGCATCCCTTGTGTTTGCTTCAGTTTGGTTGTGTTGTCTTTATAAGCCTTCAGATATTCACATGAAATTCTGGTTAATGGACAATTACCAGTCTGAAATTTTAATATCCATTTATCTTAGCCATCCATTCTATATGATGTCTTGTGGAAAGTAGGTTGTGCAACGATTTTTATTAGTTTTTATATATTTTGTTTATAACGTGTATGAAAGAATTCTGCATGGATGTGTAGAATAGGTTTATAAGTAATTCTTTGTAAATAATAGTGAAACACTTGTGAATAAATAAAAATGATTATTCGTCGATTTTCTGTAGTTTACTATATTCTTTGGGGAGTTGTTTTGGTTTTTTTGACCAAGTTAATAGTAAAGTAACATCAGTTTTTGCACACCTTGATGATTTGGTGAATGTTGTTAGAAATGTGTTGTTCAACTGTTTGTTTGTAAGAAAAATCAGGTAGTTTGTAACAAGTATTGATGACATGTTTGTATATAATGTTGAAGAAAACAGGCTTGTTAGTCATTTTTTTAGTTTTTAAGAAAATTTGAGTAGAATTTTTACTGCAAATATGACTTGCCAAAAATACAAGTACATATAGACAAATCTCAAACAACATGTATAATGTTAATAACATGTTTCCAAGAACAATGTTAGTGTAGAACCCGAAAAATCAGATTACGTATAAGTCATGCATAATTTTTAGTATTTAAATTAAAAATGAATTTTATGAATATATGAAGTGTTTTATTTATTTTAAAAGTAGATGTTTAGTTTTAGCTTTTCAGGATAAATACGAGATGCCGGACCGAAGTTTGGAGATTTGAGATAAGATTAATAATAAGAAAATATTCCTAAATTTATTTTAAGACAAGGAATAATTTAATTTAAGAAATAGAAGGTTGTAAAATTTATCTAATTAATTAGAGCTAAGTTGGTAAATAAGTTCTTTAGGTTAATATTTAATTAAAGCTTAAAGTAAAATGTGTAAACCAGGGAGGATGAATTAATCTAAGTATAATATATTCAAGAAATTAATCATATCATTTGAATATTTAAATTTGAGTTCATGAATGCCATGCAAGATTCTAAACTAAATTAATTTGTTAATGCATTAAAATATATATAATAGAGGTTTAAAATCTTAAACAATTAAAATGCAAGATTTAAACCATATCATACCATGCAAAAATTAAGAAGAAATCGGTCAACACTTTAAAAAAATTCAAATGTGTAGCAAACCCCATTCAAATCATCACTAAATGGTTTTTATAGTGTATTCATTTCCCACTTTTAAACTCGATAATTATGGGTAATACATGCACCATAATTCTTCAAAACTCCTCAACCTGTTATGCTAACAAATCAACGTGTAGATGCAGCAATAATAAGAATAAAAAACAACGACAGCAAGGGAATGGAAAGCAATTCAAATTCCATTCAACTTCTTGACTTGTAACCCCCAACTTAATGTATATTATGACACCTTTAACACCTCCTATAACACTCGTATTCAGTGTCTAGCAAACCCACACTCTCACCTTCAAAAACATCAGAACAATAGCAGCTTAGAATCGAGATACACCACCAGAAACAAGAAAGAAATCCAACTCCGACTCCGCCGCTCGTATTCGTCGTATTGATTTGTTTTTTTTGCAAAACAAATCCCAGGAATGTATATTTTATTTCTTTGCTCTTCAAACAAGTCCTATAGATATTTTTAAACCAATATATAATCATTATTCATGCAACATCATGAAATGGACAGCAACTTTGCAACAAAAAAAAATTTCTGTGCATGCCTCTCGGTTGATGCTCATGTTTCACGTTTGAAGTGTTTTGTTGGTTTCATGGGTTGCCTCGGTTTCAGGCACTCAAGGCTGCTTCTAGGCATAATTTAGAATGTGTGAGGATGTTGTTGGTTCATTGGTTTGAGTCCATACATTTCAAACAAGAGCATGACAACAACTATTTTCCATAAGCTGCAGAAATGGGTCACGATTTTTGTCATTGAGTGGTTAAGGTGTGTGTTCGAATCTTGGCTGTCCTAGAGACTGTAGCCATGGTTATAACCATCCCTTATCATGTCTAGGACATGACCAAATCACCCTTTCAAGGTTTGGTTCACGGCTTCATCAGATTTTTACACTTACATGGCAAATGTCCCTCGGTTTTGAAATTTCTGAAATCTGTAGGAGGCAGCTTCGGTTTTGGAGTGTTGTGTGGTTTGTGGTTGGCGTCTAGCCCATAGCCATGGTTCATACAACACTCCATCATGTCTAGATCGAGTCATGGTCGATCAAATGGCCAATGGAACGACCCAAGACAGTAAAACAAGTCAATACATCACACTACACAGAAAGTGGCGTTCTCGATTTGTAGCTGTGATTGTCCCCTCGGTGTTTTCTTGGGTTGTGGTTGGCTTTTAGCCCGTAGCCATGGTCCAAGCCATGCCTTAGAATGTTTGTAAGAGTCTTTGGTCGGTGGTTCAAGCCAATGGTCATTAAATTTCAGATTTTACACCACAAACACACAAGTTGCTACTGCTGTATTTTGACAGCAACTTTCAGTTTCGGTTTTGGTGCTTGTTTGAGTTCTTGGTTGGCTTTTAGCCCATGGTCTTGGACTGGACAGTACCTTAATGAGTTAAGAAAGTCATGTTTTTGGCCGTTTGTGATTCGGTTGAGTTTAGAGGTCGTACGAGAATTTACGGTGCAATGTGCCAAAATGACTCTAGAAAGAGTGTTTTATGTTTTTGGATTCCATTCACCAATTTTCGTGTACAGCTATCCTCATGGTTATTTTTCAGTATCTTAGGGGTATTTTAATCATGATTAAACTTCTGTTTAATGTTGGTTTGATTTGGTATGGAGCCATGATCTAAAATCAAGTTATTGGTTCTAATCATCTCGTTTTTGGTTCTATTGTTAAGTTTTGGTCAAGATAAGAATATTTGCATGTGTCACATATTAGAATTAGGTTGCAGCAATCCTGGGAGCGATCCAACTCATCTGGTAAAAATAAGATTATAATTATATTACGTGCATAAAAATATAAAATGTTTATTTTTGAGATATATGCGACATGTCTTGTGGCCACCTTACGTTATGGGTTTGGAAGTCGGCAGGTGCAACCGAGGACCTCTCCACCCGGTGACTTACGACGGGTTTACGATTATGAATGGGTACGGATATCCAGTCCAAGGGCTGTGGTGATCTCTACCGCCCAGTATACTGTGGTTTAGTCTGATCAGGCGCTCATGTTATGTTATGGGCCACTTGCTTAGAAACATTATCTCTACCAGAAAATTATGATATGATATGACAGAGATCTATTGAGAAAAGTTTTTACGTATGATTTTCAGATATGCACGTAGTTATAATTATTCATGATACGATTTTCACCATGCGTTTTACGATACCATATTTTTACGTTGCATGCGATTTTATGGTATATTTACTTGTTATTCACGATATATACATGTTGAGTCTTTAGACTCACTAGACTTGTTTGTTGTAGGTATTGATGAGGTCGAGACTGCGGGCGGAGACCAGTGAGCTATTTTGGGGCAACAGTAGTAAACCCGAGGAGCTCATGTTTTAGTTTATGCACCTTTTAGCGTTCAAACTAAATTTTATTATGTTGGATTATTTAAAGTTGTTGGTGGAAATACAATGTTGACTTCCGCTGTAATTTTAAAGTTAAAATTATTTACATTTTTATTTTATAAATGATGCAAGATAATTATTTATTTGGAAATTTTTTTAATAATTCCGCTAAAATATGAATACGAAAT
The DNA here is from genome assembly GCF_022965805.1 of Primulina eburnea. Lineage (NCBI taxonomy): Eukaryota > Viridiplantae > Streptophyta > Magnoliopsida > Lamiales > Gesneriaceae > Primulina > Primulina eburnea. Next base: position 9,927,742 of record NC_133113.1, on the reverse strand, counting down.
ACGTGCCTTTACAGTTGGTATCAGAGCCAATGATCTTGTCAAGGGTTGTACTACTACTGCTCTCGAGAATCTCATGAAGTCACGTCTTCGGTCTGTAAGTTTTACGATTACGCATTTCGTTTAAAGCATGAAATATTTTATGTCAATATTACGATTATGCAGTATTTATTTAAATTTAAAGAAAATAGTGGAGTTATGCATGTTGGTTACGTATGAGTTATAATTATGGAACAGCATGTCTCCTAGACGCATTACTGATCGCACGGGAGGTGATGAGCATCGTCATGAGAACGAGGAGAGAGATTTACCACCACCCCCTCCACCAGACATGAATGCCCAGATGCTAGCTGGGATGACTCAGTTCTTCGCACAGTTTGCGGGGAACAATGCAGTGGAAGCCAGACAGACGGGGCCGGAAGCTATCTATGAGCGGTTCAGGAAGATGCGACCGAAGGAGTTCTTAGGGACGTTAGATCCTATGGCTGCCGAGGGCTGGATTAAGTCCCTTGAGGTTATTTTCAGTTCATGGGGCTCGAAGATGGAGATAGGGTTCGTTGTGCGACTTATCTGTTTGGAGGAGACGTTCGCTTGTGGTGGGAAAAAGCATCCGTAGCTTTGGATTTGGCTACTTTGAGATGGACGCGTTTCACAGAGGTATTCTACTCTAAATATTTTACCAAAGAGGTGCGTTCCAGGTTGACCACAGAGTTCATGACCCTGAGGCAGGGAGACTTGACTGTTACGGAGTTCATCCGTAAGTTCGAGAGGGGATGCCATTTTGTACCCCTAATTGCTAATGATGCTAGAGCCAAATTGAGGCATTTTCTGAATGGTCTGCGGCCGATATTACGCCGTTGATGTTAGGGTGGCTGGCCCTACTACCTATAATGTTGCTGTTTCCAGAGCTCTAGTGGCAGAGCAAGACCAGAATGATATTGAGCGCGATCGCCAGGGTAAAAGACCATTTTAGGCACCACACCGTCCTCCTCAGCAGCAGCACCAGAATAAGAGACCTTTCCACGGTCCACCTAGGATCAGAGGGCAGCAGCAGCAACAGCAGGGACGAGCAGTCCCGAGGATAGTGGAGTATCCAGTCTGTGCCAAGTTCTCACGTCGTCATGCTGGGACTTGTATGTGTGGTTCGGAAAAGTGTTACAAATGTGATAGTACCGACCACATATTGAATAATTGCCCTCAGAAGAATCTGCCTACCCAAGGCAGAGTTTTTGCTCTCCATGCTGCGGAGACTAACCCGGAGACGATGCTCATGAGAGGTATCCTAAATCTTTAAATTTCATTTGAAGTTTAATGTTTTGGGTTAAGATTTTGAACTTAGAATTTATGATAGGATTGCATGTTCTAATCAGTGTTAGCTATGGGAATTTAGGTTAAAAGAACTTTGACCTTTGCATGTCTATAAGCATAGATCTTGTAAAACTATTGGGTTTAGCATGATATTCCAATCTTGCAGGGAGAATCTTTATAGCCGATTCAGCTACAAAAACCTTGATAGATTCAGGGGCTACTCATTCATTCATTTCAGAAACCATTGCAAATTCTCTCAAGATCAAGATAATTGGAATAGACATAGCGTATTCACTAGCATTGCCTTTTGGAGAGGAAATGACAGCTACTAATGTGATCCGAGATATAGACCTTGAACTTTATGGTAATCTTGTGTATGCGGATCTTATCGTTCTGCCGATGCTAGAATTTGATCTCATTCTGGGGATGGACGGGCTATTGAGGAACAAAGTTTTGATTGATTTCCAGCGGAGATCTGTTCTAGTCCGACCGCCTGGGATGGAACAATTCTTATTCGAACCAGACATGTATTTTAATTTACCGCGTATAATACCTTATGTCCAGGCTAGGAAACTCATGCATCGAGGGTGCCAAGCATTTTTAGCTACTCTTGTATCTGTTCCCGAGACGCCCAAACATTCAGCATCCGATGTTCCAATTGTCCGAGATTTTCTGGACGTTTTTCCTGATGACGTCACTGGTTTGCCACAGGTGCGAGAGGTGGAATTTTCTATCGAGCTTATGCCAGGTACCTCACCGATTTCAAAAGCACCGTATCTATTAGCACCGACAGAGATGGCAGAACTCAAGAAGAAGATTCAGGAACTTCTTGACAAGGAATTCATTCGCCCGAGTTTTTCGCCATGGGGAGCGCCAGTCTTATTTGTGAAGAAGAAGGATGGCTCGATGAGCCTCTGCATTGATTACCGGGAGTTAAACAGAGTTACAGTGAAGAGAAAATACCCACTTCCAAGGACTGAAGATTTATTTGATCAGTTGCAGGGAGCTTCCCTATTCTCTAAGATTGATATGCGTTCTGGGTATCATCAGCTACGGGTGAAAGACGCCGATGTTCTCAAGACTGTTTTTAGGACTCGGTATGGCCACTTCGAGTTTCTTGTGATGTCGTTCGGTTTGACGAATGCGCCAGCGATTTTCATGGATCTCATGAATCGCGTATTTCAGCCGTATCTTGATCAGTTCGTGATAGTATTCATAGACGACATTCTTGTCTACTCAAAGAATCAAGAGGATCACATCAGACATCTGACCACAGTATTGCAGACCTTACAAAAGCACAAGCTATTCGCGAAGTTCAGCAAGTGCGAGTTCTGGTTAGAGAAAGTGGCGTTCTTAGGCCACGTCGTTTCTAGCAGCGATATTGAGGTTGACCCGACGAAAGTTGCAGCAGTCAGAGATTGGGTTGTGCCGCAAAATGCGTCAGAGATCTGTAGTTTCCTTGGGCTAGCTGGATACTATCGGAATTTTATTCAGGGATTCTCCTCCATCGCAGTTCCACTCACGTCATTGACGAAGAAGAATGTTAAGTATGTGTGGAGCGAGGAATGTCAGAAGAGATTCGATACATCGAAGCAAGCTCTTATTTCAGCGCCACTATTGGCCATGCCTTCAGGGCCAGGAGATTTTGTTCTGTACACCGATGCTTCAAAACTCGGGTTAGGCGCAGTATTGATGCAGCATGGGAAGGTGATAGCATATGCTTCTCGTCAGTTGGAGATTCATGAGAAGAATTATCCTACCCATGATCTAGAGTTGGCAGCCGTAGTATTTGCATTGAAGATTTGGAGGCATTATTTGTACGGAGAGAAGTGCCTGATCTTTATCGACCACAAAAGTCTCAAATACTTCTTTACACAGAAAGAGTTGAATATGCGGCAGAGGCCTTGGTTGGAGCTAGTGAAGGATTATGACTGTGACATTAGCTATCATCCTGGTAAAGCTAATGTAGTCGCGGATGCGTTGAGCAAGAAAGTCGCAGTGATGGCTCATTTGGTGATTTCGAGACCTCTTCAGTTTGAAATGCAGAGGTTTGATCTAGAGACATATCTTCGAGGTAGAGTTCCTCATCTATCTACTTTGACGATTCAGTATTCTCTTCTAGACTGTATTCGCAGTGGACAGCTAGTAGACGAGCAGTTGGCAAAGTGGAGGAAGAGAGATGAGGCTAAGGGCAGTATCTTGTATACACTTAGAGATGGTATTGTGAGATATCGAGACAGAATGTGGGTTCCAAGCGGCGATTCTATTCGAGAGGATATCTTATCTGAGGCCCATATGTCGTCATACTCTATTCATCCTGGGAGTACGAAGATGTACAAAGACCTGCAGTTATTATATTGGTGGCCGGGAATGAAGAGGGATATCAGACGATTTGTATCCGAGTGTCTGACGTGTCAGCTAGTGAAAGCGGAACATCAGAGACCAGCAGGTATGCTTAAGCATCTTCCTATTCCAGAATGGAAGTGGGAGAATGTCACCATGGACTTCGTTGTCGGTCTGCCGAAGTCAGTCAGAGGGTCGAATGCAATATGGGTGATCATAGATCGTCTTATGAAATCAGCTCATTTCTTGCCTATTAAGACGACTTTCTCCATGATTCAGTATGAAGAGTTGTATATCCGGGAGATCGTCAGACTTCATGGTATTCCAGTTTCTATAGTGTCTGACCGAGATCCTAGATTCACTTCCTCATTTTGGAAGAGTCTACATTCAGCTATGGGTACGAAGTTGTTGTTTAGGACAGCTTTCCACCCACAGACAGATGGTCAATCCGAGAGAGTTATCCAGATTTTAGAGGATCTTCTTCGTGCATGTGTTCTTGATTTCTCCGGGAGTTGGGAATCAAAGCTACCGTTGGTGGAGTTTACCTATAACAACAGTTTTCAGTCGTCTATATGTATGGCTTCATATGAAGCACTGTACGGTCGTAACTGTAGATCGCCTATTCATTGGGATGAAGTAGGGGAGAGAGCAGAATTGGGTCCGGAGATTGTGCAGCAGGCTGCTGATGTAGTAGTCAAGATCCGTGATAGAATGAGGACTGCTCAGAGTAGACAGAAGAGTTATGCGGATCAGAGAAGGAGAGATTTAGAGTTTGCTGTTGGTGACCGTGTTTTCGTGATGATAGCACCGATGAAAAGTGTTATGAGGTTCAGGAAGAAAGGAAAGCTCAATCCGAGATTCATTGGACCATTTGAGATCCTCGACAAAGTTGGGACATTAGCTTATCGTGTTGCTCTTCCGCCGAATCTGGCCGGAGTACACAACGTGTTTAACGTCTCTATGCTGAGGAAGTATATGGCGAATCCATCGCATGTCTTGAACTTTGAACCGTTGCAGCTCACTCCGAATTTGTCTTATGAGGAAAGACCAGTACAAATTTTAGACAGACATGGGAAAAAGCTTCGGAAAAAACTGGTCAAGCTAGTGAAAGTCAAATGGCTCAATCATTTGGAGGAGGAAGCGACGTGAGAATCTGAGCCAGAGATGAAGAGTCGATATCCCGGGTTATTCGGTAATATTTAATTTCGGGGACGAAATTTTTTTAAGGGGGGAGAGTTGTAGAACCCAAAAAATCAGATTACGTATAAGTCATGCATAATTTCTAGTATTTAAATTAAAAATGAATTTTTATGAATATATGAAGTGTTTTATTTATTTTAAAAGTAGATGTTTAGTTTTAGCTTTTCAGGATAATTACGAGAGGTCGGACCGGAGTTTGGAGATTTGAGATAAGATTAATAATAAGAAAATATTCCTAAATTTATTTTAAGGCAAGGAATAATTTAATTTAAAGAAATAGAAGGTTGTAGAATTTATTTAATTAATTAGAGCTAAGTTGGTAAATAAGTTCTTTAGGTTAATATTTAATTAAAGCTTAAAGTAAAATGTGTAAACAAGGGAGGATGAATTAAACTAAGTATAATATATTCAAGAAATTAATCATAGCATTTGAATATTTAAATTTGAGGTCATGAATGCCATGCAAGATTCTAAGCAAGATTCTAAACTAAATTAATTTGTTAATGCATTAAAATATATATAATGGAGGTTTAAAATCTTAAACAATGAAAATGCAAGATTTAAACCATATCATACCATGCAAAAATTAAGAAGAAATCGGTCAACACTTTAAACAAATTCAAGTGTGTAGCAAACCCCATTCAAATCATCACTAAATCATTTTATAGTATATTAATTTCCCACTTTTAAACTCGATAATTATGGGTAATACATGCACCATAATTCTCTTCAAAACTCCTCAATATGTTATGCTAACAAATCAATGTGTAGATGCAACAATAATAAGAATAAAAAACAACGGCAGCAAGGGAATGGAAAGCAATTCAAATTCCATTCAACTTCTTGACTTGTAACCCCCAACTTAATGTATATTATGGCACCTTTAACACCTCCAATAACACTCGTATTCAGTGTCTAGCAAACCCACACTCTCACCTTCGAAAACATCAGGAAAAAAGCATCTTAGAATCGAGATACAACAGCAGAAATAAGAAAGAATTCTAACTCCGACTCCGCCGCTCGTATTCGTCGTATTAATTTGTTTTTTTGCTTTTGCAAAACAAATTCCAGGCATTTATATATTATTTCTTTTCTCTTCAATCAAGTCCTATAGATATTTTTCAACCAATATATAATCATGATTCATGCAACATCACGAAATGGACAACAACTTTGCAACAACAAAAAAATTCTGTGCAGGCGTCTCGGTTGATGTTCATGTTTCACGTTTGAAGTGTTTTGTTGGTTTCATGGGTTGCCTTGGTTTCTGGCACTCAAGGCTACTTCTAGGCGTAATTTAGAATGTGTTAGGATGTTGTTGGTTCATTGGTTTGAGTCCATACATTTCAAACAAGAGCATGACAACAACTATTTTCCATAAGCTGCAGAAATGGGTCACGATTTTTGTCATTGAGTGGTTAAGGTGTGTGTTCGAATCTTGGCTGTCCTAGGGACTGTATCCATGGTTAGAACCCTCCCTTATCATGTCTAGGACATGACCAAATCACCCTTTCAAGTTTTGGTTCACGGCTTCATCAGATTTTTACATTTACATGGCAAATGTCCCTCGGTTTTGAAATTTCTGAAATCTGTAGGAGGGAGCTTCGGTTTTGGAGTGTTGTGTCGTTTGTGGTTGGCTGCTAGCCCATAGCCATGGTTCATAAAACACTCCATCATATCTAGATCGAGTAATGGTCTATCAAATGGCCAATGGTACGACCCAAGACAGTAAAACAAGTCAATACATCACACTACACAGAAAGTGGCGTTCTCGATTTGTGGCTGTGATTGTCCTCGGTGTTTGCTTGGGTTGTGGTTGGCTTTTAGCCCTTAGCCATGGTCCAAGCCATGCCTTAGAATGTTGGTAAGAGTCTTTGGTCGGTGGTTCAAGCCAATGGTCATTAAATTTCAGATTTTACACCACAAACACACAAGTTGCTACTGCTGTATTTTGACAGCAACTTTCAGTTTCGGTTTTGGTGCTTGTTTGAGTTTTTGGTTGGCTTTTAGCCCATGGCCTTGGACTGGACAGTACCTTAATGAGTTAGGAAAGTCATGTTTTTGGCCGTTTGTGATTCGGTTGAGTTTAGAAGTCGTACGAGAATTTATTGTGCAAATGTGCCAAAATGAGGTTATAATTATATTACGTGCATAAAAATATAAAATGTTTATTTTTTAGATATATGCGACATGTCTTGTGGCCACCTTACGTTATGGGTTTGGAAGTCGGTAGGCGCAACCGAGGACCTCTCCACCCGGTGACTTACGACCGGTTTACGATTATGTATGGGTACGGATATCCAGTCCAAGGGCTGTGGTGATCTCTACCGCCCAGTGTACTGTGGTTTAGTCTGATCAGGCGCTCACGTTATGTTATGGGCCACTTGCTTAGAAACATCATCTCTACCATAAAATTAAGATATGATATGACAGAGCTCTATTGAGCAAAGTTTTTACGTATGATTTTCAGATATGCACGTAGTTATAATTATTCATGATACGATTTTCACCATACGCTTTACGATACCATATTTTTACGTTGCATACGATTTTATGATATATTTACTTGTTATTCACGATATGTACATGGTGATTTTTTAGACTCACTAGACTTGATTGTTGTAGTTATTGATGAGTTCGAGACTGCGGGCGGAGACCAGTGAGCTATTTTGGGGCAGCAGTAGTAAACCCGAGGACCTCATGTTTTAGTTTATGCACCTTTTAGCGTTCAAACTAAATTTTATTATGTTGGATTATTTTAAGTTGGTGTTGGAAATACAATGTTGACTTCCGCTGTAATTTTAAAGTTAAAATTATTTACATGTTTATTTTATAAATGAAGCAAGATAATTATTTATTTAGAAAAAATTTTAATAATTCCGTTAAAATATGAATACGAAATACGTGCCTTTACAGTTAGGCTTTCAAGCCACTTTCCCAAGTATACAAATCAGAAATGCACCTGCCAAATTATGAAAAACATGTACAAAAAATTATGACTAATATTTCTAGTCTATGTTATTTTTTTAATTCTTTCAATGTATGTGGTATTGCATGAGTATGTGCTCAGCTACTAGCAAATTTTTCATCTAATATTTGATAATTTCTTTAAAGTTGGCCAATGACATTCCTATGTGCCAAACTTCTTTATTTTCATTGGCTTTTGAAATTCTCAGATCCTCGTCTTTCTCTTACTGGCCATTTCAGTAGAATAATTGAGAACCAGGTGAGAAATAATGGAGTAATGATAAAAAAACTATGGATGCTCAAATAATAACGCAACATAACAAAATGGAATAATAACATTGTAAGGTCCAAAATGCTAAAGAACATACTCTCATTGCCCCGATGACATCATAATTCTTGAGCTGAAAATTAAAGCTTGCTTCATCTTGTCAAAACTTTCTTGACATTCGGACCCCTTATCAACTTTGCATTCTTCTTTATCAAGGCGGTCAAGGGTACTGCAATAGAAGATAATCCTTGTATGAACTTTTGGTAATAGCCGGCTAGTCCCGAGAAACTACGGATTTTGGTTACGCTCTGAAGGATCGTTTGCTGAGCACCTAGAGGTGCTTCAAACAAAATATTCTCCAAGAGCTGCAATAGCTCGTGTTCTAAGAATGTATATTCCGATGAATTAGATCGATTTTGGTATTAAACCAAGAGGAAAACACTCGAGATAATCCTTCGTTAAAAAACACTGATATATTTTATATCCTATGTAACTGAATAACTGAAAATAACAGGAATCAATTGTGACATATATCAGTTCAGTTATGGTGAAAAATTGAACCGACGAATGCTCTTACTGATTAAGTCTGTTTGAAAACAATAGCTAAACAATTAAATAAACAAGATATGTATGGATGTTCGGAGACTTCAATTGCTCCTACGTCACCCCTTCTACGACCTCGGGTAGGATCCACTAGAAGACTTCGATTAATTAAAGAAAGTTTAATAACCCACCCATCTTAGGACTTACCCACTGCCTAACTGAACTTCTAGACTAGACTAAAGGCAGCACCTTCCAATCAACACTTGTTTAACGTTTGTGTTTCAAAAACTACATACACAAGTTTATTGTCTTAGTGCAAGACTGTATTTCAGTGGTGGTGTGTGTGCGCGTGTGAGAACTGAACAATGAATGCACCACAAAGGTGTTCTCACACACTGAGGGAACTAAGCTGATATGACTGAGTATTCCCTTTGGGCTGATTGCTTCTTGAAAGCTGATAAGTAAATAAGCGTGTCCTTTCTTTTTATCTTCACACACTCTTGTATATTCTTCTACTTGCTGATGATCTTGAGATTGTAAATAGAGGCATTGAGACCGTACTTCAAGACTCATCATATGTGATCATTGCAGCTTGAATGTGTTCCTTGGTATATGTGTCTTGAATTTTCTGACATGCCTCCAAGAATCTCTCGGCTTTAATCTTTGCTTCAATGTCCATTGTTGTGCCTTTGATCATACAGATACTTTTGTATCTTTGTGCATAGCTAGAATCCACTTAGATCAGCTTGTCTAGATCTGCAACTGATTGATTCCTAACTGATGTTCCTACCTGATCATCTAAACTGATATTCAGTTGGGCTGGTGAAATCAGTTGACTCATCAGTTGAACTGATTTCACTCTTTCAGTTGAACTGGTCAGCTGGGTTCTTCATCAGTTGAACTCTTCATCAGCTGGCCGGGATTCTCAAGATCTTCTACTGAACCACTTATCAGCTGGACAATCAGTTGAACTGTTCTTTGATATGTCAGCTGAACTAATTCAGTTTGGTGGATCAGTTGGTGTTTTCAGTTAACGTCTCGATAGCTTCAGTTTTACCTCGTTTAACTGATCAGTTAATGCTTCCTGCGCACTAAGGTAAATCATTAGAAACAAAATATCAAGTTTTGTTAACATCAAAATCAAGATTGAGAACATGAAATGTTCCAACACGCTCTTAGGTACAAGCCATTCTTTCACTGCCTCAACTTTACTCGGATCAACCTCAACTCCATCTCTAGAAATGACATGGCCTAAGAATGCCACTCTCTCAAGCCAAAACTCACACTTGCTGAACTTTGCATATAATTTCTTATCTTGCAGTATTTGCAGTGATGTCCTCAAATGCCTACTATGTTTCTCCTTATTCTTTGAATAGATCAAAATATCATCGATGAAGACTATAAAGAATTGATCAAGATATGGCTGAAATACGTGATTAATGAGATCCATGAAGATGGATGGCGCATTGTTCGACCCAAATGGCATGACCATAAACTCGTAATGCTCATATCTAGTCTTAAATGCTGTCTTATGAACATCTAACTATTTAACCTTTAATTTACGATATCGAGAACGAAGATAAATTTTTGATAATATCGATGCTTCTTGTAATTGGTCAAATAAGTCTTCAATTCTAGGTAAAGAATATTTATTCTTGATGGTGACTCTATTTATCTCTCGATAGGCAATGCAGATTCGTATACTACCATCTTTTTTCTTCACAAATAATATCGGTACGCCCCACAGAGAACAACTAGGGCGAATGAAACTCTTGTCCAATAAGTCTTGAATTTGATCTTTTTACTCCTTCATTTCGGCGGGTGCTAGACGATAGGGCGCTTTAGAAATTGGTACAGTGACCGACATCAACTTAATAGATAATTCCACCTCACGGTCCGGTGGAATGCCAGAAACGTCCTCGGGAAAAATGCTAGGAAAGTCTCTAACGATCTCAACATCCTCTAGCTTCTGACTGATAGGAACATGTGATAAAGTAACACATGCTAGAAAAGCTTGGCATCCTCGTCTCATAAGCTTCCTCGCGCACATACAAGGATAATGTGTGACATTTGCTTGTTTCATGCTACCTCAAAGAAAAAATATTTCCCACTAGGCAATCGAATAGACACGGACCTCTGCCGAAAATCTATCAAAGCTCCATTCAATGATAACCAATCCATGCCAAATATGATGTCGAATTCAGGCATTAGGAGTACGATAAGATCTGCTCGAACCATATCTTTTTGCAAACAAAGCTCTAGATTATTTCAATGCTCGAAGTGATCATTTGATCATTGGAAGGAATAGAAACTTTGAAGTCCAATCCCATATCCTCGGGTATAACATTTAGTTGCTCGACGAATGCCTCGGATATGAATGAGTGTATAGCTCCTGAATCCAGCAATGCATAGGTAACTATCCCTAATATAAATATCCTTCCTGCGAAAAATCCACCGTCAAAATTATTCGTGTTCGAGCTTAAGGAATTTCTATCATTATAATTTTTCCAATATTTTTTTTTTAAAATCAAGTGTATAGACCCTATTATTTCTCGAAAAAATTAATTTCTAGTCCCTTAAAATTTCGAATAGCTTTTTCATCATCAAAGATTTCGAATTTTGCCAATTATTCCCATGAATTTTTTTGAAAATTCGCATCTTAGCCCCCTAAATTCGAATTTCAAAAATTTTGATCCCTGAAATTTCAGAAGTCATCGTTTTGACCCTTAGGATTTCGGAAATAGCATAAACATCCTCTAGACTTTTAAAGATTTGCGATTTAGTCCTTATATTTTCGAACATTCAATATTAAACCCTAGGATTTTTGGTTATCTCAATTTCAGACCTTGTACTCTTCGAAAATTTGGATTAGCCCCTTGAATTTCGGTTAATTTTGTTTAAGCCCTTTAAGTTTTCAGATTTTGCATTTGGTCCTTACATTTTCGAAAAATTTTGCATCTTACCTCATAACTTCGAATTTCATCAATTTCAAGCCTTATAATTCTTGTTTGGAATTATTTATCCGCTTTTCATAATTAAGGCTCATAATTCATGTTCAATTTCTATGGTTTCTATTATCATCTCTTAATTCCAACTATGGTAGAGCATGCAACCTAATTTCCACTAGGTTTTTCTCATCCCTGATAGGATCGGTTTAAAGGAAGAAAAATGTTTAGAAGGGGGTTGAATAAACACTTACGATTTTCAAAACATTTTCGACTGATGAGTAAGTTTAGTAATAAACTGATACTCGGGAATCTTGTAAGTCAATATCAATTAGTTAAAAAATAGTGTGCGGAAACAAACTGACTGATAGATAGAATATAAACTGAAATGGATGTTCGGAGATTTCAAACACTCATATGTCACCTCTTCTATATCAAGGATAAGTTATCCACTAAAAGACTTTGATCGATACAAATGATTGTACAAACTCACTTCAGTTTTGGACTTAACAATGCCAAACTGAAACTCTTAGTTATAAACTTGTTTACAGTACTCAATAGAACTAAAGTAATCTAACACAACTGATTTATTCAAGATCGAATGTTACAGTTTCTGTTGAAAGATCGAAGTATAGCCTGAAAGATATGAATGTTTACATAAAGTGTGAGCTTCGATGTTTGTAAGAATTTCAGCAGAGTAACTGAGTCGGTAGATGTTCTGAGTTCAAGAATTCAAAAGTTCAAGAATTGTTCTTCAGTTTCTCTTCTCTGCTATTTATAGGCTTCCCTATAACGGTAATATTAAATACAATTTGAACCTTTTTATCTGTTGCATGCCATGTCAACATTCTTCTGACAGTCGTACACTGCAGCTTTTTTGAAATGCGGCGATCCCACTACTTGTTGCAGTCAGCTTTTGTCGGTTGAATGTCTTAACTAATGACGTGTTCAATTGAGGGATCAGCTGATTGAATGTAGTTGATAAGCTCACAATTGTTTGTAGTAACTGATCAGTTCCAACCGATCAGTCAGTTGTCTGCGAAGTTCACTTGCTACTTTAGTTGCGTTCAAAAATCTGCGTATTATCCTTCAGTTAATGACAACCGATAGTTTGCATATTTTAGATCAGTTATCATTCTTTTAGATCAGTTTAGATGCTCAATTTTTCAAACATCCGAAATTCGGTTTCCAACAATTTCCCCAAATAGGTGTTTGACAAAACTTGGAAAGTAATAACTGAAACTGATCAACTGAATTCATTGTAGATAAAATAACTCGTTCAGTGTACAGATTGTACAAAGAATAATAGAATAAAGAATCTTATAAATGAATAAAAAAAAATCTTCTATTTCATCTCGATCAACTTTGAAGATCTCTCTGGTTGATCTTTTCCTTCTTCTTGTTCTTCTCCTTTTTGGTCAAACTCATCAAACTTTTTGGATAAGAACCATACATCTGAGGATAGGTTTGATACCGCATTCATCAGGATATCTTGCAGTAAATCCATTCTTTTGGAGACAGTGCTTTCCAGAAAATCAAGACATTTTGTAACTAAAGCTTGTGTTTGGAAGTGAGCTTCAGCTGACACTCTGTCTTTTCGAAGTTCTTCCATTTGAAAGAATAATGAATTTATGTCCTTCTGGATTTGCTGCAGTTTTCATATGGTATTGTCCTTTATAGAATCGAACCTCATAGTGTGCAAAAATTGGGTTGATTTAATATCAAAAATTGAAGTCATTATGCCGATGAGGTTGGTCTGAATAGCCTTAATTTCTTCAAACAAAGATTCAGTTTCTATTGTAATTTCAGGAGACATGGCTCCAGAAGTTTCTGGTTCCTGCTCCCTGTTTTCTTGATTGAAGATTACCAGGGCCCCGTCAGTTGTTTCAGTTACAGGATTGACCATTTCTGAGATATCATCTGGTATAGCTTCTTGTTGAGGCTGTGGATAAGAAGAAGAATTCGGAACAATATTAGAGTCTAAAGGTTTTTCAGGTGGTTGATCAGCTGAAATAGTAGTTGTTTCTTGAACTGGTTGCTCAACTGATTCTTCAATTGTTTGTACAACTGAAATTAGGGTAGGCTGTTCAGCTGGTACCTCTTCAGATAAAGTTTTTTCAGTCATGGCCGATGACTGAACTGCTTCTTCGGTTCTTGTAAAAAATACCTGTTCAGTTGTGGCGGTCAACTGAACTAGCTCTTCAGTTGCAAATAGTTCTTCAACTGCTTCGGTAAAAGTCTGTTGAATATCAGAGACAACTGATTTAATGACTTCATCAATGTTTGCCAATGACAATTCAACATCAGTGTAGAGTTCAGATCATGCAGTTGAGGAATGAGGAGCAGTATTTGATGGTTACATATCCTCTGAATAAGGAGCAGTTACTTGTTCAGCAGATTTAGAAACTGGTTCCTTGGATGGCTTTTCTGGTTGAACTGATTGTTCAGCTTGCTCGTCTGATGAAAGACCTTGGGAATCTTCTGGAATGATCAGTTCTTGATCTAGTTCCCAATTTTTAATCGCCATTTGCAGAGATAAAAGATCCATGTCCAGCTGGTCATAAACTGCTTTGTCATTAAAGGCAGTTGGGCTAGTGGGATCATAGTTTTGGCGCAGCTGAACAATCATCTGTTTTAGTTTCTTCGCCCGTACTTGATCAAAGAAATATTTCTTCCCTCTGCAACGCCTGAGTCACTGAAGCTGCTTTGACCAATCTTAGAACAATGGTCTCCAATGCGATAAACTTCTTTAGAACTGATTTCTTTTGCAGTTGTCTGGCAAACACGACAGTTCTAAATTTTACCCATTCATCATAAGTTTTGAGCTTAGCCTTAGAAAATTCATTGACCTCTTTCCAGATGAGGTCAATGTGGGTCTGAATGGTGTTTGTTGGTCCGGGCTCTTCTATCATCTTCTCTTTGCCCTTCGAGTCAGTTAGAACATTAGGAATGCTCAGTCCTGACCTAGTTGCATCAACTTGTTCTCTGAACACTATCCCTTTAGGTTGGCAAATGGCAAAGAAGTTGGGCCAAAGATAATGATGAGTGGAGCTTTAACTTCAACAGATTTATTCTTATCACCAGATTCGGTGATAGTCTTCTTGAGAGGAGCAGCATGTGAAGGTGACTGACTGCTCATCAGTTGAAGATCCAACTGGTATTGCTCTCAGTGGATTAGCCTTGATTGGTTGTTCAGCTCCTGATTGGATTAGGTTTTCAGTTGGAATGGTGCCCACAGCGATTGAAGGTTTTGTCTTCTGAGTTCTGGGCTTTTTGGCGATCTTGGGAGAAGGATTCTTTTCAGAATCAGTTTCACTGACAATCAGTTTATGTTTGATTGCCTTTTAGTGAATTGTCATTATGGCTTTCTTAACTGATTTGGGAGCTCCTGTGTCCCAATCTCCTTTTTCACTTTGAAAAATTTCTCAGGAGAGATGTGTCCAGCTTGAGCTTTGGTAGCTGAATACTCTTGGCGTTGAAGATCTTGAATTTGGATGATCTCTCAGATGAATCACCCACTAAGCCCTTGTTTTTCAGCAGATAGCTGAGCTGCACCGCGAATCCCTTTGACTGTTTTGAAGATTGAAACATATTCTTCAGAAGGGTGAAGATGATCCCTTTCTAGTTCAGTCTTTTCCAGTCATGATAGCAGTCATGACTTGTAACTTTCCAACGTAAGAGCATCAAAATAACCGGCTTTGACTAGAAGCCCTTTGGCCACAATATCAGCCAGCTGATGGATTTCCGACTTCAGTTCCTTCTTTGGATCGGAAACTTTGATTTTCCGACCATCAGCGGATAGGAGTGTTTGCATATCTTCAAAGTCAGAAGATTTGACCTCAGAGATAGTTTCTAGCCCATCAGTTGGCAGTTGGAAGAGTTTGCTGAAGGAGTGTTCTTCTATTTTCAGCAGCTGATTGTTGACGGTGGTAGTGATATTGCCGTCAACAGAGATAAAACAGTTGGCGTTGAGATCTTGAATCTCTTTAGGATAGATTTCTTGGGAAGAAATTCCCAAGAATGTCTTCAATCCAGCAACTTCTATTTTGATAAACACACTCTTGATAGCCTCGTCTTGCACAGTCAGGACTGAGTCAAATCAATAGTCATAGCGTTCAATAAGTGTACAGGAACTTGATTTGCCATTTTCCATCTGGTAGACTTTAAAATTCTTGAAAGATGCGTAGGCAATGAACATTATGATTGCTTCCAGTCTTGCAACTGGTGCATAAGATTCATCGTAATCTATTCATTCTTCTTGCCTATATCATATCCTTGTGCTACAAGTCTCGCTTTGTTGCACACAAATGAACAATCTTCATTCAGTTTGTTTTTGTATACCCACTTTGTAACTATAATGGTTTTAGAAACTGGTCTTTGAAATAAGTTCCATACAATGTTATGGGTAAACTGATTTAGTTCTTCTTACATTGCATTTATCCAGTTAAGATCAGCAAGAGCTTCATCAGTTTTCTTAGGTTCCAGTTTGGAAACGAAAGCAGAATGAACAAATAATTAAACATTTGATTTCGAGTTCTTACCTGTTCAGATGGATTACCTATCACCAATTCTGGAGTATGTGATTTCTTCCATCTGTATTATGTATTTGTTGCATCCATCTCAACGACTGCTTCAGTTGGCAATTGAATATTTTCTTCAGTTTCAGTTGTTTCTGTATCAGTTGGTAGCTGATTGTTATCATTTTACTCCACCAACTAATTATCAAGAACAATTTCTTGTTCAACTGATTGATCCAGCAGTTTTGGTTCTGGTGTTTGAAGGATATTTCAATTAATGTGATTCTCCTCTTCATTATCATCCTCCAAACTGATATCTGTAAAGCGATGAATTAGCTCAACTGGATCAGTTGGCTTATCAGTTAGCACAGATTCATCAAAAACAACACGAATAAACTATTCTATATTCCAAATGCATTTGTTAAAAACTCTGTAAGCTTTACTAACTGAATAATATCCCAGAAATATTCCCACTGCAGATTTAGCATCAAAAGCTTTTAAATGATTTATGCCATTGTCAAGAATAAAACATCTGCAGCCGAATATTTTGAAATAAAAAACCACACTTTTGCGTCCATCCCATATCTCATATGGTTTTTTCACATGATTCTTATTAATCATTGATCTGTTATGAGTGTAACATGCATTGTTTACTGCTTCTGCCCAAAACCTTTGAGAAATACCAGAATCAGCAAGCATTATTCTAGCAGCTTCTTAAGGGTTCGATTTCTTCTCTCAGCTACACAATTTTGCTGAGGAGTTCTCGCTGCTGAGAGCTCATACCTGATTCCAGTATTTTGTAAAAATTGTGAAAAGTTTTAATTGATGAATTCAATCCCTCGATCAGACCGATCCCAAATCAATTCACATAGCCAATTTAACATTTCATGCAATAAAAGAAATATAAAAACGCTAAATAACTAGGTTACCAGTGATTAGAGTCGTGTCTGGATCCTCCTAAGCTTCCTCAACATGCATAACATAAGCTCTATCCACAGTAGGTCCTTTCTTCTTCGAGCAATCAACAGATTTATATCCTTCTTCTTTGCATATGAAGCCTTTATACGTCCCCCACATGCACTTGCCAAAATGTGAATGGTTACACTCCTTGCACAGTGGTCTCTCTACAGGTTTTGGTGCCCCAAGTTTTGATGTCTTTGGTGGTTCTGGCTTCTTCATTTGCCCTTGGGGCTTTCCTGCCCTTGAGCTCTAGGAGGTACCATAAATGGCTTCTTTTTCGTCTGAGAGCTCTGCTAGTGTTGCTGCTTCTTACGATGCATCTCGTAATCAATAACTTTTAGGGCTTGCTCAGCTTGGAATGCATAGGCAGTGGTAGTGGCAGCTGCATAGTCCGTCAGTCGTATCATCATCACATCACGGTGTATGGTAGGTCGAAGGCCATCCATGAAGTGTCTTAATTTCTCCGCAGCATTTCTAGCAAAGAAGGGTACAAAGTGACGACCTCTATCGAACTTATTCACAAATTCAGCCACAATTGTGTCTCCCTGGCGGAGACTCGTGAATTCTCTCCTCAAGCGTCCTCAGGTGTCAGCAGTGAAGTATTTCTCGTAGAATATTTCCTTGAATCGTGCCCAGGTAAGTGTAGTCAAATCAATCACATGCTCTGCTCTTCCCACCAAAGAGAAGCATCGTCCCTAAGCATATAAGTAGCACACCTAACACAGTCAGTGTCTCCCATATTCAAGTAACAAAACTGCACATCAAGTGGTCGGATTCAACCCTCAGCAGCAAATGGGTTGGTGGTGCCAGAAAATTCCTTCGGACCTAGCCTCCGGAACTGATCATAAATGTCGTATTGTGGCCTCGGAGCCTGCTGAAACTGCTGCTAAAAAAACGAGTCATGCCTTCCATTTCACGGATATTAGCATCCGCATTAGGAGGTGTGGTGCATTCCCTTGACGATCCTCCGTATTCCCAGCTTGCCTATCAGTACTAGGTGTGCGTCTAGGAGGCATTATATCTGAAAGTTTTCCAAATTCTAACGTAACCAACATGTATTTAAATCTAAGGTTCTAATCGTGAAGCATATAAGTTTTTCATTTATCGTTAAGCTTAAAAATTAATATCATTAAATTTTAATAATCATGCGTCTTAAACATCTAAATCATGTGATCATGCAGGTGCTATCAAATAGATCATACAAAACATTTTAACTTACAAATCTGATGTTTGACGACTGAGCTTTCCAGAACTGGCGGTGACACAACCCTTTGCATGAACATTGCTTTAATACCAACTGAAACGTCTGTTGGGTGAAATAATTGTCCCTGCTTGGTAGAGCGATCGAACAGTGGTGTGGAAGCTGCTGTGCAATTTAAAGATTTGAGTTGCACCATTACTACTAGCTATAGATTTTGGTAAAGCGGTAAGCACTCGGTCCTACAATTGGCATCAGAGCCAAGGTCACAGGTTCGATTCCAATTGATTGCAAGGAGTGCAATTATTGGGAGGGAGATTGTTGGGTGAAATAATTGTCCCTGCTTGGTAGAGCGATCAAACCGTGGTGCTTTAGCTGCTGTGTGGTTTAAAGATTTGAGTTGCACCATTACCACCATTATAGCTTTTGGTAAAGCGGTAAGCACTCGGTCCTACAACGCCCACTACTCATTTTTCTAAAATATAATAGAAATATTTTTTCCCTCGTGTATTCAGCCGAAATAATACCATACATAGAGACATGTATTCTTAAAATAACTCTGCACAAATTTTAAAATAAGACACCCAACTATTACTTGAAAATCCAAAGGAAATAAATTCAAAGCATAAAATCGTAAATCTTCAACCAAACCTAACTTTAACATTTTCAACACTAACTTAACTCTAACATCCTCTAAAAAATCTCTCTAAATGATCATAAGTCGTAAAATCTTAAAAATAACTCAAATCATTTAGCATAAATCATAAACACAAGTCAATTGCCGAAACTAGCACTGGTCCTCGGGTTGTGTGCATCTTCAGTCCAGCAAGATCAATCATCAAGTCCCTCATTAACATCAAGATCATGCTCACTTGCATCACTCCCAACTAGTGAGTCTATTGACTCAGCAAACCACAACATTGATACCAAATAATACATATACAATTACATGCAACAATGAAAATACTTTTACTTAAAATATATTTTCATGAACATGCATAAACTTAAACATTTTTCCTTTCATCATAAATATTTTTCTTTTCATCAACTACATATACGTTTTCCTTTTATTGAATTTGATCATTAATTGTGACTTTCGTATCAGCTGAAGGTCGATGAACCCATCTATGTATAACCACAGTACTTGGCAACGGGGACATCAGCAATACTCTAACCCATCAACTAACCCTTGGCCTATCATATCATCATATCATGTCGATGAAAATATGATCGTCGGGCTCCCTCTGAGCCTTCTCCCGTAAACGAGCTCCCTCTGGGGCCTTTTCCTTCACGAAAATATGCAACACGTCTTTTAGCGTTAATGTTTCATCATATAATTTCATAAACATTTAAAATAACATTTTAGCATATACTACAGCATTCAAGGCACTACGAGGACGTTTAACATTTTTCAAGTGTAAAATGACCGTTTTACCCCTAAATTTAGAATTGCTCGAATTTGACTTTTTCTTACTTTCATTGACTCTAGAACATCCCAAATAATTATTTAAGCTTAAATTAAATTTATAACATTTTTATTTAGCTTAAATTTGAGTCTTTTGATTTAATTTCCTATTTATTAATTCGTGGGACATTTAATTCTCGAATTAATTCAAACTTTAATATTTTAATCCCAAATTTTTATCATGAACTTTTCATACCTAAATTACCCTCGTGAATCATAAATCTACCCCCGTGGATTCGATCCCTTAGCCATTTAACTCAAAAACCGAACCCTAGTTTATTACCCCTCGAGCCATCTTGCGATTTCTTCGAGCCACGCCCGAGCCACCTCGAGCCAAACCTTGACCAGACCACCTAGGGAACCTATGGACCAGCCATGACCCACTTAACCAGCCCCTATCACACACCAAAATATGCATGTTAGCCGCTGTCGATAGTTCAATAATAAACTCCAACTCGTCGAGGACTCCTCACCCGAGCCACCACCCGAGCCCTAGCCCTCATGACCCTCATTGGACCACCCTCAGAACTAGCTTGGACACCCTATCCAAGTCGTGACTCCCTTTGCGTGGCTGCTGCTCTCGGCTTGCATGGAAAGAGTCCTATCGCGCATGGACTCTTCCCCAGACATCGTGCATGAGTCTTAGCCACGCTAGGACTCTTATTCACACCTAGCCACGTCTAGATCGAACCCTAGTCAAGACCTGGTCGAGCTGCACGCTTTCTTTCCCCCTAACCAAATCCCTTATGCACAGCTCTTGTAATTTTCGTCCAAGCTTGGCTCGCCTATGTCCAGCCTTCGTGTAGCCTTGCCTAGGCCTTAAACCCTTTGAATTTCATCCCTTTTTATTGTCCTAGGATTGCAGCCCCTTTATGCATCATATACATGAGTTTGATATCATCAAAGCATGAGTTATATGCATGTATGTTCATAAAAACGAAAATAAATCTTATGCCACATATTTTTTGTGCAAAGTTAATCAAATATACGTAATATGGTGTGAAATAAGTTTGAAATAAATTTAATGCATGTCTTTGCTTATATTACGCTAAAAAATAACTTGGCGAAGCGAAGAACGACGATGTAGCAAACTCTAGGCTGAAATCTCCTCAAAACCGTGGCCTTGTCTTCAAAGATCTTCGTGTGTGCGTGTGTTTTTTCTAGGACAATTCTAGTGTGTTTGTGAGGGGATGGGGCATGTGATATGGGGTTGTGGGTAGGGTGGTTTTTTGGCTTTTTATTTGTTAAATAAATCAAGTGTGCAAACTTTGGCCCATTAACATGGTATAATAGGCCCATTTAGCCCCTTAAGTAATATTTAAAATATGTTGTTTAGGAAAGTTCGTGAAAACAATAGGCGAGTTATCAAAAAGTTCACAATTTTGTCGAAAATTGAATACCGTTAAAAATACGTCTCGACGTATAAAATCACATCAAAACACCACAATTTTAGAAATACCATATTACATATACCATATTTTAAATAATTAGAAATAAATATTAAATACAATATTTTCCCTTTTTCAGCCATCGTCTCCATTCCTCGATCGTGTCTCGAATAAGTTTTAAAACACACTTTTATGCATTCATGTCGAAATGTTCATTTTAAACATATAATCATGCACCCTATATTTATCCATGCACTTAAAACCCTTAAATTATACATTTTCTATTTTCTCTAGATTCGTATGCAATTATGCTACGTTATCGCATTTTGGACCTTAAAACGACAGTGAAGAATTGGAGGAGTTTGAGAGGAGAAGATGAAGTGGATTAGTTGAATCGTGGTTATTACTGTGAAATTTAAAAGATGAAGCTGAGTTGGAGGAGGACCGCATCTTTTTCTTTTTTGCTTTTCTTCCGCATCATATATGTCGTATTATGCATTTGAACCCAGTACTTGTAAATGGACTTAGACAATTGGGTTGAATTAATAAATATAACCAAATTGGCATTGGAGGGGGCATTATAGCACAAAATTATGATTTGCCCAAGTCCTGAAAGCCCAAAAAAACAAAGTCCCATGGGCTTAAAGTACTCGGATAGTTTGAGAATCTGATCCGTGTTGTTGAAGAAGTTAATCTATGATCCACAACCAGTGATCGTACAATTTGGCAGAACCTGCTTTGATGAATGAATAAAAAGGAGATGGAAATTGAAACGTCTGCTATTCGTTTTTCTTAAAAAGTACTATAATTTTTTTTCCTAACTCTCATAATTCGGCCGAACCCTTAAATAAATTATATAAAATAAATTGACATCATTTTAGAAATAAAACCACCAACTAGTATATGAAAACAAAGGAAATAGTCAAATCGTCAAACATTTTACCAAACCTAAAAAGCAATAAATTTGAAAATTATAGCACATACTAAACCTCTCAAAAACCTCTCAAAGCATAAATAGAAGTCTTAAAATTTTTTTAACGTAAATCATAAGTGCGGAAAATAGAAGCGCTGGTCCTCGGGTTATGTGCACCTCCAGTCCAGTCATATCAAGCATCCAAGCCTCCCTCAACATTATTATCATACTCACCTGCACCAATCACACCTAGTGAGTCTAAAGACTCAAAATATCATATTATTGATACCAAATAATATGTATAAAACCACAAGCAACAGTGAAAAATACTTTTACGTAAAATATCACTTTCATGATATGTGATAGGATCGATTAACGTATCAGGAGTGTTTAGAAGGGGGGATTGAATAAACACTCACAATTAAAACTGATCTTTTCGAATTTTGAGTTCAGTTTGGTGACAAACTGATTCTCGGAATCTTGCTGGTCAATGACAATCAGTTAAACTAAAGTAGTTGCGGAAAGTAACTGACTGAAAGATATAATACAAAACTGAAATAAAATACACAAGGATTGTTTTTGGATGTTCGGAGATTTCAATTACTCCTATGTCACCCCTTCTATCTCAAGGATAGGATTTCAACTAAAAGACTTTGATCGAATACAAGATTTGTACTGACCCACTTCAGTTTGGACTTATCATTGCCAAAAGCTGAAACTATTAGTATTACAAAATGTTCTCAGTGCGTAACTGACTGCTACGAATAAACCAAGTAAGAGTGAGCTAAAATTTTGGCTGAGTAACATCAAGCTTTGAATAGAGTGATCTTTTTTTTTATTCAGCTGTTCTTCTTTCATATTTATAAGCTTCCCTTCCAACGGTAACTTGAGTTATATTTGAATCTTTGTATCCGTTGATTGCCATTTCATTATTCCTTGGTCATTGTTTGCTTCATTTATTGTAATGCGGCGTCTTAACTGCTTTAGCCGAAATGCGTTGTTCTAAGCTGTATTGATTGAGGTGCGGTGTTACATATTCAATTGCAGTCTGCTATGTCTCTTTGTCGGTTGAATGTTCTTTCCCGAGACATGTTTAGTTGAAGGATGCTTAGCTTAAAAGCTGTTAGATATGAATTTTGTTGTGGCGATGTTAACTAAAACCAGCAGACCAGAACAATAGACTAACTTATCAGAAGCTACTGGTCTAGTAAAACTAAAGCAGTAGAAAGGATAGTAATACAGAACCAGTAGAAGACGTTGCCTAACGTTACTACCTTAATTGTTACCGTTAAAAGTTCCTAGTACTAGTATTAATTGCAGCATTAAATACTATACGAAGTCATTTAATGCACCTTACCCAATTAAGTATAAAACAAGACTGATTGTTTTATAGCTTTTCTGCAGGAACCTCTTTTGGTAATAAAGCTGATTGTATCAGTTATCTGAAGACATCCTCTGATTATGAACGTTGAACTCAGTCGCTTATATATACATGGAACAAATCCTTATACGACAACACTTTTCGCATAACATCAAGGATCAAAGCTATTTTCACTTATCAGACAAATCTCGAAATTCCTTGAGTACTTAAAGTTCAACACAAAGAAAAGTAGCACACGCTTCATAGCTAATATCTGATCTTTTGAAGATCATCTTGTGCTACTGATTCTTACACTCTTCACAATCTTTACATCACTTATACTTTATCAGGAAGAGTTTGTAATCTGAAAAGAGTATTTTCAGAACTTTGTGTATAACGTTTTTGTGAGTTGAGTAACTAAGAGTTTCAGTAGGCTGAAGTGGGTGTGTACAAGAGTTGTACTGTAATCTCCAAAGTCTTTTAGTTATACCTTCTGGAAACAGAAGAAGGGGAGACGTAGAAGATTTCATCTTCGAACTTCCATAAACAACTGCTGCCTACTGTTTTTATTGCCTTTCAATTACTTCATCAGATTGTTTCCGCACGTTTATTGTAATCTAGGTGAAAGTATACGTACAAGATAAACTACTATCTCTAACAGGATTTTAGTACCTCATCAGAAGAGAAAGAAAAACGAGTAGAGTTTATTCACCCCCTCTAAACTCAACTTCGATCCTCGACAATTGGCATCAGAGCGGGTCATTCTTGTTCTTGAAAAACTACAACAGATGGCACACTTCAGCAAGATCCCTATGTTCTTTAAGGAAGATTTCGATGATTGGAAGATCAGAATGCAAGATCATCTTGCAGCACAAGATGATGACATGTGGTATGTCATCACAGATGGTCCATTGAAAATATTAAAGCCTAACACAGCTGTTGCTGTTACTGAGGGTGCACCGCAGATGATTGAAAAATCAAGAAGTGAATGGACCAGTGAAGATAAGAAGAATGCCAACCTTGATAATGTGGCAAAGGATATATTGTATAAAACTCTCGACAAGAACACTTTTAGCAAGATCAAAATGTGTTCTACAGCAAAAGATATTTGGGAAAAGCTCATTCAGATATGTGAAGGAAATGAACAGACGAAAGAAAACAAACTGTCTGTAGCAATGCAGAAGTTCGAAAATTTAAAAATGAGAACTGGTGAAACTCTAAACGAGTTCGATGAAAGATTCAGTAGCCTGGTAAATGAGCTAACAGCTCTGGGTAAAGAGCATAGCAACAGAGAAATAGCCCTCAAGGTGATGAGAGCCTTATCTAGAGAATGTGATGTTAAAACAATGGCTATGAGAGTGTCCATGTGACACCCTGACCCGTAACGATAAAATACACAGCGGAAATTTAAAATTTTCTTTAAAATATGGAAGGAGTTTCAAAATGCATTTCATAAAATGTTTACAAAATAAATACATGATCATTCAAATGATATACAAAATACAAAATAATCATTCTTATGATCATGTCCCAAAATGATACAAAATAGACTTCCTTCCAACGGTGTATGCATATGACCCCCATCCACGATCACTGCCCTGGTCGGTCACTCTTATCTGCATCACATGAAAATAACTGAAATGAGTATAAAAACTCAGCAAGTGGAACTCTACATAGCAATGGTACATAGTATACTCTGTAAAACATGACTTTGAAATCATAAATACCATCAACTCTGAAACATGAATACTGTAGCAATAACTGTAGCAATAGCATATCAATAAGATAGCAATAAGATGGTATTCTCTTTTCTCTGGTTGGATTGATATCAATAGTATCTCTGCTCTGGTGCTAATATCCCTATCGATATAAACCGATAACTCTGAGGGATAAAAGCCTATGGTCGATGATCATCTAATTGCATGCAATGCTCTGACTATGATTAATCAATCCAATAAAAACATTTGAATTCTCAATAGCATTTAAAGCCGTCATTTCGCAATCTTTTATTTTCTCTTGTATTCCCTTTGAACAATAATGAGACATAAAAGCCTCCAATATACATATCAATGAAATTAATACATAACAATGAATCAATTGAAGGGAATAACACATTAAAACCTTTGAAACACAATACATATAACATCATGTGAGCAAAAAGGAGGAATTTCCACTTACAAACCAATAGAACACCTCAAACTTAGCTCTTGGTACACCACCTACAACAATAATCCATAAATAACACCAATATCAACTCTAAATCCACAAATACAAGTCAAATATCCCATTAAACCAACAATAACAACACCCTATAACAACTCATCTCCAAAAAACATGATAGAATCGCACCAAAAACTTACCTAAGCTTCCTTATACCACGGAGAACGTCGATCTCAAGTCGGAAATCCAAATAACTCCAAGAATCAAAGGTAGGAAGCAAAAGAAATGGAGGAAAACCCTTGGAAATGGAGAGAATCTCGAAATGAAGGGGAAAGATGAGGATAAGGTATGGCCAACAACTCCAAAAAGCAACTTAAAAACTCGCCCATACCTACACCGCGGGTGCGACAACACAAGGACCGCGGGTGCGCTGAGCTCACAGCAATCCAACTAAAATCCCATGCACGATCACCGCGGGTGCGGTGCTACAATTACCGCGGGTGCGGTCTCACCGCGGGTGCGGTGCTTACACTGCCGCGGGTGCGGTGATGCCACGGCCTTCCAAATCCAAAATGATGAACAGTACACCGCGGGGGCACTCCTCTAAGAGCGCGGGTGCACTCTTGCTTCGGCAATGAACAGTACTCAACCAACTAAAATCGAATCGAAACACTGAAACGAACAACCAACAACATCTAATACCTCAAGATAATAATAACCAATAATACTATGGCCCAAAACACAACTCTAAACATCTAATCACATAACCCAAATAACAAGTAAAGCTTAAACCGTACCGTACACCGGGCTCGGCTATTACAATCTCCCCTCCTTAGAGGAATTTCGTCCGCGAAATTGACGTCACTGCACGAAAAACTCAGGATACTTCTCTCTCATCTCATCCTCTGGTTCCCACGTAGCCTCCTCAATCAAATGGTTCCTCCAAAGGACTTTAACGATGCCGATCTCTTTGTTCCTCAGAACTCTAACTGTGCGATCCAAAATCTAGACCGGAATCTCTTGGTACGTCAAATTCGGCGTCAAGTCCAATGGCTCGTGGTGAAGAACATGGGAAGGATCTGCAATATACTTCCTGAGCATCGATACGTGAAACACATTATGGACTCTGTCAAGATCGGGCGGTAGGGCTAATCTGTAGGCTCGGTCACCAACTCTGTCCAATATCTCGAATGGACCAATGAATCTCGGACTCAACTTGTCCTTCTTGCCAAATCTCATCACACCCTTGAGAGGTGCTATCTTCAGAAATACATGATCGCCAACCTCAAACTACAAAGGTCTGCGACGAACATCTGCATAGCTCTTCTGCCTCGACTGAGCAGTCTTCATCCTCTCTCTGATAACTGTAACAACATCGGCAGTCTGCTGGACCAACTCGGGACCCGACATCTTCCTTTCTCCAACCTCATCCCAAAACAAAGGCGATCTACACTTCCTGCCATAAAGAGCCTCATACGGTGCCATGCCAATCGTCGCCTGGTAGCTATTGTTGTACGTGAACTCCACAAGTGGCAATTTAGAATCCCAGCTACCAGAATAATCAATAGTGCAAGCTCTGAGCATATCCTCAAGAATCTGAATGACTCTCTCTGACTGACCATCGCTCTGAGGGTGATAAGCTGTACTGAAAGCTAATCGAGAACCCATAGCTCTATGCAAACTCTTCCAGAACTCTGATGTAAACCTGGGGTCACGATCAGACACAATCGACACGGGCACACCATGAAGTCTAACAATCTCTGCAATGTAGTCCTCGGCATACTGATTCATGGAGTACGTCGTCTTGACTGGGAGAAAGTGCGCTGACTTGGTCAATCTATCAACAATGACCCAAATAGAATTGAAACCTCTCTGCGTCCTGGGCAGACCAGTCACGAAATCCATAGTGATATGCTCCCACTTCCACTGAGGAATCGGCAAAGATAGCAATGTCCCAGCAGGTCTCTGATGCTCAATCTTCACCTGCTGACAAGTAAGGCACTGAGAAATGAACAAAGCAACATCTTTCTTCATACCTGGCCACCAGTAGAGTCGACGAAGATCCTGATACATCTTCGTACTGCCTGGATGAATCGAATATGGCGCGGTATGAGCCTCTGTCAAGACGTCTCTACGAATAACGTCGCCAATAGGAACACAAATACGGCCTCTGAAAGTCACCAATCCACCACCATTCAAACCAAACTCTGAATTACCCCTCTCCTCAGCTCTAGCTCTCATCTCTAGCAACTGCACATCAGACGACTGCTCTCTACGGATCCTGTCCGTCAAAGTAGATCGAATAACCAACGCTGAAAGACGAGCAATGGTACCTGGAATCACCAGATCAATCTCCTCTCTCTGCAAATCCATCAACAACGGCCTCTGAATCAAAGAACTCAAAGAAGCACTCGACTTGCTGCTCAAAGCATCAGCCACAACATTCGCTTTCCCTGGGTGATAACTGATCGTCACATCATAATCTTTGACCAGCTCTAACCACATCCTCTGTCGCATGTTGAGCTCTTTCTGCGAAAACAGATACTTCAAGCTCTTGTGGTCTGTGAAGATCTCACACTTTTCGCCATACAGATAATGTCTCCAAATCTTCAGGGCGAAAACCACAGCTGCTAGCTCCAAATCGTGCGTCAGATAATTATTCTCATAATCTTTCAACTGGCGAGAAGCATAGGCAATGACCTTACCTCGCTGCATCAACACTGCACCAAGGCCTCTCTTCGACGCATCGGTATAGACCACAAAATCCTCTGAACCATAGGCAAAGAAAGAACAGGAGCTGTCGTCAACCTGTCCTTCAACTCCTGAAATGCACGCTGGCAATCGATAGACCACTCGAACTTCACAGTCTTCCTCGTCAGATTGGACAATGGCAGGGAAATCTTGGAAAAATCTGAAATGAAACGATGATAGTAACCCGCCAAACCAAGGAAACTGCGTACCTCTGAAACAGAAGTAGGAATAGGCCAATTCTGAATCGCCTCAATCTTCAATGGATCAACAGCAATGCCATCCCTCGAAACGACATGGCCTAGAAAAGAAATCTGATCTAGCCAAAACTCACACTTCTTCAACTTGGCAAACAGCCTCTTCTCTCTCAACAACTGAAGAACAACTCTGAGATGCTCTGCATGAAGCTCTCTGGTCTTGGAATAGATAAGAATATCGTCGATGAAAACAATGACGAAGCTATCCAAGAACGGCTTGAACACTCGGTTCATCAGGTCCATGAAAACTGAAGGGGCATTGGTCAAACCAAACGACATCACAAGAAACTCAAAATGACCATACCTGGTCCTGAAAGCCGTCTTAGGGACATCAGACTCCCTAACCTTCAACTGATAGTAGCCAGACCGAAGGTCAATCTTCGAGAACACAGTGGCACCTTGGAGCTGATCAAACAAATCATATATCCGTGGCAACGGATACTTGTTCTTGACAGTCACTTTGTTGAGCTCCCGGTAGTCGATACACAGACGCAAAGATCCATCCTTCTTCTTAACAAAAAGAACCGGAGCTCCCCAAGGCGAAGAACTCGGACGAATGAAACCCTTATCTAGAAGATCCTGCAACTGCGCCTTCAACTCCTTCATCTCAGTAGGAGCCATCCGATACGGAGCCTTAGAGATAGGAACCGTACCAGGAGCTAGATCGATCACAAACTCAACATCCCTATCCGGCGGCAAACCCGGAACATCATCCTCAAACACATCAGCAAACTCCCTCACAACATCGATATCATCTATATTCAACTTAGTCAGTCTATCAACATCCACAATAGAAGCCAGAAATACATCACAACCTCTACACATCAACCTCTCAGCCTCAAGACAAGAAATAAAAGGAAGGACCAGCGAAGTACCTGAGCTGGCGAGAACTCCTCCCTGGCCATCATCTGCAAAAGCTACTGTCTTAGCAACACAATCGATAACTGCACGGTAAGTCGAAAGCCAATCCATGCCAAGAATAACATCGAAAGCAACCATAGGAATAACAATCAAATCAGCGAAGACAACTCGCTCCTCAATACGAACAGGGCACGCAAACACAATTGATGTCGGGCACAACACGTCCCCCGAAGGCAAAATAACACTAAGCTGAAGGGGAAGAATAGAAGGAACTATACCCAACGATCTCAAAAACAAATCAGACATAAATGAATGAGTAGCACCAGTATCTACCAAAGTCGTAGCTACTCTGCCTGAAATCAAAATAGTACTAGAGATCAATGAAGAATCATGATTAATACCTTCCTTCGTCATCGAAAAGATACGACCCTGCACCTTCCCTTGGCTAGCTCCTCGTGGACAATCTCTGGCAACGTGGCCTGCCGTGCCACAACGATAACAAGTATGAGTGCCCAATCTGCACTCTCCTCGATGATGCTTGCCACACTTCGGACACAGCGGCTTCTCGGGATCAACTGGAACTGGCGGTGGTCTAGGACTCGGCTCCATCTTGCCCTTGCCCTTGAAACGATCCCTGCCCCTCTGATTCGAGCCCTGGCCTCTCTGAACAACAGCTTGGTTCCTCTCTTGCCTCTCCCTGGCGATGTCCTTCTCATCTTGCTCGGCCAACAATGCCTTGGACACGATCTCCTTGAAAGTCACGGCCTTGGACATGTTGATATCCCGTCGAATCTCCGCTCTAAGGCCTCGAATGAAATGAGCGCCTTTATCTTTATCATTGGATGCAACATACGGAGCAATTAGGCAACCCTCTTCAAACTTCAGAATATACTGACGAACATCCATGCTCCCCTGTCGAAGCTCCAAGAACTCCGTAACCTTCCTCGCTCTAAGGGCATCTGGAAAATACTTGTCGTAGAACAAGTCCGTGAACTCTGACCACTTCAGTGTCGCAACATCAACTCCAACTTTCGTGGCATTCCACCAGATACGTGCAGCTTTAACCAACATGAACACTGCACAACTGATCATGTCTTTGTCCTCATACTGGAGATGGTCGAAGATAGCTTCAAGCGCCTTGACCCACTCGACAACAACTAGAGGATCGGTGCTACCTGCGAATTCCGGTGGATCAATTCTCTTAAAAGCAGAAAAGACGGCATCAGTGCCAACTGCCTGAGCAACCTGACCTCTCACTTGCCCTCTACCTTGGCCAGTACCTTGCATACGAATGAGCTGCTGAATCTGCTCGCTATGCACCTTAGCCTGCTCCTTAAGAAACTTGCCGAACTCATCGACAACTCTAGAGGAAGAACTATCCTCACCCTCTACTGCTTTCCTCTTAGGAGGCATACTCTACAATTGCTCACAAGACACCAATCAATATATAACAATGGATAGATGCAAGAAAACATACCCGGACAGTTGACAGTAGACGAAGTCATATGCATTGGTCCGAAGAACACCGCTCTGATACAACTAAATGTGACACCCTGACCCGTAACGATAAAATACACAGCGGAAATTTAAAATTTTCTTTAAAATATGGAAGGAGTTTCAAAATGCATTTCATAAAATGTTTACAAAATAAATACATGATCATTCAAATGATATACAAAATACAAAATAATCATTCTTATGATCATGTCCCAAAATGATACAAAATAGACTTCCTTCCAACGGTGTATGCATATGACCCCCATCCACGATCACTGCCCTGGTCGGTCACTCTTATCTGCATTACATGAAAATAACTGAAATGAGTATAAAAACTCAGCAAGTGGAACTCTACATAGCAATGGTACATAGTATACTCTGTAAAACATGACTTTGAAATCATAAATACCATCAACTCTGAAACATGAATACTGTAGCAATAACTGTAGCAATAGCATATCAATAAGATAGCAATAAGATGGTATTCTCTTTTCTCTGGTTGGATTGATATCAATAGTATCTCTGCTCTGGTGCTAATATCCCTATCGATATAAACCGATAACTCTGAGGGATAAAAGCCTATGGTCGATGATCATCTAATTACATGCAATGCTCTGACTATGATTAATCAATCCAATAAAAACATTTGAATTCTCAATAGCATTTAAAGCCGTCGTTTCGCAATCTTTTATTTTCTCTTGTATTCCCTTTGAACAATAATGAGACATAAAAGCCTCCAATATACATATCAATGAAATTAATACATAACAATGAATCAATTGAAGGGAATAACACATTAAAACCTTTGAAACACAATACATATAACATCATGTGAGCAAAAAAGAGGAATTTCCACTTACAAACCAATAGAACACCTCAAACTTAGCTCTTGGTACACCACCTACAACAATAATCCATAAATAACACCAATATCAACTCTAAATCCACAAATACAAGTCAAATATCCCATTAAACCAACAATAACAACACCCTATAACAACTCATCTCCAAAAACCATGATAGAATCGCACCAAAAACTTACCTAAGCTTCCTTATACCACGGAGAACGTCGATCTCAAGTCGGAAATCAAAATAACTCCAAGAATCAAAGGTAGGAAGCAAAAGAAATGGAGGAAAACCCTTGGAAATGGAGAGAATCTCGAAATGAAGGGGAAAGATGAGGATAAGGTATGGCCAACAACTCAAAAAAGCAACTTAAAAACTCGCCCATACCTACACCGCGGGTGCGACAACACAAGGACCGCGGGTGCGCTGAGCTCACGGCAATCCAACTAAAATCCCATGCACGATCACCGCGGGTGCGGTGCTACAATTACCGCGGGTGCGGTCTCACCGCGGGTGCGGTGATGCCACGGCCTTCCAAATCCAAAATGATGAACAGTACACCGAGGGGGCACTCCTCTAAGAGCGCGGGTGCACTCTTGCTTCGGCAATGAACAGTACTCAACCAACTAAAATCGAATCGAAACACTGAAACGAACAAC
This sequence comes from Primulina eburnea, assembly GCF_022965805.1. Taxonomy (NCBI): domain Eukaryota; kingdom Viridiplantae; phylum Streptophyta; class Magnoliopsida; order Lamiales; family Gesneriaceae; genus Primulina; species Primulina eburnea. The sequence continues at coordinate 9,895,342 of NC_133113.1, read as the reverse complement.
CAACAACATCTAATACCTCAAGATAATAATAACCAATAATACTATGGCTCAAAACACAACTCTAAACATCTAATCACATAACCCAAATAACAAGTAAAGCTTAAACCGTACCGTACACCGAGCTCGGCTATTACAGTCCAAAGACTTGAACAAGTTGGAACTGCACGACTTGTTTGCAGATCTGAAAGCTTACGAGTTCGAATTGGAAGTAAGAAGTGGAGAAGAGCATTCAATCCTACCTACCAAGGCTCTTGCTGCTACTGCTACTGCTTTTACTGCTACTGCCACTACCTCTTCTACTGCTGCTACAGTTGTACCTCAAGCACTACCTACTGTGATCATTGACAGTACATTGGAAAGACTGCTGAACAAATCAGTAGTGATGCTATGTCCTTATTTGTAAAGAAATTCTTCAGGTTCATGAAGAAGAATCATCGAACTTATCAGGGTCCCAATCGCAACTTCAAGAAAGATTCACCATCTGGTGATATGGGATGCTTTAACTGTGGAAAGATAGGTCACTTCATTGCTGATTGTCCTAAACCAAAGAAGGATGACCAGAAGAGAAAAGATCACAAGAGGAATGACAAAAAGTCCAGAAGAGATCGAAAAGCAATGATTGCTGAAGAAAGCAAATCCAAATGGGCGGACTCTAGTTCTTAGTCATCTGATTCAGAAAGTCATTCCAGTGACAGTGATGCAGAAGAAGTCAAATGTCTCATGGCAGACAATGATTCAACCTCAACATTTGGTGAGCTATTTGATTTTGACTCTAACAAATTTACACGAACTGATTTGATTGATGCACTACATGACATGGTAGAAGAGTATTCTAGACTTTTACAATCATTTGAAGAAGTTAAGATCGAAAATCAGAACTTAAAGAATCAGAACAGTAAGTTAACTTGCTTGCAAGTAGACAGCTGTAATGATTTACAAGTTAAGATGAGTAAATTAATAACTGAGAATGAAAGAGCCAAAGCAGATTACCAGAAAGTGCTTTCTGAAAACCAGAAGTTGTCGCTACTGGTAAATGCTTGGAACAAGTCTTCTGTTTCACTGGAAAAGATGCAAGAATTACAAAAACAGTCAGGAGATAGGAGTGGTCTCGGTTTTTGTAATAATGAAGGCACTTCTGAAACGAATACTAAGCCAACACTAGATATGTGCAAAGATAAATATATTCACTTTGTGAAATCCAGCGTGGTACAGAAACCAGAAGTACCTACTGCTTCAGTTGAAAGGAATGTAAATAAGATGAACAGAAGAATGCATTATGGTCTGGGTTACGTTAAACCTAAGGAAAAAGTTGACTAGAGTTCTAGATTCAGAAAAGAATTCAATTCTGGAAGACAACATCCTATGAAGGTTAAAAATTACCAGTACTAAAACTCTAAACCTGTTCAGAAGAGATACAGACTGGAAAATAGAAACAGAAGGGAGGAACAACACTTTAATATGCATACTGTTAGAAATAACAGACCTTCTGTTGCACACACATCTTTGGATACCCGAAGTACAAGGTCACCAAAAATTGTACAAATGTGGGTCCCCAAAGGACTGATAAGGCTTGGACCCAAATAGATTTGGGTACCAGATACTAAAATTTGTGTTTGCAGGAACAACAAAAGAAAGGAGAAGTCAGTAACTCTACATGGTATCTGAACAGTGGATGTTCCAGACACATGACTGGAAAGAAAAACCTACTTTCCGAGATAGTGAGTTGCACTGGACCAAAGATAAATTTTGGAGACAACTCTAAAGGTAAAACCATGGGTAAAGGTAAGATTATCCATGGTAACATAACTATTAATGATGTGTTATTAGTTGACAATATTTGTTACAATCTTATCAGCATCAGTCAACTATGTGATAATGGTTATTCTGTAGCTTTTCAGAAGCATTCATGTATAGTTAGAGATTCTGCTGAAACTACTGTGTTAACTGGAAAGAGAGAAGGCAACACTTACAGAGTCTCTGGGAACTCAAATCATGTCATTACTCCTACATGCTTAGTTGCCTCTCTTAGCAATAAACACTGGCTATGGCACAAGAAATTGAATCATCTGAATTTCAAGTCAATCAATTATCTCAAGAAGCAGAATATAGTTGATGGATTACCTGATATTAATTTTGTTAAAAATCATGTTTGTTCTGCTTGTCAGCTTGGGAAACAGATAAGATCCAGTTTCAAGAACAAAGATAGCAAATCAACTTCAAGATGTCTGGAATTACTTCATATGGATCTATTTGGTCCAATCCCTATCATGAGATTAGGGAAATGAAATATACTCTTGTTGTTATTGATGATTTTTCTAGATTCACTTGTGTAATATTTCTCGCAGGAAAAGATCAAACCAGTAGCCTCCTGATCAAGCTTCTGAAAAGGATTCAAAATGGAAAATCTTCTTCCATCATTAAAATCAGAAGTGATCAGGGTACTGAGTTCACTAACAAGTATCTTGAGTTATATTTGAATGAACAGGGGATTCATCATGAATATTCAGCTGCCAGAACACCTCAACAAAATGGAGTAGCCGAGAGGAGAAATAGAACTCTAAAAGAAGCAACTAGAACAATGCTAGCAGATGCAGACATATCTCAGCGCTTCTGGGCTGAAGCTATCAATACTGCTTGTTACACGCAAAACAGATCTATGGTCAACAAAAGGCACAATCAGACTCCTTATGAAATATGGAAAGGGAAAAAGCCTAACGTATCTTATTTTTATGTGTTTGGTTGCAAATTTTTTGTACTAAATAATGGCAAAAATCATTTAACTGCATTTGACTCAAAATCAGATGCTGGATTATTTCTTAATTATTCTGCTGTAAGAAAAGCCTTTAGAATTTTCAACAATAGAACTCTTAATGTTGAAGAGTCGATTCATGTTGTCTTCGATGAAGACAGCAGTGCTCCTAAAATATCTAACATATCTGATTTAAGCAACAGGCTAGACAGGATTCACTTGGAACTAGACAGTGAAGATGATGTAGAAGCAAACACCAAGGATCTTCAAAATCCAGAACCAGACATTCCGATAGTGGAACCAGAAGTATAGACTTTGGATCTACCAATACCAGCAGAAGACACTCAAGAACCTACTACTGGTTCCGTCGAGAACAATCTCAACATATCAAATCAGGAAGATATCTTTTTAAATCCTTTTATCTGGAGAAAATCTCATCCTCCATCACTGGTTATTGGTAATCCAGCAGCGCCTTTGAGAACCAGAAGGCAAATGCTTAATGAATACATGCATGCTGCTTTTATATCTCAGGATGAACCAAAGAAAATTGAAGAAGCTCTTCTGGATCCTAGTTGGATTGAAGCCATGCAAGAAGAGCTGAATCAATTCAAACAAAATGAAGTTTGGTTTCTAGTGCCTAGACCATCTCACCAAGCTGTCATTGGAACTCGGTGGGTATTTAGAAACAAACTCAATGAAGAAGGCACAGTGGTGAGAAATAAAGCAAGATTGGTAGCTCAAGGTTTCAGACAAGAAGAAGGAATAGACTTTGATGAGACTTACGCACCAGTAGCAAGACTCGAAGCAATCAGAATATTCTTAGCCTTTGATGCTTTCAAGAATTTCAAAGTATATCAAATGGATGTGAAAAGTGATTTTCTGAATGGTCTTTTACAGGAAGAAGTCTACGTCGAACAACCTCAAGGTTTTATCGATCATTTCTCACCTCATCACGTATTTAAATTACACAAAGCATTATATGGTTTAAAACAGGCACCTAGAGCATGGTATGACACTTTATCACAGTTTCTTATCGATCATGACTTTACCATTGGAGCAGTAGACAAAACTCTGTTTACATTAGTCAAGAATAAGCATATTCTTTTAGTACAGATCTATGTTGATGATATCATTTTTGGGTCAACTAACCCCAAATTATGTGCAAAGTTTGGAAAATTGATGCAGGATAAATTCGAAATGAGTATGATGGGAGAATTAACATTCTTCTTAGGATTACAGATTAAGCAACTGGAGACTGGAATTTTTATAAATCAAGCCAAGTACACCAAAGAGCTTCTGAAAAAGTTCAGAATGGAAGCATGCTCTGCTGCTTCTACTCCAATGAGCTCGTCTATTAAACTTGATAAAGATGAAAGTGGAATTGCAGTAGAGGTAACTCAGTATCGCGGTCTCATTGGTTCATTATTATATCTGACTGCCAGTAGACCAGATATCATGTTTGCTGTTTGTATTTGTGCTAGATTTCAATCTAACCCAAACAATCTCATTATATTACTGCTAAACGTATTTTGAAGTACTTAAAAGGAACTCAAAATGTCGGCTTATGGTATCCCAATGACTCATCGTAAAATCTTATTGGATATTCAGATGCTGATTTTGCAGGTTGCAAACTAGACCGAAAAAGCACGAGTGGTTTTTGTCAATTTCTTGGTGATAGGCTGATATCCTGGTTTAGCAAGAAGCAGACTTCCATAGCCACATCTACTGCAGAAGCAGAATATCTAGCTGCTGGAAGCTGCTGCTCTCAGATATTGTGGATTCAGCAACAGTTAAGAGACTATGGGATTCAAGCCTCCGAATCACCTATATTCTGTGACAATACCAGTGCGATTGCAATCACACAAAATCCAGTACTTCATTCCAGAACGAAGCACATAGACATCAGACATCATTTCATCAGAGATCATGTGCAAAAGAAGAACATTCGTCTGGAATACGTTTCTACTGATCAACAAACAGCAGATATCTTCACAAAACCTTTACCAGAAAATAAGTTTTCTTATTTTCGTAACTCTCTTGGTTTGATAGATTTAACTTGATTATTCTCTTTTATCTTGGTTTAGCTTTTATGATTGCTCGGTTATTTATCGTATTTAACTAACAGTAAGTCATTTGCAGAAAAACAGAAGGGAAGGTAAAGTACGTAAAACTGAAATTTTATTAGAAACCATTTCAGTACATTACACGATGCAGAAATAAAAGCAGTAGATCTACAAATGCTCTTTAACCAGAAGCGTTACATTTAGCTTTTGTCTTCAGTAATATGAACACCCTGCAGTTTGTTTGCAAAGTACTTCAACAGGAATAGAGATTCCAGCAAGCTTAAGGCCTAGAAAGAATCTAGCAAGCTTGGGTCTTGTCAGCACTAATGTATTATTAGATGCCTTACAGGGCATCATAGATGATATCAGCATCATCAATCAACCAGCACTCTCTAATCGCATTAGCATGCTTCTGGAAGGAAACGATGCTACATCTCAATATCAATGGAAGCAACAGATCTGTTTGACTGTAGACATTACAACTCCAGGAGTTTGTTTCAAGGATCATTACGTAAAAGATGATATCCCCAAACTTCCTTCTGAACATTTCTTCGGCTCCTGGATCAGACTCTAACTCTCTTTTAACTTGAGTTTTCATTGTAGATTATGTTTGTTTAACTTTGTTCAAGTTGTGCAAGTATTTATAGAAGAAACAAAGACTCTTGCGACTGTTCATTTTCAACGGTTCAGTTTGAGAGATTGCCAAGAGTCACTTGTCGTTTTTATGACCACTTATTAGTTGTATTTACCGAGGGGGAACAGTATCTTAGTCAGACTAAGATTTTGACACCTTTTTCAGACTAAGATTTTGACACCTTTTTCAGAAAACAGATAGAATGTTTGTCTTTTCGATAAAACTACGAGTCTGCTGGTTTTGTCAACGTACTCATATATTTCAGCACCCTAAAACTTCCAGCAGACGTTATCATAAAACGACAAATCTTCTTCTGATTTTTTTTAGTAACCGTCTGGACAGCCTGCCTTTTTCAAAATTTTAAAATCATTCGTATCTCTGACAATTTCTGCAAATCTTTTCTAACACTCAACCAAAAACATACTGACACGTGTCTTTATGTTTATTTGACGGCTGTATATTTATTCTAAATTTCACCTTTTCATCTTTACTGTTTCATAACTATTGTTATTCAGCTACTTCTTTCTCTCCATCATCTCTAACTACTGCATACTGTATCTGATTCTATCTTCATACAGAAATGGCCGGAGCATACCTTCTCAACGCATATCAAGTAAATTTTGCTTCTATTCTCAACGTCAAGGATAAGAATCTTGTGAAAATGTTTCAAGACATTGAGAAATCAGGACTTAGAAAATTCCTGGAAGCACCAGCGGTGATTTAAAAAAATGCTCTCCTGGATTTTTACGCTAAAGCGACAGTGCATGAAGGAAAGATTGTTCATTCTCAAGGAGATGCATCCATCTCCATTGATGCCACACTTTTGGGAGCGACCTTTCTCCTCCCACTATCAGGTATTTCTGAACTATCTGATATCTCCAAGATAGATATGTCTATTGCGCTCAGTTCTTTCTCAGCTATGGAGAAGAGCTGTCTCCTTCCTGTCACAAGAAATTACTCAAAATGGAATATCAAATTCTGGCCAATATTGTGGCAAAAGCCATTTTAATCAAAGCCGGCACTTTCGACAAGTTGACTAAGGAGAAAGTTCAGGTGATGGCTGCCATCACTAAGGGAATCAAAGTGGACTGGAGTCGTTTCCTCTTCAGAATCATGAAAGAGATGGTTGACATGAAAAGTTCTGGATTCGCTGTTCAAATCAGCGCAATGCTCAAGGATGCTGGTTTCGCCTCTACCAGTGATCAAGATGTTGCTTCAGTATCAATGATTGATGCTGAGAACGTACTCGCCTTAAGGCCTAAGCCAACCGTGGCTGAGTTTGTCGCTTTGAAAAGGAGATCGGAGAAACTGCTTCTGAGGTTCAAAAACCTCAAAGGAAAATTAAAAGGAAAAGAGTGATCATTTCGACTGATTCGGACAAAACAAAATCAGAAGAGTCTGCTGCTGCTATTCAACCACCCGTACCAGCACCAACCAAGAAGAAAGCTCGCACCGTTCTTAAGATCAAGAAGACAGCAGCATTGTCTGAGATTGAGAAAGTACCTATCAGACAGGTATTTCCAGAAGTGATTCCTTCTGTTCGACCCACTGCTGCTACTTCTGTACAAGCTACTGCATCTATTCCAGCACCATCTACTGCTTCTGTTTTCAAGCCATCGTCTGGAATAGTAATTTGAGAATCAACCAGCGGGTCTTCTGCATTCCGACCCATCTTGCCTATTTCATCATCAGATAAAGGCAAAGGAAAAATGATCGAAGAACCACCAGTTTTTGGACTCAAAACAACTGTAACGACCGGTGTTGATCTTCAACTGGCAGAAATCGACAGCTCTGCATATGATGACATGAATTTTTTTGATGAGTGGCACACGGTCCGACTTTTCCATTCTTTTGCTTACTTCAAAACAAAAGGAACCTATGCGAAAATGTTGAACGTAGAGAAGAAAATTTTTCAGCTTGAAAAAACTGAAAATATCATCGAAGCCTTGCGCAGAAGGAGTTTCATCCTCGATCAGCTGAAATGTCAGAAGCTAGAATCGGTTCTGAAAGTTCTTGATTCGAATTTTGATCCTACTGTTCCTACTGCTGTTCAGGATCAAAACGTTATTTTGATTCTTTCTGACAAGTTAAAACAGATGCGTGAGCAACTTCTTGCTCAAGAACAGGGCTTTGGCGAGCCTATTGTATATCACGTCGGCCTTGTTCCAGATTTTCATCAGATTCAGACAGTTGAGGAAAGGACTACAGCCTCACCAAAGGCTTCTGCTCTCAGTACTCCTGCTTCTCCAACTAGGCCCATTCCGTCATCGTCTCTGTTATCTGTACATGAACTGGCTTCGGTTGAAGAAGTCATTGAGTCGATTGTTCCAACGGTCTCTACCACTCAGGAAGCAGCACCGGCTACTTCACTGCCACCTTCTCCTTCTCCGACCCCAGTGCAACATATGGCAGAACCAGATATTACATCTCTCTTGCCAAATTTAGAGAAATTTTCTGCTGCTCATCAAGTAGAAATGCATATTCTTCTGAATCAGCCTTCTGCACCTTCAACTGCAGAACCATCAGCCTCACCTGCTGTCATTGCACCAACGGAAGAGAATTTGGCCTCTGACTTGGCCGTTCCCGCTGAAGAAATTGCTCCTCCACTGGTTACTGCTGAACCCACTGTCTCTACTCTTCCAGAAGAAAGCTCAGCAGACCCTGGTCCTTCTACTGCTTTGATGGACACTAATCTCGTTTCTACTGCGTTGACTATCTCTCATCCTGTTCTAACTCAGACGAACTCTCGTCTTGCTGAGATTAAGCAACGCATGCTTGAGCGATCTTCCTCCCCAGAATCAGATGCATTCAACTTGGAATTTCAGATTCAGACTCTGCAACGGGAACTCAACAACGTGTCTGATTTATTCAAACGTATGTCCTGTGAAAGCCTTTCAGAATTCACTGGTGCTCAAACTTTCAGAGAACGCATGGGCAAATACATTTATAACACGGCGGAAAACATGGACAAGTTGTATGCTTAAACCATCGTTTTCAGACATGTTATATCGAGAAATCACAGTAACATCATGCTTGCTCAAACTGATATACTCAACCGAATCACCGAGCATGATGATCTCTTCCGATCTTTTTCCAATTCCTTGGAACTTATGGATGCCAAGATTGATTATCAGAATCAATCTCTCACTACACTGAATGATCGCATCTCTTCTCAAGCTCCGTATCTGGAGATGCTAACCAATGGCATTCAGAACCTATCTGGAAGAATGAATGATCTCTTGGCCCATGTAATTGCCGCTGATGCCAAAAAGGGGGAAGATAGAAGAGATCCAGCAGAAACTAGGCTATCAGAAGCTGAAGCTGAACCTTCAGACAGATGACTTCAAGATCCTCAAAATGAAGAAGTCATCTACATGGATATTGAAACTGACTGATTATTTACTTTGATACTTTATTGACATTATCCTTTTGCTTAATGATTATCTGCTTTATTTAACGTTTTTCTACTGTTTAGGTTTTGGCATCACCACAAAGGGGGAAATTGTTAGACATGAATTTTGTTGTGGCGATGTTAACTAAAACCAGCAGACCAGAACAGTAGACTAACTTATCAGAAGCTACTGGTCTAGTTAAACTAAAGCAGTAGAAAGGATAGTAATACAGAACCAGTAGAAGACGTTGCCTAACGTTACCACCTTAATTGTTACCGTTAAAAGTTCCTAGTACTAGTATTAAATGCAGCATTAAATACTATACGAAGTCATTTAATGCACATTACCCAATTAATTATAAAACAAGACTGATTGTTTTATAGCTTTTCTGCAGGAACCTCTTTTGGTAAGAAAGCTGATTGTATCAGTTATCTGAAGACATCCTCTGATTATGAACGTTGAACTCAGTCGCTTATATATACATGGAAAAAATCCTTATACGACAACACTTTTCGCATAACATCAAGGATCAAAGCTATTTTCACTTATCAGAAAAATCTCGAAATTCCTTGAGTACTTAAAGTTCAACACAAAGAAAAGTATCACACGCTTCATAGCTAATATCTGATCTTTTGAAGATCATCTTGTGCTGCTGATTCTTACACTCTTCACAATCTTTACATCACTTATACTTTATCAGGAAGAGTTTGTAATCTGAAAAGATTCTTTTCAGAACTTTGTGTATAACGTTTTTGTGAGTTGAGTAACTAAGAGTTTCAGTAGGCTGAAGTGTAAGTCCTTCTGAAGTGGGTGTGTACAAGATTTGTACTGTAATCTCCAAAGTCTTTTAGTTATACCTTCTGGAAACAGAAGAAGGGGAGGCGTAGAAGATTTCATCTTCGAACTTCCATAAACAACTGCTGCCTACTGTTTTTATTGTCTTTCAATTACTTCATCAGATTGTTTCCGCACGTTTATTGTAATCCAGGTGAAAGTATACGTACAAGATAAACTACTATCTATAACAGGATTTTAGTACCTCATCAGAAGAGAAAGAAAAACGAGTAGAGTTTATTCACCCCCCTCTAAACTCAACTTCGATCCAAAACAAAAGCATACGGCTGAATATATCAACTGATCGGTTTCCAACTGATCAGTTTTCTTTATTAGATCTGCTGATTTGAGTTGTTAAGTCCATTTGCTGAATATAATTGCGCGTATCAGTTGGTTGATCAGTTTGTCAAACTCAGAATTTTTTTTAGAGTTTGGTTTTCAACAATTTCCTCCTTTATGGTGTTTGACAAAACTCATCAAATAATAATAACTGAATACTGAACTTTATGTGGATAAAATAAGATCTGAATTTCTTGAACTGATAGAGGTCTTGATTCAATAACAGCTGAATCTAATAATCTGATTAACTGATTTTTAACGATATGGTTTCTTCTGATGTTTCTCAAGATGCTCTTTGATTTCTTCCCCCTTTTTGTCAAACAAATCCATCTTCACAGATAATCTTCGAACGTCGGTGGAAAGAATTTTGACATCTGAGGAGATACTTGAGACAGCAGATTGTAAAAAAGTCTGCAGCAATTCCATTTTATTAGAAACAGAAGTTTCCAATTGCTCAACTCGTTGACTGATTATATCCTGAGTTGTATAAAGACTTTGAGCTAGACCTCTGTTATTCTTCATCTCAAGCACAGTTCGAGTAAGAGACTCCATCGTTTCTTGAATGGCTTTCAGTTTTGCTGAATCAAATTCAATTGAAGAATCCAATTTGACAGTATGAGAAAATTGTGTGGATTGAATTTTCTTGATTTCAGTAATCATCTGCTGCATATTGTGCTGCATATTCTGTATTTCTTCAAGGACAAGATCCATTTCTGTGGATTGAAGAGGAGGTGACTGAGTAGATGTTCCCTGTGTTTGATCTTTAGAGGCTTGATCAGAAATTACTAGAATCCTGTTCTGGACTTCAGTTTCAGCAGTTGTAAGATCAGGGACTTCTGATTCAATGACTTCTTCTGCAGTCTGAGTTGTAACTACAAAAATTTGTGCCTCTTGTTGTTCTTGCACCAAATCTGGGGATTGCTCTTCAGTTGGAAAATTTCCAATGATTAATTGAGTTTCCTCTGATTCAGTTAGTTCTTTTTCTGAAGTTTGTATGGGCACTTCAGTTTGTTCTTCAGTCTCAACAGATATTTCTTGCTGAATTAATTCTTCAGCAACAAGAGGCTCAATTGGTTCTTCAGATGATATCTGAACCTCTTGTTCTGGTTGCTCAGTTGAAGGAGCAACTGATTTAGAATTTATTCCTTCTAACTGAGCTTCCAGGGCTACTGTCTGAATGACTTCATCAATATTGGCAAAAGTTAATTCAGCCTCGGAATACATGTGTTTATCAGCAGATGATTGTGGCATATCCTGAACAGGTTCTTCAACAATCGGTTGTGGAGGTGGCTCTTTCTGCTGGGAGGAGAATGTATCTTCTTCTGTTTTTGAACAGGAGGATTTTTCAGGAAGAACCAATTCCTAATCTTGTTCCCAAAATCCGATTTCCCTTTGTAGGCCACTAAGATCTGAGTCCAGTTGTGTGAACACAGCTCTATCATGATATGTAGTTGGACCTATGGGATTGTTGTTGGATTTCAGCTTTTCAACCATTCTAGTCAGCTTTTTGGCTCGAATTTGATCAAGGAAATATTTTTGCCTCTCCAATGCCTGTGCAATAGTAGCAGCTTTGACTATATTCAACACAATCGGTTCAAGTTTAATAAACTTTTTCAGTTGGAATTTGTGCTTCAGCTCTTTGGCAAAAATATCAGTCCTAAAACTCTTCCAACTATCAAAAGATTTTAGTTTCGATGTGGCAAATGCATTGACCTGTTCCCAAACCAGGTCAATGTGAGTTTGTCTGGCATTAGATGGCCTTGGCTCTTCAACTAGCGTGCCCTTTCCTTTTTTAGTAGTGAGAATGTGAGGAATATCCAAACCAGAGTGAGTGGTGACCACTGGTTCCCTCAATATAACGCCTTTAGATCTGGCCGGATGCAAACTGCTAGGGCGATTTACATGAGTCAAGGGAGCTCTTACTTTAGCGGGTGCCTTTTCTTCAGTAACTGAATCATCAGGTGGAACAACCTGCAAAGGGATAGCCTGAATAGGCTGTTGGGCAGTTGATTGAGTCAATCTCTCAGTTGGAATGAATTCCACCGCTGTTATTGGTTTAGTTCTTTGCGTCCTCGGTCTCTTGACAAGCTTAGGAGAAGGAGTTTTCTGCGAATCTGATTCACTGATAATCAGTTTTTGTTTTGCAGTCTTCAGTTGGGCCAAAGTTTTGGCCTTCTTGACTGATGTTGGAGCAGGTGGTTGCGTCCCAACCTCCTGTTTGGTTTTCAAAAACTGTTTGTGAGAAATGTCCAGTTTGGTCTTTGGCGGCAAGATGTTCTTGGCAGTGAATACCTTGAACTTTGATGATTTTCCAGCATTGTCATCTACCAATCCCTTTAGTTTCAGAAGATAACTGATTGGAATAGCAAAGCCTCTTGATTGTTTGGTAGATTGAAGAATATTCCTCAGAATATTGAAAATAATATGCCTTCAGTTAGCTTTCTTCTCTCCCATGATGATGGTCATCACTTGGAAATTTTCAAGAGTAAGGGCAGCATAAGAGCCGGCCTTAGCCAATATGACCTGCGCCACAATGTCGGCTAATAACTGAATTTCTGATTTCAGCTCTTTATTTGGATCGGAAACTTTGTTTTTCCGCCTATCAGCAGATAGCAAAGATTGCATTTCCTCAATGTCAGATGTTTTGACTTCAGAGAAGCTGACGTACCCATCAGTTGGCAAAGAGAAAATTTCTCCGAAGGTCTCTTCAGATAGGATCAACAGCTGATCATTGAAAGTTACAGAGATACTTCCATCAGTAGTGACAAACCCCTTCAGATATAATTCATTTACTTCCTTGGGGTATATCTCCTGCGAAGATTGTCCCAAAAACATCCTGATACCAGCAGATTCAATCTTCAGAAAGACGTTCTTAACTTCAGCTTCTTGAACTGATAAAACTGAGTCAAAATCAATGGCCATAGCATTCAACACGTGAGCTGGATTTGATTCGCCATTTCGAAAGATAAAATGATCTGAAATTCGTAAAAGATAAGCTCTGGAATTAGTACTCTCTTAGGAACGGATTGTATTCGTAAGAAAGAAAACTGAATTGAAGCGGGCATAGTACATTTGTACGTGACTGTTCAAATTCGGGACACGTGTCAGTCCATGAAAAAATTTGAATAAAAATATGTGTACGTGTGCTGTAAGCTTGTCTGCAAAAAGTGAGTGTTTTAAAATAGTCCACGTTATGAAACTGCAGTCACGTCAGTTGATTTGGAATATAATAAGTTTTTTAATTTGTTAAGTTATGTGAGAAGATTTGTAAAATATCCAGCTGAACAATCAATTGGGAAACTGATTCATTTTAGTTGAGAATTCACAAACAATTGTCCTCTCAGTTAACCTCTTCAAAACTGATATTCCCCCTTAATTGGTGCATAGAATAATTAAAGTGACGATTTAAAATAAATTTAAAGGTTAGAAAGATTATCGTTTGCTGAAACATTGACGGCCCTTCAGCTTCCATGATTTTCGGCTATAAATAGAAGTAACACGATTAGTTTCAGTCATATTGGTGAAAATATTCAAGACAAAAAGAATGGCAGATACGAATAGCTCGAGTGCTTCGCCGTTTGCTCTGGAGACCAGGAAGACCGTTATAGAAGATGAAGTCTTCTATAAGCGTTTTCACTACTGGGAAAAGTTACAGAAGCTTGAGTTCCTGTATAATACTGGAGAGGCTACCACTCCCGAACTGGTGGCAGAGTTGAAAAAAGTGCGGGAGCACTTGAACATAGCTGTGTGGGTGGACATCCTTAAGGATGGTCATATCTATCAGCTAATGCTTCGAAAGGAACTGAAAATCCCTAAGCGCATAGCTGTTTCTCAGAGCTTTGTCAAGACATCTACCGCACCTTTATCCACTTGGTTGAAAATGTGGATAATTTTTGTAGAGGAAAAATATGATGATGTAATCCGTGCAAACGTTTATGGTTGAATGAAGTATTTATATGAGCTTAACTTTGTTTTTCTATTTCTGATATTAGTTGATAATGAACAACTGATAAATAAAAAGCCTGGGTAAATGAGAAAAACGCTTCGGTTGACTTGAGACTCTTTACTTTCTTCAACATTTAATGTCATTTGTCTATAAATAAGACGATAGAGATAAAATGTGAGACAATAACAGTTCAATATGTCGGATTCAAGTAATTCTGATGCATGCAGCAGTACGCATATTCAAGTTACTGAACAATTAAGTCTTTATTTAGAAGAGTTGAAGAAAACGATGGAGGAATATGTCTTGACGAAAGTGATGTCAACATGGTTCAAAATTCATGATTTGCAAAGGATAAGTAGTAGTGGTGCTGCTCCTTCTCGTTTTCAAGCAGCAACAGCAAGAAAATACATTAATCGTTTTGAATTCAGGCATGTTACAGACCTGGTTGATGACAATGCTCTGTTACATGCAATGCTATGGAAGGAATGGCATGTGATTGAGAAGATTTCTACAACTGAATCCTTTTCTAGAATCCGAATTTATGAGTTGAATTATTTTATTACAGAATGACAAGATTCAGTTGGTTCTAAGTTATCTTTTGTAAGATTGAATCGATTTTATTCTTAATAAAGCATCATTTCCAATTTGTTGTTGTGTTCTTATTTTCTGCAAATAATTTTATTAGTAAAACAACATCAATAATAATTTTAAGACAAGTCAATTAAACAAAGAATATTGCGAAAGTAAGAAAACTTAGTCTCGGGTAATGGTTTGGTGAAGATGTCAGCTGCTTGTTGCTCAGTTGAAATATACTCCAGTCTAATGTCCTTTTTCAAAGCATGATCTCTAATGAAGTGGTGCCTGACATCTATATGATTTGTCCTTGAGTGAAGAACTGGATTATAGGTGATGGCAATTGTGCTCGTATTGTCACAAAATATGGGCGATTCATTTGTAATTACTCCATAATCTCTCAGTTGTTGCTGGATCCAGATCAGTTGTGCACAACAACTACCAGCAGCAAGGTATTCTGCTTTAGTTGTTGAGGTAGCTATGGATGTCTGCTTTTTTCTGAACCAAGAGATCAGTCTGTCTCCTAGAAACTGACAAGATCCACTTGTACTTTTACGATCAAGCTTACATCCTGCATAATCTGCATCTGAATATCCAACTAAATTGAAAGTAGAGTCTTTAAAATACCATAACCCAACATTTTGTGTACCCTTAAGATATTTCAAAATTCTTTTAGCAGCTGCGAAATGTGATTGCTTAGGATTTGCTTGAAATCTAGTACACATACAGACATCAAATACAATATCAGGACGACTAGCAGTTATATACAATAATGAACCTATTAAACCTCGATATAATGTCGCCTCAACTGATATTCCCCCTTGATCATTGTCCAACTTTACTGATGAGCTCATGGGAGTATTTGCAGCTGAACATGATTCCATGCCAAATTTCTTCAGCAGCTCCTTTGTATATTTAGTTTGACTGATGAATATACCAGTCTCCAGTTGATTCACTTGCAGTCCAAGAAAGAATGTCAGTTCACCCATCATGCTCATTTCAAACTTATCATGCATTAGCTTAGAAAACGTTTCGCATAATTTGGGATTAGTTGACCCAAATATGATATCATCAACATAAATTTGTACTAATAAAATGTTACCATTCTTAGCAAATTTGAACGAGGTCTTATCAACTGATCCAACAGAAAAATCATGATCAGTTAGAAATTTTGAAAGAGTTTCGTACCAAGCTCTGGAGCTTGTTTAAGACCATATAAGGCTTTGTTCAAATGATATACATGATCAGGAAAGTTGTAATTTACAAAACCTGGGGGTTGTTCAACATATACTTCCTCTTGTAGTTGACCGTTTAGGAATGCACTCTTTACATTCATCTGATAGATCTTGAAGTTCTTGTGTGATGCATAAGCAAAAAAATTTTTGATTGCTTCCAGTCTTGCAACTGGAGCATACGTCTCATCATAGTCAATTCCTTCTTCTTGCCTATATCCTTGTGCCACTAATCTTGCTTTATTGCGTCCAATTGAACCATCCTCGTTCAGTTTATTTCTGTATACCCATTTTGTACCTATAATAGTTTTTGAAATTTGTCTTGGAACTAAGTTCCAGACATTGTTATAAGTGAACTGATTTAGCTTTTCTTGCATTGCATTTACCCAGTTAGGATCAGCAAAAGCTTCACCAGTTTTCTTCGATTCTAGTTATGAAACAAAAGCTGAATAGGTAAATAAATTTAGCATTTGATTGCGAGTTCTTACTGGATCAGATGGATTTCCTATTACCAGTTCATGTGTATGTGATTTTCTCCATCTGTACTCAGTATTTGTTGTATCAGCAATTTCTTCAGTTGGTAACTGAACACGGTTTTCAGTCTCAGTTGGTGCTTCGTCAACTGGTATTTGAATGTTATCATTATGCTCTATTAACTGATCATTGACAACGACTTCCTGCACATCTGATTGGTCCAGTACTTCTGGTTCATGTGTTTGAAGTATGTTTTGATTGCCATGACTTTCATTTTAGTCATCATCTTCCAAACTGATATCTGTAAATCGATCAACTAGCTCAACTTAATCAGTTGGCTTATCAGTTAGTTCAGTTTCATCAAAATCAACATAAGCGGATTCTTCAACATTTAGGGTTTTCTTGTTGAAGACTCTATAAGCTATACTAACTGATGAGTATCCAAGAAATATTCCTTCTGCAGATTTTGCATCAAATGCTTTTAAATAATTTTTACCATTATCAAGAATAAAACATCTGCAGCCGAATATTTTGAAATAAGTAATTATACTTTTTCTTCCATGCCAGATCTCATATGGTGTTTTCATATGATTCTTATTAATCATTGATCTGTTCTGAGTGTAACACGCAGTGTTTACTGCCTCTGCCCAAAATCTTTGAGAAATACCAGAATCAGCAAACATTGTTCTAGCAGCTTCTTTAAGAGTACGATTTCTTCTCTCAGCTACACCATTTTGCTGAGGAGTTCTGGCTGCTGAGAGCTCATGCTTAATTCTAGCATTTTCTAAGAAATTTGAAAGATTTTGATTGATGAATTTAGTTCCTCGATCAGACCTGATTCGATAAATTCCAACTGATTTTTCATTTAAAAATCTTTTGAAGAGCTTTATTAGTTGCGAAGCAGTATGGTCTTTAGATCTGAGAAAAATAACCCGAGTAAATCTTGAAAAATCATCTACGACTACCAAGGTGTATTTCATTCTTCCTAAGCTCATGACTGGTATAAGACCAAAGAGATCCATGTGCAACAGTTCTAAGCATCGGGATGAAGATTTACAGCCCTTGTTTTTAAAAGAGGATCGTACTTGTTTACCATACTGACATGCGGAGTAAAGTTTTTCTTTTGAAAAGTCTATTTTATGCAAACCAGTTACAAGTTCATGTTTACTCAGATAGGCAATGGATTTAAAGTTTAAATGATTTAGTCTCTTATGCCACAACCAGTTTTTAGATGATTTGGAAGCAATAAAACAAGCTGGTGCATAAGTTTGATCTTTCCAACTGACTTTATATGTGTTTCCACAATGTTTGCCAGTTAGTATGATTTCATCAGTTGAAGTTTTGACTGAACATGAGTTTTTGTCAAATTGTACTGAGAATCCACTGTCGCATAACTGACTGATGCTAATAAAGTTATACTTCAGGTATTTTACTAATAAAATATCTTTAAAAGTAAAGTTACCATGGAGAAGCTTACCCTTACCCACAGTTCTATCTTTGGAATTATCCCCGAAACTGATGTTTGGACCACTGTATTTGATCAGTTGAGATAACGCACTTGCATCTCCTGTCATATGTCGCGAACATCCACTGTCCAAATACCATATTGAGTTCTTGTTTGTACTTGTTACCTGCAATCACACACATAGTCCCTTAGGAACCCACACTTGGATTAGTCTAACAGACTTTCCAGTAGCTGTATTCCAAATGGTTTTTCTCGGCTTTTGTGTGCTTGGTGTGTAGTGTACATATGATACAACATGTGTTTAGCTTTATTCAACTGATTGTTCAGTCTATATCTCTTCTGAACTGGCTTACAGTTATAGTAATTGAAATAGCTATTCAAATAGTTCTTGTGAAACCTCTTTGATGACCGACTTTGTGAATCAATTGAGAATTTTTTACTATAACCAATATCATATCTTCTAGCCTTGTTCATATTCTCAGTAGGTTGCTCAATCAGTTTAATGGGCTCAATTTGTTCTTGTACCACTGCTGTTCTGACAAAGTGAATGTATTTCCCTTTGTCTATTTTTAGCTTTGGTTGAGTATCATTTGGATACATTTCTCCTTGAGTGTTGAACCCTAAACCAGTTTTATCAGAAACTGATTTTTGTGAATTCTGCATCTCATTCAGTGAAGTAGATGACTTGTTCCAAGACTGAATGAGCTCAGTCTGTTTTGAGTTTTCAAGAATCAACTTCTGGATTAATGACTGATTTTTGTTTCTCTCTGCTTTTAACTCAGCAATTTCCCTTTTTAGACTCAATCCATCAACTGATTCATCAGCTTTGGTTTTATTGTCTGTGGGATCAGTTTGCTTTGCATTGATTTTTTCAAATGATGATGCAAGCTTTTGATACTCATTTACCATGTCATGTAGTGTTAGAATGAGTTCTTCTCGTGTGAAATCAGTTGAGCTGAAATCAAATACCTGTTGTCTAGATGATTCTTCTTCTACATCATTAGTCATCAAGCACTTGGCTTCCTCATCATCACTAGAGCTGCATGAGCTTTCTGGTTCTGACTCCTCACTGTCAGTTTCTGCCCATTTAGATTTGTTTTCTTCAGCTAAGAGTACCTCATGTTTCTTTCTGAAGGGCTTCTTATCTTCCTTAGGTCTTCTTTTGTGCTTATATGATTTCTTTCTTCTATCAGTTGAGCCTTGACTGTCATTCTTGGGTTTAGTACAATCAGCAATAAAGTTACCTAATTTGCCACAGTTGTAGCAGGCATTTGATTCATCTTTGGAGTTGTTCCTTTGGTATGGCTTCTGGAAGTTTCCTTGATTTTTTCTCATGAACATTCCAAATTTTTTGATGAACAATGACATAGCATCACTGCTCAACTGATCAGCAGATTTCTCGACTGAACTGATTGGTTCTGTTCTGACAGCAGCTAGAGCAGTTGTGGCTGCAGGGGTAGATGGTTCTCCTTCTCTGGTCTGCAGCTCAAATTCATAAGCCTTTAAATCAGCAAACAGATCATGAAGTTCAATATGGTTCAGATCTTTGGACTCCCTCATTGCCATGGTCTTGACATCCCATTCCTTGAGAAGACCTCTCATTACCTTCAGTGCAATCTCTTTGTTAGTATACACTTTTCCAAGTGCATTTAACTCATTGATGATACTGCTTACTCTTTCATCATACTCGTGCATTGATTCTCCTGCTTTCATTTTGATGTTATCAAACTTTTGAATAGCAACAGAAAGTTTATTTTCTTTGGTTTGATCATTTCCTTCACACAGCTGGAACAGCTTTTGCCAAATTTCTTTGGCTGACTTACACATCTTTATTTTGCCGAAGGTTACTTTGTCCAGCATTTTGTACAGAATGTCTTTAGCCACATTATCAAGTTTTGCTTTTCTTTTATCTTCAGTTGTCCATTCATCTCTCGGCTTTTCTATTCTTTGTGGTGCCCCTTCTGTTATGGTAACTGTTGTATTTGTTTTTAGAATCTTCATGGGTCCATCAGTTATGACATACCACATGTCATCATCTTGTGCAGCTAAATGAGCCTGCATTCTGATTTTCCAATCATCAAATTCTTCTCTGGAGAACATAGGAATTTTGTTGAATGAAGTCATGCTAGCAAGTTTATAGATCAAAAGTATTCAAGAACAAGATTCAACCGCTCTGATACCACTTGATAGGATCGATTAATGTAACAAGAGTGTTTAGAAGGGGGGGTTGAATAAACACTCACAATTAAAACTGATCTTTTCGAATTTTGAGTTCAGTTTGGTGACAAACTGATTTTCGGATTCTTGCTGGTCAATGACAATTAGTTAAACTAAAGTAGTTGCGGAAAGTAACTAACTGAAAGATAGAATACAAAACTGAAATAAAATACACAAAGATTGTTTCTGGATGTTCAGAGATTTCAATTACTCCTACGTCACCCCTTCTATCTCAAGGATAAGATTTCCACTAAAAGACTTTGATCAAATACAAGATTTGTACTGACCCACTTCAGTTTGGAGTTATCACTGCCAAAAGCTGAAACTCTTAGTACTACAAAATGTTCTCAGTGCGTAACTGATCTTAGCACTATCGAATTTAACGATTATTACAAAGTGCTAGTGAGCTCAAATTGTAGCCTTGACTGCTACGAATAAACCAAGTAAGAGTGAGCTAAGATTTTGGCAGAGTATCATCAAGCTTTGAATAGAGTGATCTTTTTTTATTATTCAGCTGTTCTTCTGTCATATTTATAAGCTTCCCTTCCAACGGTAGCTTGAGATATATTTGAATCTTTGTATTCGTTGATTGCCACTTCATTATTCCTTGGTCATTGTTTGCTTCATTTATTGTAATGCGGCGTCTTAACTGCTTTAGCCGAAATGCGTTGTTCTAAGCTGTATTGATTGAGGTGCGGCGTTTCATATTCAGTTGCAGTCTGCTATGTCTCTTTGTCGGTTGAATGTTCTTTCCCGAGACATGTTTAGTTGAAGAATTCTTAGCTTAAAGCATACAGCTGAATATATCAACTGATCGGTTTCCAACTGATCTGTTTTCTTTATTAGATTTGCTGATTTCAGTTGTTAAGTCCAGTTGCTGAATATAATTGCGCGTATCAGTTGGTTGATCAATTTGTCAAACTCCAGAATTTAGAGTTTGGTTTTCAACAGTATGAATAAACTTCAAACATAAGCATTTATATAAATATTTTCATATCATCTTCAACATATTCATATACATACTATCATCAACATATACGTATTCCTTTTTCTTCTTCGTTGAATTCAGATCGTTAATTATGACTTTCATGTTCATCTACGTCTATGTGTTGGACGATGGATCCATCTACATGTAACCACCGTGCTGGGCGGCGGGGACATCAACAACACTCTCACTGGTCAACTGAGCCTTGGCCTTACGTATTAACATATCATCGTATACATATATGTATCCAAGGAAACACGATCGTCGGGCTCTCACTGGGACCATAACCCTCACGATATTTCTAACATATCATCGTATTAGTCACAATTACTTCACTTCCTTCAAAGTTTCATATTATCATCACTTTATAAAAACTTAAACATGCATATAACGTTTTTCTTTTAAATCAAGCATACAACATTCTTTTAAATGTCCATGTTAAATCATAAAATCCATAAACATTTTAAAAATAACATTTAACATATACATAACCATGAACATTTAAAATAATAATATTAACATATAAAACAGTAATCAGAATACAACCATGACGTTTACAAATTTCGGGTGTAAAATTACCGTTTTGCCCTTAGACGTAAAATTTCACGTTTTTGACATTTTCTTAATTCTATTGACTCTAACAAGTCCCAAATAATTATTTAAAAATACCTGAATTTTCTCATATTTTTATTTAGCATAAATCGATGACTTTTAAATTAATCTTTAATTATAACATATTAATGCGTTTTAATCTCGAATTAAACCAAGCCTTAGTATAAAATTCCTAAATTAAAAAATTAGACTTTTAATAATTATTTGAGCTTAAATAAAATTTTCCATAGTTTTATAAAGCCTAAAACTAGGCTTTCTATTAATTTTTTAATTAATGTTTCGTGAGGCGATTAAATCCCAAATAAATCCAAAACTCAATATTTTGATCTCAAATTTTAAATATAACATTTTTATTATTTCTTCTACCCTTGTTAGCCATGAACCGAACCCGTGTACTCATGGTTCCAATTTTAGTTCTTTAATTTTTGTTTTTGACACATATACGAACCCACCGAGCCATCTCACAAAATACTCGGGCCATGGTCGAGCCATCTCGAGCCAAAACCTATCCAACAAGTTTATTGACCCTATTGACCAGCCCTAGCCTGAATAACCAGCCCTGGTCTGCTCAAAAACCTTCTGCCCCTCAACCCTCGATTTCATGCATGTGTGTTGGTGAGTATCCTAGCTTATCTAGGACTCTTAATTGGACTAGGACTCAACCAACTATTAACCACTCGACCCATCATGACCTTAATCACCTTGGACCATGCCCAGACCCAGCCCATACCAACCCCAAGCTTCAAAAACCAAAGTTACAACATAAGCTCCAGAAACAGCCGAGAACTCCTACCTTGACATGGACTCCACGTTTCTGTTCCTAGGACTCTAGCCATCAACCCAGCCCTCTAACCAGCCTCTTGTGCCCCTTCTTAGGACCCTAAGGACCTAACCTAGCCCAGCCCCAAAGCCCCTGGCCGAGCCACAGACCCTGCACAAGTTGCTGCACATCTGTGCCCCTCCTTGGCATGCTCTCGGGTTGAGTCCTAGCTTTCTAGGACTCCTCCCCAGCCTCCTATCTCGAGTCCTAGCATGGCTAAGACTCTTCCGGAAACGTCTATCCTTTTTATTGCTTTAAAGTACTACAATTTTTTTTATTTTTTATAAACACTCAATTTTTCGGCCATTTACCTTTCCCACATGAAATTTTTTTTATAAAATATTTTACCATTTAAAATAAAACACCAACCAATTAGCCTTTTAAAAATCAAGTGCAATAGTCATAAAATGAAATAGTCATAAAATGAAATCGTCAACTGTAACCCATACTAAACCTCTCAAAAATCTCTCAAAAGCATAAATAAATATTCTTAAAATATTTAACATAAATCATGTGACACCTCTGACCTCTTTAAATAAAATACACAGCGAAAATTAAAATTTTCTTTAAAATATGGAAGGAGTTTCAAAATACATTTCTTTAAACATCTTTACAAAATAGCAATACATGATCATTTAAAATGACATAACAAAATACAAAACATCATTCCTATGATCATGCCAAAATCTTCCTTCCAACGGTGTATGCATATGATCCCCCTGTCCACAGTCAACGTCCCGGGCCTCCACTCTGATCTGCATCACATGAAATAACTGAAATGAGAATAAATCTCAGCAAGTGGAACTCTACATAGCAATGATACATAGTATACTCTGTAAAACATGACTTTGAAATCATAAATACCATCAACTCTGAAACATGAATACTGTAGTAATAACTGTAGCAATAACATATCAATACGATGGTATTTCTCTTTACTCTGGTTGGATTGATATCAATAGTATCTCTGACTGTGGTGCTCGTATCCCAAATCGATATAAACCGATAACTCTGAGGGATATAAGCCTATGGGCGTTGATCAACTAATTGCATGCAATTCTCTGACTATGTTTCTATCAATCCAATAAAAAATTTGAACTCTCAATAAAATTTAAACCATGACTTTGTAAACTCTTTCTTTTCTTTGTATTCTCTTTTTAATAAATGAGACATACAATACCTCCAATAGATATACAATCGAATCAATACATAACTATGAATCAAATGAAGGGAATAACACTTTGAAATCATTAAAACACCATACATATATCATCATGTGAGCAAAAGGATGAAATTCCACTTACAACCCACAATAACACCTTGAATCAAACTCTTGTATACCACCTACAACAATAATACATAAACAACACCAATATCAACTCTATATCCAAAAATACAAGTCAAATAATCCATTAAACCATCAAAAACATCAACCTATAGCATCACATCTCCAAAACCATGATAGAACTCAACCAAAAACTTACCTTAGCTTCCTAGCACCACGGATAACCTCAATCTCAAGTCGAAAATCGAACTAGATCCACGAATCGAAGATAGGAAGCAAATGAAATGGAAGAAAACCCTATTCCTTAGAGAGAAAATCGAGAATGGAGGAAAGGAAAGAGATAAGATATGGCCAACAACTCCCAAAAAGTAACTTAAAATCTCGCCCATACCTAGACCGCGGGTGCGCTGCTACAAGCACCGCGGGTGCGCCTAGCTCACGGCACAACACAATAATTTTGGAACACCAACACCGCGGGTGCGGTGCTGCAACCACCGCAGGTGCGGTCATCACCGCGGGTGCGGTCCTTGCACTACCACGGGTGCGGTCCTGCTACGGTCTCCCAACTCCAAAATCATGAATAGTACACCACGGGGGCACTCCTCTAAGAGCGCGGGTGCACTATGGTCACGACAATGAACAACATCCAAGCAACTAAAATCGATCCGAAACTCTGAAACGAACCACCAATAACAACTAATACCTCATAACAATAATAACCAATAATACTATGGCCCAAAACACAACTCTAAACATCTAATCACATAACCCAAATAACATACGAAACTTAAATCGTACCGTACACCGGGCTCGGCTATTACAATCTCCCCTCCTTAGAGGAATTTCGTCCGCGAAATTGACGTCACTGCACGAACAACTCAGGATACTTCTCTCTCATCTCATCCTCTGGTTCCCACGTAGCCTCTTCGATCAAATGGTTAGGACGAAGGACTTTAACAATGCCGATCTCTTTGTTTCTCAAAACTCTAACTCTGCGATCCAGAATCTGAATCGGAATCTCTTGATAAGTCAAATTCGGCGTCAAGTCCAATGGCTCGTGGTGAACAACATGGGAAGGATTCGCAATATACTTCCTGAGCATCGAAACATGAAACACATTGTGAACTCTGTCAAGATCTGGCGGTAGGGCTAATCTGTAGGCTCGATCACCAACTCTGTCCAAGATCTCAAATGGACCAATGAATCTCGGACTCAGCTTACCCTTCTTGCCAAACCTCATCACACCCTTGAGAGGTGCTATCTTCAGAAACACATGATCGCCAACCTCGAACTGCAACGGCCTACGACGAACATCTGCATAGCTCTTCTGTCTCGACTGCGCTGTCTTCATTCTCTCTCGGATCACCGCAACAACATCCGCAGTCTGCTGGACCAACTCTGGTCCCAACATCTTCCTCTCACAAACCTCATCCCAATACAAGGGTGATCTGCACTTCCTGCCATAAAGTGCCTCATACGGTGCCATGCCAATCGTCGCCTGGTAACTGTTATTGTACGTGAACTCAACCAAAGGCAACTTAGAATCCCAGCTACCTGGATAATCGATAGTACAAGCTCTGAGCATATCCTCTAGAATCTGAATGACTCTCTCTGACTGACCGTCGCTCTGAGGGTGATAAGCTGTACTGAATGCTAACCGCGAACCCATAGCTCTGTGCAAACTCTTCCAAAACTCTGAAGTAAACCTGGGGTCACGATCAGACACAATCGACACAGGCACACCATGAATTCTAACAATCTCTGCAATGTAATCCTCGGCATACTGGTTCATGGAGTACGTCGTCTTGACTGGAAGAAAGTGCGCTGACTTGGTCAATCGATCAACAATAATCCAAATAGAATTGAAACCTCTCTGCACTCTGGGAAGACCAGTCACTAAATCCATCGTAATATGCTCCCACTTCCACTGAGGAATCGACAATGATAGCAATGTCCCAGCAGGTCTCTGATGCTCAATCTTCACCTGCTGACAAGTAAGGCACTGAGAAATGAACAAAGCAACATCTTTCTTCATACCTGGTGATAGGGGTGTTTTTACGTGTTTATTGCATTAGTTTAAATTGTGTTTACATTGCGCATGCATGCATTTCATTTACTTTTTGTTCATTTTATAGTAATTAATTGCTTTTGATTATGTCTCACTTGTGTGTGATGGATCTGCAGGAAAAATGATCGGAGAACGAAAATCAGAGCGAAAGGTGGAAAGCTCAAGAATATTGGACAGAACAAGCGGCGCCCGAGCGGTACATTTCTACCGCCCGGGCGCGAGAAGTTGAAGTGCCGAGACAGAACATGTGGCGCTCGGGCGGTACTTTTCTACCGCCCGAGCGCGAATGCCGCACAAGTCCAGCAACTCACAGAGAGTGTGGCGCTCGAGCGGTACTTTTCTACCGCCCGAGCGCCGCCTATTTTTGGAAGATTATTGTGCGCGATTTCTTACCTTAATTTTGGGAGGGTGGCTGATATGGTAAGGCGATTGGTCGACTTTTGAGGAGGATTCAGACATATTTTGGAGAGCCAAGGAGTTTTAGAAGAGCTTTTTGCACTTGGATTGAAGATTCGACTGTTTCCATGCATCGTTCTTCGCAGAATTCGTCACGTCTCGTATTTCTAGTTTATTTTCCGTCATTTAAATATTTTTTTGCTGATTTTCATCATGAATTCTAGTAGCTAACTTTCATATTTGTTGGGATTAAAGGGGATCCTACCCCAAACTTTTAGTTGATTAATTTATATTTTGAGTTGTGCTTTATTCTTGATTGTACTACGATTTTTATTGTGTCGTTTGAGCGTAGCTAACTTTTACAACAATTTTATATCACGAGTGAGTTCGAGAGAATAACTAGTGATATGATCGAGTAGTATAATCTGCGGATCTACAATTTGCATAGACATATGAAATTGGATACGTGCCGATAGTCATAGTCCTTAGGGTCGAAAACTAGGGGATTTCATCAATCGAAATGCGGTTCATTCTTGATAAATAATTAAAGACATTTAATTACTTCATTGAGTGAATTAGTTTGGCATAGCTCGAGAGAGTGTGTTCAATTGAATAGGAAATCTTGTCGGAAGCGTAGAACACAATCGAACGAATTGATTAATTAATACGGGGTAGGTGAACCAGAATTCCCAACAAATTCTTTTATCATTTGAAATTTAATCCATTGATTTAGCATTCATATTTCATCATTTAATCTTTGAGCTTGTTTATTTAAATTTTCTTGAATTTTATTAGTCATAAAACAAACAATCAAATTTCGTCGCTAAAGTTTTAATAACTAAAATAATACTTGTTAAATACAGTCTCCAGTGGAACGATACTCGTATTCATATACACTATATTATTACTTGACATCGTGCACTTGCGATTACATTTTGAGCATACAAAATCATATTTTCTTGGGGAATTCATAGTGCAAGTTTTGCTCGATCAAGTTTTTGGCGCCGTTGCCGGGGACTGTTAATCTACAATTATATTTTTAGTTATTTTCTTTAGTGTATTTTATCTTTATTGAATTAACACTCCATATTTTATTTTAGATATCTCTTCCGGTGCATGCCAAAGTCACTTGACTTGGAGCTTGAGCGTGACCCTGAAATTGAAAGGACTTTCCGCAGGCGAAGACAACAGCAAAGACTTAAGGAACTGATGGAGAGGCACGAACAAGAGCAGGAAGCGGAGCGCCAAAACGAGAGACGAATTGAGATGCCACGCCGCGTACCTATGTTAGAGTATGCCCAGCCTTCTTTGGACGGTGCACGCCCCAGCATTGTGAGGCCGATTGTGCGAGCAAACCAATTCGAAATCAAACCAGCCATTATCCAGATGATTCAGAACACCGTCCAATTTGGAGGAACTGCTGTGGACGATCCAAACACACACATCGCGGATTTTCTTGAGATTTGCGATACTTTTAAATTTAATGGAGTTTCTGATGATGCTGTTAGACTGCGTTTATTTCCCTTCTCTTTGCGTGATAAAGCTAAAGCTTGGTTGAATTGTTTACCTGTAGGTTCAATCACTACATGGGAGGACATGGCGAAGGCGTTTCTTATCAAATACTTTCCTCCATCAAAAACCATGAAGTTGCGAGCAGACATTACAACATTTGCTCAATTCGATCAAGAATCTTTATATGAGGCATGGGAACGCTTCAAGGACCTACTACGAAGATGCCCACATCACGAGTTACCACTTGGGTTAGTTGTTCAAACTTTTTATTACGGTTTGCTTACTCCTAACCGTACTATGATAGATGCTGTTGCGTGTGGGAACCTGTTGAGGAAGACTGCGGAAGAAGGATATGAGTTGTTGGAGGAGATGGCTGCTAGCAGTTATCATCCCCAATCTGACAGAAACAACCAGCGGAGAAGTGCAGGAGTTCACCAGGTAACTGAGTTTTCTGCTATTACTGCGCAACTTGATGCTTTAAACAGGAAACTTGATAGCTTGAATGTGGGTGGCACGGCGATGCGCCTTCAAGAGATATTCTGTGAGAAGTGTGGAGGGGAACACTATGTGAAAGACTGTCAAGATGGAAATCCCTTCTATGTGCAAGATGAGGCACCGGTGAATCAAGTGGGAGTCCAAAACCGCCCAAGGAATGACCCTTACTCGAACACATATAATCCTGGGTGGAGGCAACATCCCAACTTCTCATGGGGCGGTCAAAACAGTCATAATAGGCCGCAAGGAGGACAACAATATGGGAAACAACCGATGTACAGATCCGATCCTCCTAGAGAAGAAAAGTCCAACTTGGAACAAATGATGTCTAAGTTTATCTCATCCACTGAAACTAGACTTCAAAATCAGGATGCGTCGATTAAGGGACTTGAGAATCAAATTGGACAATTGGCCAAGATGATAGCAAATCGAGAGCCGGGCACCTTGCCAAGCAACACCGAAACTAATCCAAAAGAGCAAGTGAAGGCCATTGAGTTGAAGAGTGGAAAGATTTTGGAGTCAAGGGAAAAAGAGAAAACTCAAACAGTGGATGAGCAAACCGCGACATCTAAAGGTAAGTCTTATAACTCCACACTAGCACCCACTGCACAACCAAAAATCGTTATACCTCCTCCTTTCCTTGCAGCACTTAAAAAATCAAAACTAGATGCACAATTCGGTAAGTTTCTTGAGGTATTTAAAAAATTGCATATTAATATTCCCTTTGCCGATGCTCTAATGCAAATGCCTAGCTATGCTAAATTTTTGAAGGATATCCTAGCAAATAAGAGGAAGTTGGAGGATCATATGACAGTCAACTTAACTGAAAATTACTCCGCTTTGGTGCAAAACAAAATCCCACCGAAGCTAAAAGACCCAGGGAGTTTCTCTATTCCTTGCATGATTGGTGATATTGTTTTTCATAAAGCATTATGTGATCTTGGTGCAAGTATTAACCTGATGCCATTTTCTGTGTTTAGGAAACTTGGGTTGGGCGAGCCTAAGCCGACGAGGATGTCTTTGCAACTGGCTGACAGATCTGTCAAGTACCCCCGCGGAGTGATTGAGGATGTGCTAGTGAAAGTGGACAAATTCATTTTTCCTGCCGATTTCGTGGTGCTCGACATGGAGGAGGATACCGAGATGCCTCTGATTTTGGGTAGACCGTTCCTTGCGACTGGCAAGGCACTGATTGATGTGCAAGAAGGGAAGTTGCGATTGAGAGTGGGCGACGAAGAGATTACTTTTGATGTGTTTAATGCACTTAAACACACACTGCATTCTGATAGTTGTTTTAGAATTGATGCGTTTGACTCTCTTGCGTCTGACTATGTGCAGGATGCTCTTAGGGACCTTTTGGAGGCCACTATCGATACTGAATTGGGAGAAGAGGAATTGGATGAGGAAAGAGCCGAAATTGTGGCACACTTTAATGCCAACCAACCATGGAGAAGGCCAATGAGGATGCGACTAGAGGATCTAGGAGAAAGAAGAGATTTGACCCCTCAAAGGTCAAGCATCGAGGATCCCCCAACACTTGAGCTGAAGCCGTTGCCTCCACAACTCAAGTACGTGTATTTAGGTGAGAATAACACTTTACCTGTCATTATTTCTGCTGCTTTGACAGATGTGATGGAGGACAAACTGTTGGAAGTATTGAAAGCACACAAGGGTGCATTTGCGTGGAAGGTGGCAGATATCAAAGGGATCAATCCATCAGTCTGCATGCACAAGATCTTGATGGAAGAGAAGTACTCGCCTCTTGTGCAAGATTGAATCCTAAGATGCAAGAGGTAGTGAAAGCTGAAACGATTAAGCTTCTCGATGCAGGTATTATCTATCCTATATCTGATAGTGCATGGGTAAGTCCTGTTCAATGTGTGCCAAAGAAATGTGGGATTACTGTTATCACAAATGAAAATAATGAATTAATACCCACTAGGACTGTTACGGGATGGCGTGTGTGCATTGATTATAGAAAATTGAATGATGCCACCCGTAAAGACCACTTTCCCCTTCCCTTTATTGATCAGATGCTTGAGAGGTTAGCGGGTCATGAGTTTTATTGCTTCTTGGATGGGTATTCGGGGTACAACCAAATTATGATTGCGCCGGAGGACCAAGAGAAAACCACTTTCACTTGTCCTTACGGCACTTTTGCTTTTCGCCGCATGCCGTTTGGTCTATGTAATGCCCCTGCCACATTTCAACGTTGCATGACCGCTATATTCCATGATATGATAGAAACTTTTCTTGAAATTTTTATGGATGATTTCTCGATATTTGGCTCTTCTTTTGATGATTGTTTGCAGAATCTGACGGTAGAGTTGAGGAGATGTGAGGAGACAAACTTGGTGCTTAATTGGGAAAAATGCCACTTCATGGTACAAGAGAGAATTGTCCTAGGGCACAAGGTTTCGGGGGACGGAATCGAGGTGGACAAGGCGAAAGTTGAAGTGATTAAGAACTTACCACCTCCGGCGTCCATAAAGGGAGTTAGAAGTTTTCTAGGCCACGCCGGTTTTTACCGGCGTTTTATCAAAGATTTTTCTAAAGTTGCCAAACCTCTATCTTCTTTACTCATGAAAGATGTACCTTTTGACTTTAATTCTGATTGTTTGCAGGCATACGAGAAGTTGAAGGAGCGCTTGGTGACGGCTCCTGTCTTGGTAGCACCGGACTGGGATCTACCCTTCGAAATCATGTGCGATGCTAGTGATACTGCGGTAGGTGCTGTCCTCGGACAAAGACAGACCAAAGTATTTCACACCATATACTATGCAAGTAGGACTCTAGATGAAGCACAATTGAATTATGCCACCACCGAAAAAGAGTTGCTTGCAGTAGTGTTTGCACTTGACAAGTTTCATTCTTATCTTGTTTTGTCGAAAGTAATTGTGTTTACTGATCACTCTGCCCTTAAATATTTACTTGCAAAGAAAGATGCAAAGCCACGCTTACTTCGGTGGATTTTATTATTGCAAGAATTTGATTTGGAGATAAAAGATAAGAAGGGTGTTGAGAATGTGGTTGCAGATCATTTGTCTAGATTAGAATTTATCAGTAATGAGTGTGTGACTGATGCGATTAATGATTGGTTCCCAGATGAACAGTTGTTTGAGTTGAAAAATTGTCCATGGTATGCAAATTTTGCAAATTTTCTTGTTACAGGCTCACCCCCCCCCCCCCCCAAATTTAACATTTCACCAAAGAAAGAAATTCTTTTCGGACGTGAAGTATTATTTTTGGGAGGAACCTTTCTTGTTCAAAATTTGTGCAGATGCCATGATAAGACGGTGTGTTGCGGAAGAAGAGTTTGATCAAATTCTCAACCATTGCCATGACCGTGAGGTAGGTGGTCACTTCGGACCAACAAGGACGGCATCCAAGGTACTTGAATGTGGCTTTTATTGGCCAACTCTTTTCAAAGATGCACGTTCTTATGTGCTACACTGTGATAAATGCCAGCGGTCAGGTAACATCTCTAACCGTCACGAAATGCCGTTAAATAATATCATTGAGTGTGAGGTTTTTAATGTGTGGGAATAGACTTTATGGGACCATTTCCTAGTTCGTTCACGAAAAAATACATTTTGGTGGCGGTGGATTATGTGTCTAAGTGGGTAGAGGCAGAAGCATACGCAACCAATGATGCTCAAGTGGTTCTAAAATTTTTGAAGAAAAACATTTTTAACCGCTTTGGAACACCACGAGCAATCATTAGTGATGGTGGCACTCATTTTTGCAACGAACTCTTTGGAAAACTTTTAAGCAAATATGGTGTCACACATAAGATCTCTACCCCTTATCACCCCCAGACGAGTGGTCAAGTGGAAGTGTCGAACCGAGAGATAAAGAGAATTCTGGAGAAAGTAGTAGGCGTCAGTAGGAAAGACTGGTCGGTGAGGTTGGATGATGCTCTATGGGCATATAGGACTGCTTTTAAAACACCTATAGGCACTACACCGTATAGGTTGTTATTTGGTAAAGCATGTCATTTACCTGTCGAGTTGGAGCATCGGGCATATTGAGCAACAAAAGCGCTGAACTTTAATTTTACTGATGCAGGTGAACAGCGTTTGCTTCAATTGGACCAATTGGAGGAGTTCCGGAATCAGGCATATGATCTTGCATTGTCATACAAAGAGAAAACAAAGAAGGCTCATGACAAGAGGATCATCGAGAGAGAATTCAAAGAAGGCGAAAGTGTCCTACTCTACAACTCCCGGTTGCGACTGTTTCTCGGAAAATTGAAGTCACGATGGTCTGGTCCATTCGTGATCGCAAAAGTTTACCCATCGGGAGCTGTAGAATTGAAAGATGGGAAGGATGGGACATTTACGGTCAATGCCCAGCGACTGAAGCACTACATGGGTGGCACAGTTGAGCCGCAACTTGGAATCACCCGGTTCCAAGACACTATGAACTGAGACAGACCGACATTCTAGCTCTCGACGATAAATTGAGAACTTACTTCTTTTCCCTTCTCTTGCATTTAATTTAATTTTCCTTTTTCTTTCGTGCCAGCTTATTTTCCAGTTGTGTTAATTTCTTTTTTTTTAAAAAAAAAAGAAGTGAAATGTGAATTTTTCCCGAGAACTCGGCGCCCGGGCGGTAAATTTTTACCGCTCGGGCGTGAAGCAGAGGCACAATTTCCAGAGAGCTTGGCGCTCGGGCGGTAATATTCTACCGCCCGAGCGCGAACATTTGCCTTTAAAATTTTTTCCCGAGGCCCCGGCGCTCGAGCGGTAACTTTCTACCGCTCGAGCGCGATGCCTTTTTAAACGCGAATCCCCTTCCCCTCTCCCTCATTCTGCACAAAATTTCCCAAATTTTTCTCTCAAACCCTAACCCCCCTACACTCTCCTCTCATCTTCTTGCAGGGAATCACTCCAACTATCAAGATTCAAGCATCGTGGGCAAGCGCCTCCTGTGGGATTCAAGCGTCATCTTCTCCGATTCCCCCACAATCTCTCTCATCCACTCCTATGGCTCCAAAGAAGAAACAAAGAGGTACTTCCGCTTCTTCGACTTTTGATAGGCATCGCTTTGTTAGTGAGGAAGCTCGGGCTAGGTATGAGCATGCTAAGATAAATAGAAATCCGATAGTGGAGAGGGGATTCCGAAAACAACTTGAAGATAGGCACGTAGGAACTCGGATAGAATTGGAACGGAGTGGATGGGAAACTTTTTCCAATCATCCTAAGGCGGCGGTAGTTTCGGTGGTGCGTGAATTTTACGCAAATGCTATGGAGGGGAGAAATGGGACGGTGTTTGTTCGGGGTGTTCATGTACCGTGTGACTCGGCAACTATCAATGCACTTTTGGAAACGGCGGAGGTCGACAATTCTCATTTTGAGGCTTTCGCCGCTGACCCGAACTATGACTTGATCATCACAGCGCTATGCCATCCGGGTGCGGGTGCTATGTGGAAACCATTGGGCGGACCGCCGAGCTGCTTCGACGAGAAATTCTTAACCGCTGACGTTGCCATGTGGTACTTATTTGTGGCCCGACGGATGATGCCGGTCTCGCATAAGAGCGAGGTCCAAAAGGAACGAGCGGTTCTCCTTTTTGCGTTAACTCACGGCTACGACGTTAATGTGGGCACACTGATCAACTCTCAA
Organism: Primulina eburnea; assembly: GCF_022965805.1. Classification (NCBI taxonomy): domain Eukaryota; kingdom Viridiplantae; phylum Streptophyta; class Magnoliopsida; order Lamiales; family Gesneriaceae; genus Primulina; species Primulina eburnea. Next base: position 9,861,624 of record NC_133113.1, on the reverse strand, counting down.
ATCATGTTGTGTGCTCGCAACAGTCACGTCGGTCTGTTCTTCCCGACGATTATATCCGAGTTGTGTGCCCGTGCGGGAGTTCTATTCCGGGACGACGAGGAATGGATTCAACCCATGAAGCCGATCTGTATCGACTACTGGAAAAGGAAGAATGCCAAACGCCAAATCGACCTCCCCTCTCCCGAGGAAGATGTAGGTGGTTCTAGCACCGCCGCTGCACGTCCCCGTCCACCACCACCCCGCCGGAGAACTCAAACCGATATGATGGCTGAGAATCTCGCCTTCCAAACGTATCAGGGTCAATTCAACTCATATGTCACCGACCATCTATCACACATTGACTCCATGATGCGCTCGCTACTTGTGCAAGGAGGCACTGAACCAAGGACCGTGCCGCCGTCTCCGCTACCTCCTCCCCCATTCCAGTTCCAGTATGATTATTACCAGCACGGGGGTGCCGCCGGAACATGACGAGGATGAGCCTTGATCAGGGGAGTTTACTGTTTCCCCTTTCTTTTTATTTTGCATATTCTCTTTTGCATTTGCATTCATGGTTCTTTTTGTTCTTAGTTTTTGTTTCGTTTTGTGCAATGAGGGCATTGCACAACTCTAGTATGAGGGGGGTAGATTGTTTTGTTAGGTTGTTTTGCGTGTTTAGTTAATTGGTTTTTAAGTCATTGCATTTATGTTGTTTAAAGTCGTTTATGGTGAGAAGACATGTTTATGAGCAAATGATGATGGTGAATTGATAGTTTACAAAAATATTGATTGGGTCAAGTCGTGAATGATACTCGTGATTGTTAAAGCATGAATTATGGTACAAATTTTGAACTTGTTGAGCACATATGTGTGGGGGCTAGAAGTTTGTAGGAATAATGGTGAAATTTGAAAGTTTTATGTGGTTAACTTGAAAGGCACCATTTATGAGTTGATTTAGCATGCAAACCCGTGGAAGGAAGTCGCTATGTGGGACCTTGAATGAGAAAATTTGATTTGCCTTGAACTTTACATTTACCTCCGTTCCAATGCACTCATTAAATGATCACACTCCCAACCGGCTGTAATCCAAAGTTATATTATATTCTTAGTCTAGGGAGTACATGTGTGAAAATTTTGCATTCAAAAAAAAACAAAAAAGGAAAAAAGTACAAAAGAAGGAGATGTAAGGTGAGGGGGAGCCGAAATAAAAGGAATGAAATTCTATTCCTAGGCTAAAAGTTGGAGATGTAAGGAGACGAGGAAAGTCAGACGAAAAGTCTTGACGAATGCACAATGAAAATGATCGGTGTACTCCCAACTTTTAGTCACTTGAGCTTATTTTCCTTCTTTTCGACACCCTTATCTGTACTTAAAAGCTGGATAAAGTTCAATTTGTGGCTAGTGATGAATGGACACGGGGATGCATGCTAGTGAGACTTGTATTGAAGTGTTAATTGAGTGACTCGCATGATTTGATAATTGATCTATTTAAAATACGAATGACTAGACCCATCATGACACACACACACGTTCAAATTAGTGTCGAAATTTATGTATAGATGAGAATGAGTATTCGGTTGCGATTTGACTTGATTGGTAGTGGAAAAGTAAACTGAGGCATGAACATAAACATTGTTAACTCACCATTGACATTTACTCGTGTTAGTTATTTCTTGTTTGAGTCATTTTGTGGTTGTTGAGTTTGTTTAATATCTCGTGCTTTAACCTATTTTACTCGAGGGCGAGCAAAAGGTTAGTTTTCTACCGCCCGAGCGCCGCCTATTTTTGGAAGATTATTGTGCGCGATTTCTTACCTTAATTTTGGGAGGGTGGTTGATATGGTAAGGCGATTGGTCGACTTTTGAGGAGGATTCAGACATATTTTGGAGAGCCAAGGAGTTTTAGAAGAGCTTTTTGCACTTGGATTGAAGATTCGACTGTTTCCGGGCATCGTTCTTCGCAGAATTCGTCACGTCTCGTATTTCTAGTTTATTTTCCGTCATTTAAATATTGTTTTGCTGATTTTCATCATGAATTCTAGTAGCTAACTTTCATATTTGTTGGGATTAAAGGGGATCCTACCCCAAACTTTTAGTTGATTAATTTATATTTTGAGTTGTGCTTTATTCTTGATTGTACTACGATTTTTATTGTGTCGTTTGAGCGTAGCTAACTTTTACGACAATTTTATATCACGAGTGAGTTCGAGAGAATAACTAGTGATAGGATCGAGTAGTATAATCTCCGGATCTACAATTTGCATAGACATATGAAATTGGATACGTGCCGATAGTCATAGTCCTTAGGGTCGAAAACTAGGGGATTTCATCAATCGAAATGCGGTTCATTCTTGATAAATAATTGAAGACATTTAATTACTTCATTGAGTGAATTAGTTTGGCATAGCTCGAGAGAGTGTGTTCAATTGAATAGGAAATCCTGTCGGAAGCGTAGAACACAATCGAACGAATTGATTAATTAATACGGGGTAGGTGAACCAGAATTCCCAACAAATTCTTTTATCATTTGAAATTTAATCCATTGATTTAGCATTCATATTTCATCATTTAATCTTTGAGCTTGTTTATTTAAATTTTCTTGAATTTTATTAGTCATAAAACAAACAATCAAATTTCGTCGCTAAAGTTTTAATAACTAAAATAATACTTGTTAAATACAGTCTCCAGTGGAACGATACTCGTATTCATATACACTATACTATTACTTGACATCGTGCACTTGCGATTACATTTTGAGCATACAAAATCATATTTTCTTGGGGAATTCATAGTGCAAGTTTTGCTCGATCACCTGGCCACCAATAAAGTCGACGAAGATCCTGATACATCTTCGTACTGCCTGGATGAATCGAATATGGCGCGGTATGAGCCTCTGTCAGAATGTCTCGTCGAATATCATCGCCAATAGGAACACAATTACAGCCTCTGAAAGTCACCAAACCATCACCATTCAACGCAAACTCTGAGTTACCTCTCTCCTCTGCTCTAGCTCTCAACTCTGTCAACTGAACATCGTAGCATCAGCCACAACGTTTGCCTTCCCTAGGTGATAACTGATAGTCACATCATAATCTTTGACAAGTTCTAACCACCTCCTCTGCCGCATATTGAGCTCTCTCTGAGAAAACAAATACTTCAAACTCTTGTGGTCTGTGAAGATCTCACATTTTTTTCCATACAAATAATGTCTCCATATTTTCAAGGCGAAAACCACAGCTGCCAGCTCTAAATCATGCGTCGGATAATTCCTATCGTAATCCTTCAACTGGCGAGAAGCATAAGCAATGACCTTACCTCGCTGCATCAGCATTGCACCAAGGCCTTTCTTCGACGCATCGGTAAAGACAACAAAATCCTCTGAACCACTAGGCAAAGAAAGAACGGGAGCTGTCGTCAATCTATCCTTCAACTCTTGAAATGAACTCTGGCAATCAATGGACCACTCTAACTTCACAGTCTTCCTCGTAAGATTAGACAATGGCAGGGCAATCTTGGAAAAATCTGAAATGAAACGACGATAATAACCCGCCAAACCAAGGAAACTGCGTACCTCAGAAACTGTAGTGACCCGTTCCAGAATCACCTACTAATCAAGAACTAAGCATGCAATTAACTTAATTAAAAACAATCAGAGATAAATGCGGAAAATGATCAACCAACGATAGTTATACAACCCAATCGAAAATCCAGAACAACTCAAACTAAAATGAAAGTATGCGGTACAACCATATCGAAACAAAGAGTACTGAATAAATAACTCCACCGGCTACTCAACGTCCTCCTCCTCCTCCTCCTGAGCCATCCAACCTGAGGCCTGCCCCGTGGGAATGGGGTGTCCAAGATAAACAAAACCGAGGACGTGAGCGATAAGAACGCCCAGTACAAAAGTATGAGTATACAAGCCTATATGAAATACACATGCTATGATATGATACCAGGGTAGTCAAGAAACAGGAGTCACAAAAAATCTCAATATGCTCAGTCTAGAGGCGCCAAGTGGATAGTGCCGCGCGGTACTCCTCTGGGTCACTGCATCCACTACAAGATCAGACGTGGACCTAAAATGTCCCGGATCACCGAAGCCCTCCGGACCCGTCGGCCACTGTGTACTCTCGGTGTCCATGCGTCCACAAGACAGGGCTGAGCGGCCCCACAAGATATAGCTTATCTCGAAAGAGATACAGCTCAACAATAAAGGCTATCTCGAAAGAGATACGGCTCAAGATGAAATGTAACATGCAGTAATAAACGTGACATAATAGCATGCATTATATGACATATATCAATGCACCAAATAATCATGCAACACATATAAGAATGTATACTCGACCAGGATATCTCGGATAGTACTTTCGTACCTCAAACCAGCAGATCCTAACAATCAGCCCTAGACTCACGCCTGCGTCCGCAGTCAGCCTACTGATGCTGCTAGCTCCCAACAAGAGCACAGCTCCGCTACAAAACCAGTAGCTCCCCGCTAGTGTCTGAACCACGGAAAAAGACTAGAAACCAATCGGAAACGACTAAAACGCTCTGGAACGCTCGGAATTGGCGAGTAAGAAATGAAGCCTCGCGCCTCTATTTATAGCCTACGTTCGGACGATCCGATCCACTTCGGAAGATCCGAACCAGTACACTTCGGACGATCCGAACCCACTTCGGACGATCCGAACCTTGCATGTCTTCTACGTGTCCAGCCACCTGTCTCGGACGATCCGAACTCTGATCGGACGATCCGAACCCTGATCGGACGATCCGAACTCTGATCGGACGATCCGAATCCTGCATGTCTTCCACGGGTCCAGCCACCTGGCTCGGACGATCCGAATCCTGTTCGGACGCTCCGAACCCTGATCGGACGTTCCGAACTCTGTTCGGTCCTTCCGATCCCACCGAAATATAATTAATCCAATAATTAACTCAAATTAGGCATCGGGATACTACATTCTCCCCCCCTAAAAAGAATTTCGTCCGCGAAATCGTGACTGAAGAATTACAATTCTGAACAACAATACATTCAACTTAAGAGTGAATTACAACCGAAAGTACAACTGAAATTACAATCATAACTGAAAATACTACAACTAGAACAACTCTGGATGCTCTGACCGCATACGACTCTTTAGTTCCCAAGTGGCTTCTTCAGTACCTCGGCGCTGCCACTGCACTAAAACAAGAGGAATGATCTTATTCCGCAACACCTTGTCTTTGCGATCTAGAATCCGAACTGGTCGTTCCACATAAGACAAATCCGAATCAAGTTGAACTTCAGAGGGATGCAAGATGTGAGACTCATCTGCTACATATCGTCTCAACAAAGATACGTGGAACACATCATGAATACCTGATAGGTACGGCGGCAATGCAAGTATGTAAGCCAAATCTCCCACGCTTTCCAATATTTCAAATGGACCAATAAATCTCGGAGACAGCTTACCTTTGAGACCAAATCTCAAAATCCTGCGAAAAGGCGAAACTCGGAGAAACATTTTCTCACCTGGCTGAAATTGAAGAGGTCGACGCTTGGTGTTCGCATAACTAGCCTGTCGATCCTGAGCAATCTTAATCCGTTTCTTGATTACTGCAACCTTATCAATAGCCTGCTGGACTAACTCCGGTCCCTCAACATGTCGTTCCCTAACTTCGTCCCAGAATAATGGAGTACGACAACGTCGCCCATACAACGCCTCAAATGGTGCCATACCAATACTACGATGATAGCTGTTGTTGTACGCGAACTCAATCAAAGGCAAATGATCATGCCAAGCGGTTCCGAAATCCATAACACAAACTCGCAACATATCCTCAAGTGTACGGATAGTCCTCTCTGTCTGACCGTCGGTCTCTGGATGATAAGCCGTACTCAAACTTAGTGACGTACCCAATGCTGACTGGAAACTACCCCAAAATCGTGAGGTAAAACGAGGATCTCTGTCACTAACAATACTGACTGGCACTCCATGCAAACGTAAAATCTCTTGAATATACAAGCGAGCCATACGATCGAAAGTGAAATCACGGTTATATGGCAGAAAATGAGCAGACTTGGTGAGTCGATCCACCACTACCCAAATAGCATCACTGTTTCTCGAAGACAATGGCAAGTGAGTAACGAAATCTATCGTGATATGCTCCCACTTCCATTCAGGAATAGGTAAGTTCAACAATAATCCTCCCGGTCGACGGTGCTCTGCCTTAACCTGCTGACAAACTAGACACTTGGAGACAAACTGATAAATGCTGCGCTTCATCCCTTTCCACCAAAATCGTGTCCTCAAATCTTTATACATCTTGTTGCTTCCTGGATGAATACTCAACTTGCTTCGATGAGCCTGAGACAAGATCTCTTCCCTCAAAGTATCATCCTCTGGTACTACAACCCGATTAGACAAACACAGAAGACCATTAGACTGATAATGGAAATTACTATCTCCACCAACCAACCGAGCTAATCTCTGAGTCTTGAGATCAGACATCTGAGCATCTCGAATCCGAGCGAACAAAGTTGGCTCAGATAAAATGGTAGCAACACGAATGCTCTCCATACCTTTCCGATGTTTGAACTTAAACCCCAACGAGCAACAATCCTGGACAGTACTAGACATAGCACTGGTCTGAAGTGCAGAGGCTCTCACCTTGCGACTAAGAGCATCGGCTGTGAGATTTGCAGAACCTGGATGGTACTTGATCTCACAGTCATAATCTTTAAGTAGATCCATCCAACGACGTTGCCTCATGTTCAACTCAGCCTGAGTGAACAGATACTTCAGACTCTTATGATCAGTAAAGATTTCAAACTGAACACCGTACAAATAATGACGCCAGATCTTTAGCGCAAACACAATAGCAGCTAATTCTAGATCATGAATAACGTACTTCTCCTCGTGAGATTTTAACTGCCTGGAAGCGTAAGCGATCACATGGCCATTCTGCGTCAACACACACCCTAAGCCTTGAAAAGAGGCATCGGTGTAAACACTGAAACCATCAGATCCTGACGGTAACGCCAAAACAGGTGCAGAAGTCAGAAGTCGACGAAGCTCTCTGAAACTATCTTCGCACTCAGATGACCACTCAAATGGAACATCCTTCCGAGTAAGCTGCGTCAATGGTCTAGCTACCTGAGAGAAATTTACGATGAAGCGACGATAATACCCTGCCAGACCTAGAAAACTACGGATCTCAGCCACCGTCGTCGGACGTGACCAATTCAGCACTGCATCAATCTTGCTAGGATCCACAGAAATTCCTTCCTTGGAAATCACATGACCAAGGAATACTACACGATCAATCCAGAACTCGCACTTACTCAGCTTAGCATACAATTGCTTCTCGCGAAGAATCTGCAACACAATCCTCAAGTGATGGATATGCTCTTCCACACTATGAGAATAAATCAAAATATCGTCGATAAAAACTACAACAAACTGATCTAGAAAATCCCGAAAGACTCGGTTCATCAGATCCATGAACACCGCTGGCGCATTTGTCAATCCGAATGGCATAACTAGAAACTCGTAATGCCCATATCGAGTACGAAATGCAGTCTTGGAAATATCATCATCTCTAACTCTCATCTGATGATAACCCGATCGCAAATCAATCTTGGAGTAAACAGAGGTACCCTGAAGCTGATCGAACAAGTCATCAATACGAGGTAATGGATACTTGTTTTTGATCGTCACACGATTCAGGTGGCGATAATCAATACACAATCGCATCGATCCATCCTTTTTCTTGACAAACAAGACTGGAGCTCCCCAAGGTGAAACACTCGGGCGAATATAACCTTTATCAAGAAGATCCTGCAATTGCTGCTTCAGTTCTCTCATCTCCGACGGAGCAAGACGATAGGGGGCACGAGAAATCGGTGCAGTCCCTGGCATTAACTCAATGCCAAATTCCACCTCTCTAATCGGAGGAAAACCAGGAATTTCATCGGGGAAACATCAGGAAACTCACAAACCACTGGAATATCATCTATACCAACACTACCTGTGGACGAATCAATCGCATAGATGAGGTAGCCTTCCCCGCCCGACTCCAAAGCACGACAGGCTTTCAGAGCAGATACCACTGGCATCGGAGGTCGCGCTCCCTCACCATAGAAAAACCAACTAGAGCTCTCAGTCGTACGAAACTGAACAAGCTTCTGGTAACAATCCACAGTAGCTCGGTAGGTAGTCAAAAGGTCTATACCCAAAATACAATCAAAATCTTCCATCTCTAGGATCATAAGATTCGCAATCAACTTGTTACCCTCAAAATCTAAGGGACAACCCATCACTAGACGCTTTCCTAACACCGAATGACCCATCGGAGTAGAAACGGAAAGAATGACGTCTAGAGAAACATACGGTAACTTATGACGCTTAACAAATCGTGCAGAAATGAATGAATGTGATGCTCCGGTATCAATAAGAACAAAAGCAGGAATACCGCATAAACAAAAAGTACCTGCTATGACTCTCTCTGTCTCATCTGCATCCTGATCCTGGTTCAGCGCAAATACCTGACCTTGGGCACGAGGTCGAAGATTTGAACTACCCACTGCCTGACCCTGCCTCCTCTGCTGAACAGTCGTCTGAGATCCGGAACCAGATCCTGCTCCACCTCGCAACTGAGGACAATTCTTCTTAAGATGACCCATCTCTCCGCACTGAAAACAAGCTCCCGCGGCTGATCGGCACTGCTCCGATGGATGGTTCTTCCCACAATGCACACAAGAAGCCTTCTTCTTGCCAAAGCGAAAAACACCGCTAGACCGTGATCCAGATCCAGAAGAAGAAGAACCTGACTTCTTGAAAGACTGAGATCGAGGGCTCAAAGTACTCGGAGGTCTGGAAGAAAGAATAGACCTACCACGCTGGAGGCTGATCTCTGCCTGGCGACACCGGTTCACTAACCCATCGTAAGAAGTAGGATTATCGCAGACAGTGACTCGATCAAAGATCTCCTGGTTAAGACCCTGAAGGAAATGGTCATACTTGGCCTCAGAACTGCCACTGATATGAGGAGCAAAGGGTAACAACTCGAAGAACTTCTGCTGATATTCATCAACAGACATACTACCCTGCTTAAGATTCAGCAGTTCAATCGTCTTTGCCTGGCGAAGGGCTGTACAACCATATCGAAACAAAGAGTACTGAATAAATAACTCCACCGGCTACTCAACGTCCTCCTCCTCCTCCTCCTGAGCCATCCAACCTGAGGCCTGCCCCGTGGGAATGGGGTGTCCAAGATAAACAAAACCGAGGACGTGAGCGATAAGAACGCTCAGTACAAAAGTATGAGTATACAAGCCTATATGAAATGCACATGCTATGATATGATACCAGGGTAGTCAAGAAACAGGAGTCACAAAAGATCTCAATATGCTCAGTCTAGAGGCGCCAAGTGGATAGTGCCGCGCGGTACTCCTCTGGGTCACTGCATCCACTACAAGATCAGACGTGGACCTAAAATGTCCCGGATCACCGAAGCCCTCCGGACCCGTCGGCCACTGTGTACTCTCGGTGTCCATGCGTCCACAAGACAGGGCTGAGCGGCCCCACAAGATATAGCTTATCTCGAAAGAGATACAGCTCAACAATAAAGGCTATCTCGAAAGAGATACGGCTCAAGATGAAATGTAACATGCAGTAATAAACGTGACATAATAGCATGCATTATATGACATATATCAATGCACCAAATAATCATGCAACACATATAAGAATGTATACTCGACCAGGATATCTCGGATAGTACTTTCGTACCTCAAACCAGCAGATCCTAACAATCAGCCCTAGACTCACGCCTGCGTCCGCAGTCAGCCTACTGATGCTGCTAGCTCCCAACAAGAGCACAGCTCCGCTACAAAACCAGTAGCTCCCCGCTAGTGTCTGAACCTCGGAAAAAGACTAGAAACCAATCGGAAACGACTAAAACGCTCTGGAACGCTCGGAATTGGCGAGTAAGAAATGAAGCCTCGCGCCTCTATTTATAGCCTACGTTCGGACGATCCGATCCACTTCGGAAGATCCGAACCAGTACACTTCGGACGATCCGAACCCACTTCGGACGATCCGAACCTTGCATGTCTTCTACGTGTCCAGCCACCTGTCTCGGACGATCCGAACTCTGATCGGACGATCCGAACCCTGATCGGACGATCCGAACTCTAATCGGACGATCCGAATCCTGCATGTCTTCCACGGGTCCAGCCACCTGGCTCGGACGATCCGAATCCTGTTCGGACGCTCCGAACCCTGATCGGACGTTCCGAACTCTGTTCGGTCCTTCCGATCCCACCGAAATATAATTAATCCAATAATTAACTCAAATTAGGCATCGGGATACTACAGAAACAGTAGAAGGAATAGGCCACTTCTGAATCGCCTCTATCTTCAACGGATCAACAGCAATGCCATCCTTCGAAACGACATGGAATAGAAAAGAAATCTGATCCAACCAAAACTCGCACTTCTTCAACTTGGCATACAGCCTCCTCTCTCTCAACAACTGAAGCACAACTCTGAGATGCTCTGAATGAAGCTCTCTGGTCTTGGAATAGATCAGAATATCGTCGATGAAGACAATGACGAAGCTATCCAAGAACGGCTTGAACACACAGTTCATCAGGTCCATGAAAACTGAAGGGGCATTGGTCAAACCAAAAGACATCACGAGAAACTCATAGTGACCATACCTGGTCCTGAACGCCGTCTTAGGGATATCAGACTCCCTAACCTTCAACTGATAGTAGCCAGACCGAATATCAATCTTCGAAAAGACAGTAGCACCATGCAATTGGTCAAACAAATCATCAATCTGTGGCAACGGATACTTATTCTTGATAGTCACTTTGTTGAGCTCCCTGTAGTCGATACACAGCCGCAACGACCCATCTTTCTTCTTAACAAACAGAACCGGAGCTCCCCAAGGCGAAGAACTCGGACGAATAAAACCCTTGTCAAGAAGATCTTGCAACTGCGTCTTCAACTCTTTCATCTCGGTAGGGGCCATCCTATACGGAGCCTTAGAAATAGGAACCGTACCTGGAGCTAAATCAATAACGAACTCAACATCTCTGTCCGGCGGCAAACCCGGAACATCATCCTCAAACACATCGGCAAACTCCCTCACCACATCAATATCATCTACATTCAACTTAACCAAACCATCCACATCTACAATAGAAGCAAGAAACCCATCGCAACCTCTACACAGCAATCTCTCAGCCTCAAGACAAGAAATAAAAGGAAGGACCAGCGAAGTACCTGCACTGGCGAGCACTCCTCCCTTAAAGCTATCATCTGCAAAGGTCACCGTCTTAGCAACGCAATCAATAACAGCACGGTAAGTCGATAGCCAATCCATACCAAGAATAACATCAAAGGCAACCATCGGGATCACAATCAAATCAGCAAAGACCTCTCTATCAACAATACGAACAGGGCATGCAAACACAATAGACGTCGGGCACAAGACATCTCCCGAAGGCAAAACAACATTGAACTGGAGGGGAATAACAGAAGGAACTATACCCAAAGATCTCAAAAACAATTCAGACATAAAAGAATGAGTAGCACCAGTATCTATCAAAGTCGTAGCTACTCTGCCTGAAATCAAAATAGTACTAGAGATCACAAAAGAATCATGATTAATACCTTCCTTAGTCATCGTAAAGATACGACCCTGTACCTTCCCTTGGCTAGCTCCCTTTGGACAATCTCTGGCAATGTGGCCTGCAGTGCCACAACGGTAACAAGAATGAGTGCCAAATCTACACTCTCCTCGATGATGCTTGCCACACTTCGGACACAGCGGCTTCTCGGGATCAACTTGAACTGGCGGTGGTCTAGGACTCGACTCTATCTTGCCTTTCCCTTTGAAACGATCCCTGCCCCTCTGATTCGAGCCCTGGCCTCTCTGAACAACAGCCTGGTGCCTCTCCGGCCTCTCCCTGGTGATGTCCTTCTCATCCTGCTCGGCCAAAAATGCCTTGGACACAATCTCCTTGAAAGTCACGGCCTTGGACATGTTGATATCCCGTCTAATCTCCGCTCTAAGGCCTCGAATGAAATGAGCGCCTTTATCTCTGTCGTTGGAAGCAATGTACGGAGCAAACAAGCAACCCTCCTCAAACTTCAGGATATACTCACCAACATCCAAGCTCCCCTGTCGAAGCTCCAAGAACTCCGTAACCTTCCTCGCTCGAAGTGCGTCGGGAAAATACTTGTCATAGAACAAATCTGTAAACTCTGACCACTTAAGTGTCGAGACATCAACTCCAACCTGGGTCGCATTCCACCATATGCGAGCAGCTTTAACCATCATGAAAACAGCACAACTGATACGGTCTCTATCCTCGTAGTGGAGATGATCAAAGATCGCCTCTAAAGCCTTGATCCACTCGACAGCAACTAAAGGATCGGTGCCCCCTGAAAATTCTGGCGGATCCATCCTCTTGAAATCAAAAAAGACGGCATCAGTGCCAACAGCCTGAGCAACTGGAACTCTACCTTGACCTCTGCCCTGACCTGCTCCTTGCAATCGGAGCAACTGCTGGATCTGCTCACTATGAACTTTGGCCTGCTCCTTAAGCAACTTGCCGAACTCGTCGACAACTCTAGAGGAAGAACTATCCTCACCCTCTACTGCTTTCCTCTTAGGTGGCATCCTCTACTCTACAATGGACTCACAAAAGACATATCAATATATAACAATGGATAGATGCAAGAAAACATACCCGGACAGTTGAAAGTAGACGAAGTAATATGCATTGGTCCGAAAAACACCGCTCTGATACCACTAAATGTGACACCTCTGACCTCTTTAAATAAAATACACAGCGGAAATTAAAATTTTCTTTAAAATATGGAAGGAGTTTCAAAATACATTTCTTTAAACATCTTTACAAAATAGCAATACATAATCATTTAAAATGACATAACAAAATACAAAACATCATTCCTATGATCATGCCAAAATCTTCCTTCCAACGGTGTATGCATATGACCCCCTGTCCACAGTCAACGTCCCGGGCCTCCACTTTGATCTGCATCACATGAAATAACTGAAATGAGAATAAATCTCAGCAAGTGGAACTCTACATAGCAATGATACATAGTATACTCTGTAAAACATGACTTTGAAATCATAAATACCATCAACTCTGAAACATGAATACTGTAGTAATAACTGTAGCAATAACATATCAATACGATGCTATTTCTCTTTACTCTGGTTGGATTGATATCAATAGTATCTCTGACTGTGGTGCTCGTATCCCAAATCGATATAAACCGATAACTCTGAGGGATATAAGCCTACGGGCGTTGATCAACTAATTGCATGCAATTCTCTGACTATGTTTCTATCAATCCAATAAAACATTTGAACTCTCAATAGCATTTAAACCATCACTTTGTAAACTCTTTCTTTTCTTTGTATTCTCTTTTTATAAATGAGACATACAATGTCTTCAATAGATATACAATCGAATCAATACATAACTATGAATCAAATGAAGGGAATAACACTTTGAAATCATTAAAACACCATACATATATCATCATGTGAGCAAAAGGATGAAATTCCACTTACAACCCACAATAACACCTTGAATCAAACTCTTGTATACCACCTACAACAATAATCCATAAACAACACCAATATCAACTCTATATCCAAAAATACAAGTCAAATAATCCATTAAACCATCAAAAACATCAACCTATAGCATCACATCTCCAAAACCATGATAGAACTCAACCAAAAACTTACCTTAGCTTCCTAGCACCACGGATAACCTCAATCTCAAGTCGAAAATCGAACTAGATCCACGAATCGAAGATAGGAAGCAAATGAAATGGAAGAAAACCCTATTCTTTAGAGAGAAAATCGAGAATGGAGGAAAGGAAAGAGATAAGGTATGGCCAACAACTCCCAAAAAGTAACTTAAAATCTCGCCCATACCTAGACCGCGGGTGCGCTGCTACAAGCACCGCGGGTGCGCCTAGCTCACGGCACAACACAATAATTCTGGAACACCAACACCGCGGGTGCGGCGCTGCAACCACCGCGGGTGCGGTCCTGCTACGGTCTCCCAACTCCAAAATCATGAATAGTACACCGCGGGGGCACTCCTCTAAGAGCGCGGTGCACTCTGGTCACGGCAATGAACAACATCCAAGCAACTAAAATCGATCCGAAACTCTGAAACGAACCACCAATAACAACTAATACCTCAAAACAATAATAACCAATAATACTATGGCCCAAAACACAACTCTAAACATCTAATCACATAACCCAAATAACATACGAAACTTAAATCGTACCGTACACCGGGCTCGGCTATTACAAATCATGAGTCATAAGTCGTAAACACGGAAAAAGTAGAAGCGCTGATCCTCGGATTGTGTACGCCTTCAGTCCAGTCAAATCATCAGTCAAGACCTCCCTCAATCTCATCTGCATCCATCACACCTAGTGAGTCTAAAGACTCAACACACCATAATCTTTATAGCAAATAATACATATAAAACCACATGCAACAGTGAAAATACTTTTATGTAAACATAGCAGTTCATGACATGCAAACATGAACTTTACTTTCCTTTTTCCTCAACATGACATGACATAAAACATTTTTCATGATCATAAACATTTTTCCTTTTCCTTTTTCCTTTAACTTTTCCTTTTCGTTGAATTAAGATCGTTAATTGTAACTTTCCTCAAACTTTAAAAATCGATGGATCCTTCTACATGAAACCGCAGTACTGGGCGGCGGGGGACACCAACAACACTCTCACCGGTCAACTGGGCCCTGGCCTATCCTCTTTCGAATAGAAATATGATCGTCGGGGTTCCCTCTGGGGCCTTTTCTCATAAATGGGCTCCCTCGGGAGCTTTTTCCCCTCACGATATTCTCATTTTTACCGTTACCACATATTCGTAATGATGAAAATACGATCGTCGGGCTCCCACTGGGACCATCACCCTCACGATATCTCCAACATTATCGAATTAGTCACAATTACTTCTGAAACATCTTCTAATTTTAAAAGCGCGGAAATATTTTTTTTAAATAAAAGCTCGCATTTTCGAAATAACATTTGAAAATGATCTTAAGTATTTGACAATAAAAATAGTGCGTAAATATAAACGAGTAAAAATTGTGAAAATCAGCAGCGTATCAAAACCAGCGTATAAAAATGTTCATATCATCTCAAATCTCATAAAAACAAAATGCGGAAAACATGTGGTCCTCGGGTCGTGTCCCCACCAGGTCTGTCTACTCAGTATTCAGCACCTCTAGTCCTCACAATAACAAGCTCACCTGCATCACACACGCCTAGTGAGTCTAAAGACTCAACACACCTGTACCGTTAATAACAAATACATATACATAGCACACAGCAGTGAAAAATATCATACTCAACATATATTTCATGAACTTAAAAGCATAACGTAAACGTGTCGTATAAAAACATGTGTGTCAACTCATGTCGTCTCATATCATGTCATCTCATATCATCATATACGTGTCAAAACAGCTCATCATGTCATCATAAACTTATACATTTTCTTTTAATTGAATTTAGTTCATTAGTTGTGACTTTTGTATCAGCTCTATCGATGGATCCATCTATAAAAACCGTGGTACCCGGCGGCGGGGGACATCAGCGACAGCATTACCCGCCCACTGAGCCCGGGCCTCAGCTCATCATATCTCATGTCATCATATACATATACATCGTCAGTCACAACCAATTCTCATCCTTCAAAAATATCATCATTTTCATCACTTAATAAAAACATGCATATGCGTAACTTTTCTTTTAAAACAAGCATGCAACGTATTTATCGTAATTGCGTAAAAATCATAAAAATGATGCATAAACATTTAAAATATCATATATTTGTGCTCAGGGCACTGCCAGGACCAAAATCTCACCTCGGGTGCAAAATGACCATTTTGCCCCTAGAAACCCGAAAATTATCGTTTCAACTCTGGATCTCTAAAATTGACCTGAAGCTTACCAAACTCCTTAAAATATCCCAAAACATTATTAAAAGCTTCCCTAGATGTAAATTCGAGCCTAAAACAAAACTTAATCGATTCATTTTAAAACTTGGACCGGGGTCCCGGTTTTAATCCGAATCGACTCAAAACACAACCAAATTTTTCCCAACTTTTTAACACATCTTACACACACTATAAAGCTCCTAAAACTTCCACCTCAGCCCCTAAAACTAACGGCTGATAACCAGCAAGTCGTTGGACTCTAATTCCCCCCAACAAGACACGTACACCATCAATCACCCCTCTAAATATTTGTGATGGCCCTTCTCCACCGAAAACATCCTCAACCAATCATATCTTGGCAACTCTAGGCTCTTCTGGACTCAAATAACCCATGCTCGAATTTCCATGCACTAACCCCTTCCCTCCCGATAAGAAATAACCGAACCCACTCCTCAAGGAAACCATCGACACGACCCTTTTTCCTTGCAGCATCCCACAATTAAAATAACACCCAACAGGGGCGGATTTAGTGTAGGACGAGGGGGGGCCGTAAAATTTTAAAAAAAAATTTTAGCGACGGTTGTTGAGAAAACCGTCGCTAAATAGCGACGGTTATTGATAAAACCGTCGCAAAATAAACTAAGCGGCCCCCAAAAAATTCAAAAAAAATTTTTTAGCGACGGTTGTGACTAAAACCGTCGCAAAATCCGCGACGGTTTATTAAAACCGTCGCTATATAGCGACGGTTGTCAAGAAATCCGTCGCAAAATACGCCCAGTGGCCCCCCAGTTTCCAAATCCTAGATCCGCCCCTGACACCCAACCAACTACTTGATACCACCAGCAGCCCATTGCACGGTACATTCAAACGTGAGTGGAAACAAAGAATACATGTATTTGACAAGAACAAACGGAAACCTTCCCTGGTATGGCTGGATCGAGATATACACACGCATATAACACATCACAGTATGTATAAGACGTAAATGATGCAGAAATAAGGGTACGGAGCGTGCCTTGAAGATTGAAAAACAAGAACAATGCAAAGGGAGACCCGGTTGAAGCTTTTCTTTTGCAAAACAAGAGAGAACCGACGCCTTCAATCGTGGAGCTCTGAAACCGAGGGTGGGGAATGCTGAATGGGGAGAGAATCTGAATTGAGAGGGACGTGTATCAGCTGTGGGGGGATACGGGAGGTTAAGGGATTTAATTAGGCTTAATGAGGTTGATAATTAAAGGTTTAAAATAATATTTAAGTCTAATGAGTTCAAAAGTTGGCTCGTTAAATTCAAATACACTCCCGAAAAATATTTTGTGTTGAAAAAGTTTTGAAAATATTAACCGAACCCTTAAAAAGTCCCCCGATTCGCTAGAATTTGCGTACCGGTAAAAATTAAAATCTTGCGAGTAAAAATACCCAATAAAAATCTATTTCTTGAAAAATACCTTTAAAGCATCTTAAATTAATATTTAAAAACAAATCATGTAATTAAAATAATTTTCCTGAAAATTCTCTGGTCTCCGATCCTCGCTCGATCGCGAAATGAAACTTAAAAATCTTTAATGCATATACCTTTAAAATTTCGTGAAATAGATTCTATCATGCAATAGTAATGCATAAAAATAATTAAGCACTAATTAATAAAATAAATATGCATTTTATGCTTTAAAAGAATTTAATAAAATACCAAAAAAATTTAATAACTTGCATGTACGTGTTTCACGTGGACTTTCAAATTTTCGGGACGTTACAACTTCACTTCTTTCAACGTTTACATTCTCATCATTATATAAAAATCATGCGTAACATTTTTTTTTTTTTTTTGAAACCAAGCATGCAACATGTCTTTTAAATGTCTTCCTTAAATCGTAAAAATCTTTAGACATTTAAAAATCATATTTTAATCATGAACATTTCATAAACATTTAAAAATAATCATAATATCATAAAAATAACATTTAGAGCACTTTCATGACGTTTACTAATTTTTTGTGTAAAAAGATAGTTTTACCCATGGACTTGACATTTTACGCTTTTGACTTTTTTTTCTTGATTTCTTGACTCTAACATGTCCCAAATAATTATTTAAGCTTACATGAATTTTTCCATAATTTTATTTAGTTTAACTATCAGACCTTTTTATTTATCTTTAATTAATTATTTTGACGGTGTTTTAATCTCGAAAAATCCCAAACTTTAATATAAAATTCTTAAATTCAAAATTTAGTCTTTTTATATTATTTTAGTCATTATGAACCACGACTCGACCCCCCTGAACCCTTTTTTCAATTTTTCTTAGTTAAAAACCCTATTTTGACACCTAAACTTCGACCCCGAGCCAACTTTCAATTTTCACGAGTTACCCTCGAACCATGTCGATCCAAAACTTGACCAACATCCTAGAGTACCCTACTAGACCCTAAGTTCACTAAGAAACCAAACCAAAACCCAAAAACGTGAACCCCTCCCTCACCCATATGTTGGCCGAGAGATTAACTTTGCTAGGACTCTAAGTTTTGGTGCATGTGGCTCTAGCCAACGCCCCGATCCTTGAACCAAACCCATGTACACTTGTTTAGGACCATAGAGACTCCTTCTAACCCAGCCTGTGACCCCAAAATAAGCCCCTCAACCCCTGGACACTTGCGCAAACCCTGCACCAATCTGTGCAGGTTCTCGGGTGGAGTCCTAGCATGGCTAGGACTCTTTCCCCAGCCCCTAACTCGAGTCCTAGCATGGTTAGGACTCTCCCCTAGACTCCCCCATGACCCTGGCTAGCCCCTAGATAGAAGCCAACCCTCGCCCAGCCGTGGTGGGGTACCAAACCCGCAACCCTTGACCCTCATGACAGCAAAACGAACTGTTAGGATCAAAAAAGAGTTTAGAGAGAGGGTGAATAAACTCTTCAAAAAATAGTTGTTTTTAAAAGCTACAATAGCTCGTTCTTGAAAATTTGAACACCGATGAATTAAATCGAGTTTGGTTTTCAAACAAGCGGAAGACACTCGAAATAATCCTTCGTAGAAACCAATTAAACATTTAGTAAATTATTTAAAATATATGCAAGTTGAATGAGTACAAATATTTTGGTTGAAGCATTTTATCAAACACTTGGTATGCGATATTTTGGTATTTGAAGAACACATAAAATGCTTCTTTAAAAACAGTGGAAAGAACAATAATGCAATAAACAAATAGACACAAATTTGTTTATGGATGTTCGGAGATTAACAACTCCTACGTCACCCCTTCTTCTTCTTGGGAAAAATCCACTAGAAGACTTTGATTTATACAACACCTTGTACAAACCCATTTTAACTTAGGAATTAAGTCTTGCCTAATTGAAACTCCTAGCACACTCTCGATTGTAGGCCGCAACCTCACAATCTGCACAATGTTTAACGTCTCTTATGCCAATACTACAAACACAATCTTTAATGTCTTTGTGTGAAGACCCACTCAACTAAACTTTGAAGTTCAACTCTCTTGTATATGTGTGAGTGATTGTGTGTGAGGAATTTATCATTTAAAGTGTACATCTCAAATGTATCCTCACACAAGGGCTTGTGCTCTCAAATAGTATATTTCTTCATGCTAACTATTCATGATTTGAATCCCCTTCAAAAGCTCTTGTTTAATAATCAACATGTTGTATTTATAGGCTCCGACAATGATATATACGTTAGATACAAGAATATGACCGTTTAGAAAGTTTCTGTACTGATTCTGAAATTGCAACGGTCAAATTTGCCTTGCTGGACCTTTTCCTGAGCTTAAACTGGTTGGTCAACGGTTGGTCAATGGTTGAAACTGGTCAGCTGATCAGCGGTTGAAACTGGTCAGTGGTTGAACTGGTCAGCTGTTGAAAACTAGTCAGCGGTTCAAACTGGTCAGCATCTCAATCGCAGCTCAACTGGTGTGATGTGCAGAACTAGTAGCTTCATCACCATTTATCAGCATCTTAAGCTTCGATTCAGACTTTGACTTATGAAAATGATTTGTAGATCATCATCTTATCTTTCCAAATCATACTGAATCGCTTCATTCTAATAAGCGAGCTGAGAGATATGGCCAAAATACAGCAACTGCTCATACCCAACTGATTGATGTTTTTGTGCAATCAGATTGGTCATTCAACAACCGGTTTGGACTAGATACCATTCGATTTTGCCCAAATGACGTGAATACGACTTGTTCCAAATTGTGTTTTCTAATCAGGGAAATTGTCGGATTGTCATTTGAATCAACCAGCTGAGAGATAAGGGAAAAATACTAACACTGCTCGTTTTGAACCGTTTGCAGAGTCCGAAATGTCTTGTCTGAAATTCAACCAGCGGTTTGAGCTAGATAACCTTCGAACTGGTCCGACCGGCATGAGATATGACCTGTAGATAATTGAGTTGGCTTTCCAACCATTTTGGCCTTAGGTCATTTTGATATATGGTTTGTAAGATATGCTCAAAATACCGCACCTCGCCAGAATTCAACCTGTTGCAAAATTGATGTTCCAGCTTCCAAGTTGATGTATCAACTTCACACTAGATTAAATATGTTAGAAACACAATAACAAGTTTTGTTATCATCAAAATCAAGATTTCTAGTTTTTCTCAACCAACACGAACCCAACTTTTTGTTCCTTGTTGTGTGGTTTCAGTGTGTGTCTAGAACCCTTTTCAACGTGTAAGATCATCACTCTATCAAGTCCTAACATCATGGCAGCCCCTTAATATATAAAAAACGTGAATCATGGCATCAAACAGATGGTATAAGGATCATGCACATGAGAAAAGCAAAAACAGTAATTCTGGACTTCATGTTTTCATACAAGCAACTTTTAAAACTATATTATGACATGATGGATGAGAAAAGGAGATGTATGGCGTGCCTTTGCGTTATAAACGCACGAAATAACGTTGACGACGAAGAACGGGACGCAACCTAGGCTTGAATCTCCTTGAACCCTTCGAGTTTTCCTCTTGAAATTGTGAGTGTGTGTGTGTGTGCCGTGGGATTAGAGTGGTTGGGAGAGAGTTTTCAGAATTTAAAAGAGAGTGGCCGATTTCTTTGATACAAAAAGTGAAGGGTTTTGTTTATTTAACACTTTAAATACTAATTAATTAACATCAAGGCTTTTAGGCCTATTAAGCCTCTAAATTAAGCCCCTTAGTTTAATAAACTATCAACAAGGTTTTTGTTAAACTAAATTTGTGAATTTATTAGCGGAGTTGCCAAAAAGCTCGTATTTTAGTTGGAAAACCAACACCAATAAAATTTAAGTCCCGACGTATAAAATCACCTCAAAACCCCTTATTTTAAAAATATGAAAAACCATCAACCATATTTTAAATAAATAAAAATAATTATTTAATAAAAACATTTTACGTTTTTCAGCCCTCGGTCTCCGTTTCTCGATCGCAACTCGAATAACTTTTAAAATATATTTTAATGCAATCATGTATAAAAATATATTTTAAACATGTAAATATGCACAACATAATTAATTCATATCATTAAAACATTTAATTAAAATACAGGAGAATTTAATAATTCAAATGCATGTGGTTCGCGTGGACCTTTAAATTTTCGGGGCATTACACTTCCCTCGACCCTTCACGTGACTCTAGCCCATCCCTGGTCCAACCGAACAGAATCCAAGCAACCAAGTCCCCAAATCCGTGACTTAGATACTCCTTGACATATTAATGGTTCCAGCTTCGTTTTTTCCTGATTTGCAACGTTTTGGTTGTGTTCTAAGACTCTATATTTCATGTAAAACCATAATTTTCCTAATCATGACAGCCCCTTCTAACACATAAAAACATATTTTTGAACCAAAAAGCAAGAATTTAGAACATTGTATGACTTGTTTTCATGCAAATTCATAAAAAAATTACATAATATGGTGTGATGATGAGTAAAAGAAGAATATGGTGTGCCTTTGCGTATTTAACGCACGGATTATCGTTGACGAATCGAAGAACGATGGCACGAAGATGATGGCTTGATTTTTCCTTGAAGAACCTTCAAACTTTTCTCTTAATTTGATGATGCGTGTGCCGTGTATTTTTTAGGCAGAGTTTGGGGAGAATTGGGGAAGGTGGCCGTGTGGTTTGAAGGGTTTGGGGTGGGGTTTTAGAATATTATATAGTTAATTAAAAACACTAATCAAGCTTAGGACCATTAGAGGTTAATTAGGCCCATTATAGCTTAATTAAAATATTTAAAATAATTTTGCTTGAATAAGTTTGTGAATTTATCAGCCGAGTTGTCAACACGTTCGTATTTTTGTTGAAAAACCAACAACGATAAAATTTATGTTCCGGCGTATAAAATCACCTCAAAACTCCTTATTTTCTATCGTATTTTAAATAATTAAAAATAATTATTTAATAAAAACATTTTCTATTTTTCAGCCCTCGGTCTCCGTTCCTTGATCGCACCTTGAATAACCCTTAAAAATATATTTTAATGCAACCATGTAGAAAAATATATTTTAAACATGTAAATATGCACATCATAATTTATTAATGCAATTAAAACAATTAATTGAAATACACAAGGAATTTAATAACATGTGTGCATGTAGTTCGCGTGGACTTTTAAATTTTCGGAGAGTTACAATCTTCTCCCCTTAAATTGAATTTCGTCTTCGAAATTCGCTTATACTTGATAATCAAAAGTTTAGACTCAGTTCTAGTATCCCAAAAATCTACGCTTCTAAGAAAACTTAAGTTCTAGAATGTCCTTACGTCTCTTTGCCCAATTAAATTTTCCTTCTAAATCCCTGTTTGCGAATTGCAACTTAAAAAGACTCATAATGACTTAGTCATGTTACTATTATAACCGTGAATTTCAATTTTTTTTACAATTACCGACATTAAAAGATGGATGTCCTTACTTATCGTATATTATTTTCTTTATTTTATACCCAAAATGTTCATCAACTTATTATATTTCAATATTAAAATCACAAACGCATCCGCTAACGCTTAGATTTTTCAAGCCTAATATTGTTTCATCCTTAACAACCCTTGATTAACATTCATTATAACATTATAACCTTTATAACATTATAACCAAGATATTCCAAAGTTCCAAATATTCTTAAAAGTCTAAATCAGCAAAAATTCTGTATCATTTAACACATTCCATTCTCACTTATTGTTAAACTAGTCCCCAAATTCCTTAAAAATTGTAAGATAAATTCTTAATTTCCTCAAAATTATCCAATTGCTCCTTAATTTTCGAAAATCCTACAATTAACCTAGAAATTTTTGGTATTCTTAATTTCTTTCTACAGGTTTCCCATAACATAAATTCAAGAATTGTAAACTTATTTACCCAAAATCAAGTGCTATAACCAATCTTACCTTACATCAAACTTAAAATCCCAATTTATAATTTTTCTTACTTCCAAAGATAATCGCAGTCTTCGAATCATTATCATTTATGAGTAATTCCCAAAAACTAATTCAACTAGTAACCACAAATCATAAATATTTTCTTAAAAAATCTACGTGTTCTAAAAGCATTCATAATATTCACGATTATCTTATTACCTAAACAGTAGAACGTCAATAATAAAACCCAAAAATCAACATAGTCCAATTCCACCACAAAGCCAACATGTGTTGAAATCAAATAATTTCTTGTTTCATATCGAATCACATATAAATATTCTAAAGCATATAAATCATATATTATCATAAAGCTATTAAACATGTGACGTAAACATATAATTCATGTAGTCATGCAGGTAACAACACATAAATCATGTAAATTTACAGATTGAGACATGACGACTGAGCTTCCCGACACTGATGGTGGCACAACCCTTTACAGGACCTTTGCTCTGATACCAACTGAAACATCTGCTATTCGTTTTGCTTGAAAAGTACTAGAATTTTAATTATTATTAACTCTCATAATTCGGCCGAACCCTTAAACAAATTATATAAAATAAATTGACGCCATTTTAAAAATAAAACCACCAACTAGTATTTGAAATCAAAGGAAATAGTCAAATCGTCAAACATTTTACCAAACCTAAAAAGCAATAAATTTGAAAATCATAGCCCATACTAAACCTCTCAAAGCATAAATAAAAGTCTTAAAAATCTTTAACATAAATCATAAACATAAATCATAAGTGCGGAAAATAGAAGCGCTGGTCCTCGGGTTATGTGCACCTCCAGTTCAGTCATATCAGGCATCCAAGCCTCCCTCAACATTATTATCATACTCACCTGCATCAATCACACTTAGTGAGTCTAAAGACTCAACACATCATATTCTTGATACCAAATAATACGTATAAAACCACAAGCAACAGTGAAAAATAATTTACGTAAAATATCATTTTCATGACATGCATAAACTTTAAACATAAATATTTTCATATCATCTTCAACATATTCATATACATATTCTTTTTTTCTTTTCGTTGAATTCAGATCGTTAATTGTGACCTTCATGTTCATCTACATCTACGTGTTGGGCGATTGATTCATCTACATGTAACCACAGTATTGGACATTGGGGACATCAACAACACTCTCACCGGTCAACTGAGCATTGGCCTTATGTATTAACATATCATCGTATACATATCCATATCCAAGGAAACACGATCGTCGAGCTCCTACTGGGACCATAACCCTCACGATATTTCAAACATATCATCGTATTAGTCACAGTTACTTCATTTCCTTCAACGTTTCATATTATCATCACTTTATAAAAATTTAAACATGCATTTAACGTTTTTCTTCTAAACCAAGCATGCAACATGTCTTTTAAATATACACGTTAAATCATAAAAACCATAAACATTTTAAAAATAACATTTTAACATATACATAACCATTAACATTTAAAATAATCATATTAACACATAAAACATCAATCAGAGCACTTCCATGACGTTTACTAATTTTCGGGTGTAAAATTATGTTTTGCCCCTAAATGTAAAATGTTGGAACTTTTCAAATTTGAAATCTTGATTTTGATGTTAACAAAACTTGTTATTGTGTTTCCAACATATTTACTCAAGTGTGAAGTTGTTAACACAAGAAATAAGCTGAAACTGAATTCTGCATAAACTGAATTTTCGCGTAGCTTGCAGCGACCATGGGAAAAATGGCATATCTCCTTACTCGAGTGTCCAAATGACAAACCACTTTTTGCCTTGCAAACTAGACTCGTAGAGGTTTACAGCGGTATAAAATTTTCAGCCTAATTATGCACGAGAAAATATAGTTTGTTCGTTGAAGGAAGAGCATATGTGCTGCAGCAGAAAATGAACAATGAAAAAAATTGGTTAGTTATCCCTCTTCTTTTACATTTTTCAAAATTTCAAAAATATAGGGGGAGTACTCATTAAAATTTTAATGGAGTTGTTATTTTTAAATATTGTGGGGGAGAAAATTTTGTTTAAAATGTTTTGAAAATATGACTTTTTGATTCACAAAAAAAGGGGGAGAAATATGTTAGTTGAGTTGATTGTTTATCCAAGTTTTGTGATCATAAAAAAGGGGGAGATTGTTGGAACATTTCAAGTTCGCAATCTTGATTTTGATGTTAATAAAACTTGGTATTGTGTTTCTAACATATTTACTCAATTGTGAAGTTGTTAACACTTAACACAAGAAGTAAGCTGAAACTGAATTCTGCACAAACTGAATTTCTGGCGAGCTTTGGTGTTTGGAAGATATCTCTCAGTTGGACAATCCAAATGACAATCATCCATTTGGACTGATCAGAGAACTCAATTTGGATCAAGTTGTATTTCACGTCGGTTGGGAAAAATCGGATGTTATCATGGTCTAACTGATCGCTCAATTACCGAACTGATCACACGAAAATATCAATCAGTTGGGTTTGAGCAGCTGCGGTATTTTGTTCATATCTCTCAGATCGGTTATTGAAATGAAGCGATTCAGTATGCATTGGAAAAATAAGACGAAGATATACAAATCATCTTCAGAAGTCAAAGTCTAAATCGAAGCTTAAGATGATGATAAATGACGATGAAGCTACTGGTTCTGCACAAACTGAAATCAGTTAGGGTGATTTCAGCACACGAGCTGAAATTGAACTGAAATGAATAGTTGAACTGAACCATACCAGCTGAAAACCAGTTGAACCAGATCAGTTGAACTGAACCAACAGAACTGAACTAGACCAGTTGAACCAGATCAGTTGAACTGAACCGAACCAGTTGAACTGAACCAGACCAACTGAACCAGCTGAACTGAACCGAACCAGCAGCTGAACAACTGAACTGAACCAGCTGCTGACCAGTTGAACTGAACGAGCAGTTGAGTTGACCAGAGTTGACCAGTCGAGAAAATGCCCAACAAGACGAATTTGAGTGTTGCAATTTCAGAAACAGTACAAAAACTTTCCAAACGGTCATATTCTTGTTTCTAACGTATATATCATTGTTGGGGCTTATAAATACAACATATTGTAGATCAAACAAGAGCTTTTGAAGAGGATTCAAAACATGGGCAGTTAGTATGAAGAAATCAACTAATTGAGAGCACAAGTCTTTGTGTGAGGATACATTTGAGATGTACATTGTAAAGGATAAATTCTCACACTCACAATCACTCACACTTATACAAGAGAGTTGAATTTCAAAGATTAGTTGAGTGAGTCTTGCACAAAGACGTAAAACTTGTATATGTGGTCTTTGCATATGAGACATTAAACAATATGTTGATTATGAGGTGCTGCCTACAATTTTGAGTGCTAGGAGTTCAGTTTAGGCAGTGGGTAAGTCCTAGCTGAATGGGTTTGTACAAGTAGTTGTATAAATCAAAGTCTTCTAGTGAATCCTTCCCAAGGGGAAGAAGGGGTGACGTAGGAATATTTAAATCTCTGAACATCCATAAACAAATTCGTGTCTATTTGTTTATTGCATTTACTTATCATTTTCATAGTCTAAAAGATGCATTGTTGAAGTATTTTATGTGTTCTTCAAATACCAAAATATTGGATACCAAGTGTTTGATAAAATGCTTCAACTAAAATATTTTTTACTCATTCAACTTGCATATATTTTAAATGTTTTACAAAATAAATTGTCGATTTCTACGAAGGATTATTTCGAGTATTTTCCGTTTGGTTTGAACACCAAACTCGATTTAATTCATCGGTGTTCAATATTTCAAGAATCGAGCTATTTTAGCTCAACGATGATCCCCCTACCCGATTATTTCATAAAATTTCACGTTTTTTCTAATTTTATTGACTCTAACATGTCCCAAATAATTATTTAAGCTTACACAAATTTTCTCATATTTTTATTTAGCTTAAATCGATGACTTTTAAATTAATCTTTAACTATAATGTATTAATGTGTTTTAATCCCGAATTAAACCAAGCCTTAGTATAAAATTCCCAAATTACAAACTTAGACTTTTAAAAATTATTTGAGCTTAAATATAATTTCCATAATTTTATAAAGCTTAAAACTAGGCTTTTCTTTAATTCTTTATTTAACGTTTCGTGAGGTGATTAAATCCCGAGTAAATCCAAAACTCCATATTTAGATCCCAAAATTTTAACATAACATTTTTATTATTTATTCTATCCTTGTGAGAACCGTACCCGTGGACCCATGGTTCCAATTTTAGTTCTTTAATTTTCGTTTTTGACACATATACGAATCCACCGAGCCATCTCCCAAAATACTCGAGCCATAGTCGATCCACCTCAAGCCAAAACCTAGCCAACATGTTTATGGACCCTACGGGCCAGCTCTGGCCCGAATAACCATCACTGGCCTGCTCAAAAACCTTCTACCCCTCAACCCTCGATCGCATGCATATGTGTAGGTGTGTATCCTAGCTTATCTAGGACTCCTAATTGGACTAGGACTCAACCAGCTGTTAACCACTCGACCCCTCATGACCCTAACCACCCTAGACCACGCCTAGACCAAGCCCAAGCTCCAAAAACCTAAGTTACAAAACAAGCTGCAGAAACAGTCGAGAACTCCTACCTTGAACTCCTACCTAGTTACAGCACAAAGACGATGGCTTGATTTTTCCTTGAAGAACCTTCAAAATTTTCTCTTAATTTGATGATGTGTGTGCCGTGTATTTTTGAGGGAGAATTTGGGGAGAATTGGGGAAGATGGTCGTGTGGTTTGAAGGGTTTGGGTGGGGTTTTAGAATATTATATATTTAATTAAAAACACTGACAAGCTTAGGCTCATTAGGAGGTTAATTAAGCCCATTATTGCTTAATTAAAATATTTAAAATAATTTTGCTTGAATAAGTTTGCGACTTTATTAGTCGGGTTGTCAACACGTTCGTATTTTTGTTGAAAAATCAACGTCGATAAAATTTACGTCACTGCGTATAAAATCACCTCAAAACTCTTTATATTCAAAAATAATAAAAAAACATCAATCATATTTTAAATAATTAAAAACAATTATTTAATAACAATATTTTGTATTTTTCAACCATCGGTCTCCGTTCCTCGATCGCAACTTGAATAACCCTTAAAAATACATTTTAATGCAACCATGTAGAAAAATATATTTTAAACATGTAAATATGCACATAATAATTAATTAATACAATTAAAACAATTAATTGAAATAAACAATGAATTTAAGAACTTGCGTGCATATGGTTCGCGTGGACTTTTAAATTTTCGAGGCGTTAAAGAAATCATCAGATTGCTACACAACAAATCAACTTCTACAGATTGCAGCAAAATGTTCTCCGCAAAATTTCATCAATCAAAGTTCATCTTAGCTCCTTTTTTATGTTATTAGTAACATAATTCCCTTAGTTTTTAGCATACTTTTAGGTTTTATTTTCATTTTTACTTGTACAAGATGATGAATGAAATTCATAATAGCGCAATTAATTTTGCTGTTGTTCATGAATTTATTTCTATAATTTCTTAAATTCTTCATTCAATTTTTTAGTTTTGTAGCTTACCAAGGAAGTTGAACTAATGATCGAATCAGAATCAACATCGTTTAAGCGTAGAAATCGGATTAGTCAAAACATTTGCACGATTCCATGTTTGACATGTTCACAATTTTTTGTGATAAACACACACACATATATATACATATATACATACATATGTTGTTTGTGGTATTCAAATATGATAGGAAAGAAAGAAGAAAACAAAGAATATGGCTTGTAGAGGCAAGTGTTGAACACTTTGTCCTTAAGAAGAAATTGTCACTCACAATGTACTAGAGGTTGGTGGCAATCTTCTCCCAAGATACAACTACAACTCTTGAATAATGAGCACTCAAATATTCAAGTTCTATCAAAAGAAAATGATTGGAACTCTCTCTTGAAGAAGAAGGAAGAAGAAGAGATGCAAAAAGATGATTTGATGTGTATGTTATGTTTGATTTTCAAAATATCAAGCATTTACTATTTTTCATGCAAAAGACATGATCTTTCATTCATAGGAAATGTCCCTTGGCCATTGTAACTGATCACAATCATCAAACAATGCCAAGGAAATGAAAAAACATCAGAAATAGTCGAAGGGACACGAAGTTGGAAGCACCCGCTCGCACGCTGCCGAGCGCTCTCGACAGCGCTCGGCAGCGCCTGCCGAGAGCACTCGGCATGCGCGCGCTGCGCGCATGTGCGCGCCTGCTCCCTTGCACCGGCCCTCGCGCAAGTGCGTGCCTGCCAATGACAGGCGCGCGCACCTGCGCGCAGACCCGCGCGCTCGGCTATTGTTCATGCCGAGTTTTTTTTTACCAATTTCGTCCCTTATATGTTCCGACTACTCGTTTTAAGTTCGTTTAACATTTGATGAACTTGTTTCCAGTTTAATTCAGAACCACCGAACTTAATATTCGTTCATTAAGTTTCGTTTTGCGTTTCGAATTTTTCCAATCAAACGTATTGATTTACTTGCTTAATTTTCATTCATTAAGCATCAAATTTTCCAACAATCCCCCACATGAATGAAATTAATGCATGAATGCTCGTGATGCATAAGAGAGTGTATATACGAAAAATTATCATATCAGGAGAGGTAGCTTTTGGCTTTGAATCTGCCCTAGTAGAATACAATCGGATTTACTAGGCCACGAAGTGAACGTGATGTCTTGAACTTCTTGGCGGTTCATGTAAACCCAGACAACTGTACCCACATGATAACCTTTCTTCCATTTCTATTTTGTGTTATCGGTTGTGTCCATTTTGGCCATGGAACACATATTGGCTTCATACGTGTTTCATCGAGGCGGCCCGTGCTCACACGTACATAGGTGATCTCCTTGTAAAAAGGTATCCTACTTACCCCGCTAATGCAAGCTACGGAATCATTAAAAGTACAATACTTAAACTCACTACCTTTGTAGGCAACTTCACTCATCATCTTAGGAATCAGGAGTGATTCCTCAAGTTTTCATAATTTAGTTGTCCCATTGAACCAAGATCTTGGGATCTCCAATCTACAAGGTTGGGTTGCCACTATGAAAACTTTATTTGGTTTGTTTTAATCTCATTCCTCTTGACAGACAGTACATTTGATCTCTATTTAGTGCTTTTGTAAGCGGGTCTGCTAAGTTATCCTTTGATTTAATATAATCAACAGATATAACTCCATTAGAGATCAACTGTCGCACAGTATTATTTCTTCGACGAATGTGTCGAGACTTGCCATTGTACATACTGTTTTGTGCCCTTGCAATTGCCGACTGACTATCGCAATGTATCAAGATTGCTGGCACTGGACTTGTCCAACATGGAATGTCCTCTAGAATGTTGCGAAGCCATTCAGCTTCTTCTGCAGCTTTATCTAGCGCTATGAACTCCGATTCCATAGTAGATCTCGCAATGCAAGTTTGTTTCGATGACATCCAAGATACTGCTCCTCCACCAATGCTAAATACATAGCCGCTGGTGGATTTGGAGTCATTGGTGTCAGAAATCCAATTTGCATCACAGTATCCTTCAAGTACTGCAGGATACCTTGTGTAATTTAGTCTATATTCTGAGGTGTGCTTTAAATATCTAAGCATCCTTGTCAACGCCTTCCAGTGTGCATCACTAGGATTACTAGTAAATCGACTTAACTTGTTAACCGCACAAGCGATGTCAAGTCTAGTACAATTAGTGATGTACATAAGGTTTCCAATTATTCTGGAGTATTCCAGTTGGGAAACTGGTTCTCCACGATTCTTCGCCAAATGGACATTTACGTCTAAAGGCGTTTTTACTGGGTTAGAGTCATAAGCGTTAAACTTCTTTAACATTGTTTCTACATAATGAGACTGAGATAAGACTATTGCTTCTGGAGTTCTAAAGATTTTAATCCCTAGAATTACATACCCATATCTTTCATATCAAAATGTTTTGTCAACATATTCTTTGTACCCTTAACTAACTCTTGGTTATTCCCCATTATTAGCATGTCATCCACATATAGACATACCATCACATAAGATTCTCGAGTGCCTTTAATGTAAACACATTTGTCACACGCACTAATCTTAAATCCATTTGACAATACTACCTTATCAAATTTTTCGTGCCACTGCTTGGGCGCTTGTTTAAGTCCGTATAGTGACTTAATTAAACGACAGACCTTTCTTTCTTGTCCTTTAACTATGAAGCCTTCAGGTTGCTCCTATATTTTTTCTTCAAGTTCACCATTTAAGAATGCCGTTTTGACATCCATTTGATGTATCTCAAGGTTATGCAAAGCTGCAATAGCAATGAGCACACGAATGGATTTTATTCTTGAAACTGATGAATACGTGTCGAAGAAATCATGACCTTCTCTTTGTCTATAGCCGTTGGCCACAATCCTAGCTTTGTATTTTTCAATATTTCCATCAACTCTCATTTTCTTTTTCAATATCCATTTGCATCCCAATGGCTTGGTATCTGGTGGAAGATCCACTAGTTCCCAAGTATGGTTTTGCAAAATAGATTTCATTTCTGAGTTGATGGCTTCTTTCCAATAAGGAGCTTCAGGGCTATCCAGAGCATCTTGTATGTTCTTTGGTTCATTCTCCAACATAAAAGTATGGAAGTTTGGACCAAAGGACTTTGA
Organism: Primulina eburnea; assembly: GCF_022965805.1. Taxonomy (NCBI): domain Eukaryota; kingdom Viridiplantae; phylum Streptophyta; class Magnoliopsida; order Lamiales; family Gesneriaceae; genus Primulina; species Primulina eburnea. Next base: position 9,829,541 of record NC_133113.1, on the reverse strand, counting down.
GATTCTAGCCCTTTTGCTTCTTCTTGGCACTTGCTCCTTTGAAGAGCTTTCCAATGGTATAGCATTTTTATTTAGAGTTGGAACATGTGTAGGTACTTGACCTTCATGTTCCGTCTCAAGTTTTCTCTTGCTAGAACCATTTTCTTTCCTCTCTTTACAAGGAAATATATTTTCAAAAAATACTGCATTTCTTGACTCAATTGTCATGCCCGTATTCATTTCTGCATTTTCATATTTGTGCACTATAAACTTATAGGCACTACTATTATGTCCATATCCGATGAATATGCAGTCGATCGTCTTTGGTCCAATTCGATCTTGTTTAGGCTTTGGTATTTCAACCTTAGCTAGACACCCCCACACTTTGAGGTACTTGTAGGAAGGTTTGTGACCTTTCCACAATTCATAAGGTGACTTGTCATTTTTCTTGTGGGATGTGATTAGCCGATAGTATTGCTTCCCCCCACAAGTTTTGGGGTAGTCCTGAACTTATTAACATAGCATTCATCATATCTTTCAGAGCTCGATTCTTTCTTTCGGCAATTCCATTCGATTGTGGTGAATAAGGAGCAGTCGTTTCATGAATTATACCCACAGATGTGCAGAATTCATCAAACGGTGTTCCGTATTCGCCCCCTCTATCGCTTCGAACTCTCTTTATTTTTTTTCCTAGTTGATTCTCAACTTCGGTCTTATAACATTTGAATGCTTCAAGAGCTTCATATTTTGACCTCAAAAGATATACGTAACAGTATCTTGTATTATCATCAATGAATGTCACGTAGTTGTCTTTTCCCTCCTCTAGTTCGTACAAACTTTAAATCACCAAGATCGGTGTGTATTAGTTCTAGAGGAGTTGTACATCTTTCAATCAAGTGGTAAGGCGCTTTGGTCATTTTTGCTTTAACACATATATCGCATTTGTGTGTTGGATCGACGTTGTGTTTAGGCAATAATTCAAGTTTCGTTAAACGTTGCAAGGTATTAAAATATATGTGTCCTAAAAGAACATGCCATAAACGAGAACACTCAAGCAAGTAAATAGAACTCTTGTCTTTATTACTTTCAACAACATTTTGGCTTATAACCATTACATTCAACTTGAAAAGGTTCTCATCGAGATACCCGTTTCCAATAAAATGACCATTCTTTGTCAATACAACCTTGTTAGATTCAGTCTAAACCCGTGTTTGACCAACAGAGACCCCGACACGAGGTTCTTCCTTATGTCCGGTACATGAAGTGCATCAACAAGGGTTACTTATAAACCCGATGTCATCTTCAGTACCACATTTCCGGTGCCCACCACCTCAAATGTAGCGGAGTTTCCCATATATAGTTTTCTCCCGGTCGATGGAGTGTATGTGGAGAACATCCCCTTGTTGGAACATATGTGTCGAGTTGCTCCCGTATCAACCCACCACTCATTGGAGTTTTCCACCAAATTGGCTTCCAAAATAACTGCAGACAAATTAAGTTCACAAAAATCAAATGGTACCGACCTTTCTTGAACTACATTGGCTTGAGGATTTCCCTTCTTTGGATTCCTACATTCCTTAGCCATGTGATTCGGTTTTCCGCATTTATAACAAGTGCCTTTGAACTTCTTCTTGTTTGGTGGTTGTTGGCCTTGTTGTGGTTGCTTTTCAAACTTTCTTTTCTTCCCTTTGAAACTTGTTTCAACAACGTTCACCCTTGCTGCCATTCCACTTGCCTTGGCCTCGGTGCTCTTGTTGTCCTCTTCTATCTTCAATCTCACAATGAGATCCTCCAATCCCATCTCCTTTCTTTTGTGCTTCAAGTAATTCTTGAAATCCTTCCACAATGGAGGGAGTTTCTCTATCAACGCAGCAACTTGGAAAGATTCGCTTAGACTCATTCCTTCCGCATGAATCTCGTGCAAGAGAAGTTATAGTTCTTGCACTTGAGTCATCACAGATTTTGAGTCTATCATCTTGAAGTCCAGAAATTTTCCAACAATAAACTTCTTCAAGCCCGCATCCTCCGCCTTGTATTTCTTATCAAGCATATCCCAAAGTTCCTTGGCGGTCTTGACTTGACAATACACATTGTACAATGCATTGTCAAGTCCATTGAGGATGTAGTTCTTGCACAAGAAATCACTTTGGTTCCAAGCATCCAAAGCGGCCATCATGTTGGTATATGTCTCGTTTTCAGCAACGGTGGGAGGATCCTCTTTTAAGAACCTTGACAAACTCAAGGTTGTGAGATAGAAGAGCATCTTTTGTTGTCATCTCTTGAAATCTGCACCAGAAAAATTTTCTGGTTTCTCTCCTTGTGCAATGGTTGCATGTGGTGTTATAGAAGATGATGCCATTGATATTCTTCTTGTAAATGATCAAAATACAAAATTCTTTCTTAAGATTGTTGTTTGTGGTATTTAAATATGATAGGAAAGCAAGAAGAAAACAAAGAATATGTCTTGTAGAGGCAAGTGTTGAACACTTTGTCCTTAACCAGAATTTGCCCCTCACAATGTGCTAGATGTTGGTGGCAATCTTCTCCCAAGATACAACTACAACTCTTGAATAATGAGCACTCAAATATTCAAGTTTTATCACAAAAAAATGAATGGAACTCTCTCTTGAAGAAGAAGGAAGAAGAAGAGATACAAAAAGATGATATGATGTGTATGTTATGTTTGATTTTCAAAATATCAAGCATTTCATATTTTTCATGCAAAAGACATGATATTTCATTCATAGGGAGTGTCCCTTGGCCATTGTAACTGATCACAATCATCAAACAATGTCAAGGAAATGAAAAAACATCAGAAAAAATCGAAGAGACACGAAGCTGGACACACCCGCTCGCACGCTGTCGAGCGCTCTCGGCATGTGCGCGCGCATGCGCGCCTGCCCTTGCGCAGGGGCACGCCTGCCACACCAGCGCGCAGCTCCGCGCGCGGGCTACTGTTCATGCCGAGTTTTTTTTTCCCGATTTTCGTCCCTTACATGTTCCGACTACTCGTTTTAAGTTCGTTCAACATTTGATGAACGAATATTAAGTTCGGTGGTTCTGAATTAAACTCGAAACAAGTATATATATATATATATATATATATATATATATATATATATATATATATATATATATATATATATATATATACAATACTCCAACTTGATATTTTTTTGTCAATATATATTGGTGGATAAGAGTTGTATCTTACGTGCGCAACAATTGTATTTTAATTTGTTTTCTATTTTCTTTTTCACCAAGAGAACAATTTTTTATTTTATTATTGAATCACTCTTTTCCAAATTTAGTAAAGACTAGATTGAAGCAATTGCTGACATAGGTAGTTTCGAGATTTAAGAAAAATAGCAGCTCGCCATGTTTATATAATATGCCCTCCATACTTTTACATATTTTCATTTATAATCTATATATATTATGTGTGGTATTTTTATAATATATTTTTCTTCTAATTATTTTATTAATGAATCTTTACAAAAAAATATGTTCAAATATTTTATTTAGTTATGAATTTTTGCACTAAAAGTTATATATATATATATGTATGTATGTATAAATAATTTAAAATGTCGTTGGGTTTAGTTGAAATAAATGGACATCAACTTGTTAAACTGTTGAAAGTACTGAAACATATGTGGAATGAAATTTACATAACATACATTATATTATTTTCAAATTAATTTAATTTCATTATTAATAATATATAAAATTATATAATAATTTAATTTCATTTTTAATAATATATATAAAATTAATTATATAAATAGTATAGATATGTTTCAAATAATAATTATATACATAGTGTAGATATTTTTCAAATTACTTTAATTTCCATATTAATAATCGTATATACGACATGGATGTACGTAAATAATGAAGCAAACCAGCAGTCAATTGAAATAGGAAATCAAATAAAAATGTCAGGAATCTGAAATAATTCGGGAACATGAGGGTTCTAAAATGTAAGATACAAATTTATTTAGGCTATAAACTAGTCGAATTAAGTTGAATATTAGAAAAAATTTAAGACTCGAATTGAATATATTCGGGTTCGAGATCGACTTGAAACTCGAAAATTTTAAATTTTTTTGGCTCGAATTGAATATATTTCGAGTTCGGCCCGAAATGTTCAAACATATTTTCCAGTTATTAGAACTATTACTCGAACATTAAGGTAAAAAAAGGTCCAAAAACTCGGAATGTATTTATTTTTATATAATCATATTATTTTAATAAAATAATAAGGTTCGATAGCGGCTTCAAACTATCGAACAAAATAATTTTGACTCGAGTTTGATTCGAAAAAAGTTCGAAATGCTCGATTCGAGTTCGATAACTTCGAATAAAAATAATATATTTATTGAATCAGCTTTTCAAACTTGTTCAATTTATTTACAAACCTATCACCAGTAGTGAGACACGTTTTTGACTCTTGTCTTAATCAGTTGTTCTATCATTCAGCTAGGGATATAGAAGAATTAGAGAGATTGAAATCTTTTCGTTAATTGAGAGAATTTATTTTTACTTTAGAAAGGGCTTTTTGTTTGTTTTTACTTTATTTAATTTTATATTTTGCTCGAACAAGCCATGTTTGCAAGAATCATTAGAAATTAAATGCAGCAAATTTCATGTATAGACAAAATACAATAAATCACATACAAAAACGATTTGTCTTTCATTTTGAAAAAGAACATATTAAGCAACGACAAACGGTTAAAAAAGTTAATTGTTGATTTTTTTATTTAAAAATATACGTATCGAATGTTTTTCATATATATTTTGTTTATAAATAGTGTTTGGTGCATCTAGTCTTTAATCATTCAAATAAATATGACTTGTTAGAACAAAGTTTAAATTATGCATTAAATAGTATATCTAACTACTTAATAAACAAAATATTTGACAAACAAATCTTTTATCAACTATTAATGGTGGGCCCAAATGATTCAAATAGTGGATCCCATAAAATCACTAATTATAAAAAACAAAAATTTGTATGAGACGGTCTCACGGTCATATTTTATGAGATAAATCTCTTATTTGAGTTATTCATGAAAAATATTATCTTTTATGCTAAGAGTATTACTTTTTATTGTGAATATCGATAGGGTTGACTCATCTCACAGATAAATATTCGTGAGACTCTCTTACAAGATATCTACTCTTTATAAAATGAGTAGGTCTCTTGTGAGACCGTCTCACGGATCTTAATCCGTGAGACGGGTCAATCCATCTCTCACAATTGACCCGGTTTTTTTAAATTAGGATCTTTCTCAATTTTGCCCTCAATTTATATAGCAGTGCCCGGTTTGCTTAAATTTCTCAATTAAATATTAATCAAACCGGGATCTTTCTCTCCACTCTCCACTATTGTGACTGACGTCTCTCCTTCTCGCCCCCGATTGAAAAATCCCACAAGATTTAGCAGTTGGTTTCCAACGGTTCTCGATATATTCTGGGCGATTGTACATGGAATCAACATTTCTATCCCCTCAAAGTGTCGTTGAAATCTTCGCATTGCCGGTTATTTTTTTCCTTTAATTTGATTCTGGATTTTTTCTTCAAATTTGTTTGTGTGTTTCGGGAATTTTTTTTCATTTATTGTTTTCTGGGTTTCATGGACTACTCAACAACTGGGATCAGGATTCTTGTATCTATTCTATTAAATTCTGTAATTGAGAATGAATTTTGTACAGGGGAGCTCCTAGCCAGGGTTCTTTATCAAGGGAGTAGCAAACCTAAAAAAAGTGTAAGCAAATTGTTGAAAAATATTCATAATAAAGCTGCTGCAAAAGAGATTTTTGAATATATTTCTTACAATTCCCATGCCACATTCATATTTCGCTTGCATAAGTTGAGCCAGCGCACTTGGCCAAGGTAAGTAATCTTTGAATACATTGCTTCTTTTTTATGTTTATTTTTTAAATTACAGTTAAAAAATATTGTTATTGAAGTATCCATCAATAAGTTGGTAAAACTGTAATGGAGAATAACAGCATAGAGCTAGTTTCTTGCAAGGTAAATTACTGGGAAAAAAAGATTAAAAAATAACATTGCATAATTCCATCTAATGTATTTTTGCATTGTGGTTAAACTTGTAATTGTGTATAGTATCAATTAATCCCAATATATTTCAGCAGCTTTAATGAAATTTTTCTGTAAATTCTGATATCTGTTCTCCTTGATAGTGTACTGCTTCCAGAATGCAGTTGGTATCATTATATTTAGCATTTGTTTCAACATGTTCATCATATGAGGTTGAGAATTTGTTGAATTTGTCGTGCAACAATCTTAGGGTTGTCCTATATTTCCTTGTTTCGACCAATTTGACGACTACAATCTACAATGGAGATTGAAGCTCAAACTGGTATTCAGGAAGGTAATTATTTTTTTTAAGTTAACGATACTACGACTTATCTATGTAAACATATTACTTTATATTGAGAAGGTGGTAATTTACTTTTTAATTTCTAAATGACATAACCAAAATGTTTGAAATTATTACTTTTCATTAAAAAGTGTAATTTCTCCATACCAACTTCTATAAATTTCTATACCTACTGTATAGATTATATGACATTTTATTTTCTATTTTGATGTAATTTAATTTTAATCTGTTTTTGTAGGTCAAAATTTAAATTCAATTGTCATTGTTTGTATCGATGAAGATGATATAGAAATTAATCAAGGTAAGATTAATATGATTTTTTTACCTACATTTTAATAATTTTGAAATTTTTGTGATCTTTATTTGTTTGCATATGAACTTTTTTAATTTCTTATAGATAAAACACCGGATGCAGTAGCTATCATTGAACAAAATGTACCTGTACCAGCCAATGAGGGTAAAGTTTCTAAATATCGTGAAAAGTATTAGTTTTTGCTCCAAAGGGTTAGGTTTTTACCCAAAAAGTATTACTTGTTTCTGAAATATTTGCAGAAGGCACTATTGATTGTGTTGATGTATCTGGTTTTCTTGTTGGTATGACAAGAGAAACAATTGATGATATGCATCAGTTGTACTGTAAACATGCTCGTGCACTAGGTTTTAGTGTCCGTAAATCAACCACTAGATGCTATAGCAATGAAGTTGTGGTAGAGAAATATTTTGTATGTTCTTGTGCTGGAGTAAAGAACTCAGGAAATGCAGATATCTTCAGTGATGCATCATCAACTAGAAAAAGATCAAATTCTTGTCTTACATGAACAGGATGTAAGGCTTCTTTGAGGGTGAAACTGAATGACGACGGTGTTTATGAAGTCCTAAGTCACGTGATGGAACACAATCATCCATTCACTAGGACAGAGTGGGGCCACCTTCACCGTTCAGAAAGAACAATTACAAAGGAGAAGGGTAAAGCTATTGAGGATATGATCACTTCTGGTATGAGATCAAGTGATTCTTTCCGTTATATGGTACAAGATGCAAGGGGGGAAGAAAATGTTGGTCATACCATGAAAGACCACATGAATTTTGTGAACCGTATGAAGATGAATGCGATAGAAGGTGGTGATGCACAGACGGTAATTGAAATGTTGCAAGAAGAAGATACTGAAGAGGAGGACTTTTATTTCAAAGTCAAATTAGATGATGAAGGAAGATTGTGTAATGTGTATTGGAGGGATTCGATGATGAAAGAAGATTATAGGATATATGGTGATGTCATGGTCTTTGACACGACATATCGCACTAATAAGTATAATCTGATATGTGCTCCATTCATTGGTATCAATAATCATTGGAATAATGCGATGTTTGGTTGTGCATTCTTAGCTAATGAGAAAGTTGAATCGTTTCAATGGTTGTTTGAAGTTTTTAAGAAAACAATGGGAGGAAAATGTCCAATCACTTTGTTCACTGACCAAGATCAAGCAATTGCAACTGCAATAGAGAAGGTATATAAATATTGAAATGTAGTTTACTGTTTTTTTTAGAAAATTGTCATAGTTTCTTTCTTATTTTGCATGTGAAACTTTTAAGAGATAATATAAAACCTTGAAAGAGTTTATTTGTTGCTTCTGTGTTGGTGCAGATTATTGGCTGCCCTTTGTTGTTATACATAATCCAATATTTAGTAAGTACTGAAATTATGTACATTATCAATGTTTGATGCAGGTATTCCCACAAACAAGGCATAGGCTGTGCTTATGGCACCTTCAACAAAATGCTGTCAGTAGATTTGCACAACTGAAAAGTGAGAATTCCTTTAAAGTGGCCTTTAAGAAATGCTTGTCAGGTTGTGCTAATGAAAATGAATTTGAAAGCTGCTGGAAATCCATGATTTCAGAATATAATTTAGAAGATCTGTAATGCCCGGAAATTTAATTATGTTAATCCGTAATTATTGATTTAATGATTACGAAGGGATTAATCGGGACACGAAATACAAGTACGTGTGAAAAGTGTGTGTGAATGTGAGGAGCCCCGCGCACATGCGCGATAGGTGGACGCGCACATGCGCGAGATTTTCAGAAGGGGCAGCGCACATGCGCGCATAGAACCCGCGCACATGCGCGCAGGGTCCAGAGGACTCGGCGCATATGCGCCGAGTAATTCGCGCACATGCGCGAGCCTGCCGAGGAGTGATGTGCGATGACCAGTAGGTCTCGCGCATATGCGCCGGTAGTGTCGCGCATATGCGCGAGACATGCGGAAGGGCAAATTGACACTTGGCTTTGCGCATGTTCGTGTGTATATATATATATATATATATACAAAACGTTATAAGCTTCAGAAAAAGGAGAATTCAGAGGAAATCTTTGATATTTGATTTTAGAATCCAACGTGCGATCAATCCGTCCATCTGATTTTGATTCTGACTTCGGTACCGAGTTCCTAGCAACGTAGGCTACACTTTGACGTAAGTTTTGCTACGTTTTGACATGCTTTGAAATTATGCTATGCTCAGAATTGAATGGAACTCATATATGTTGTTCTTGACATAGTAGACATCATAGAATCGAAGTCAGATTAAGAAATAGACTGATTATGGAATTGTTATAAATTTGTGATTATATCAGTTGATATTGGACAGAGTTGGATTATGGATTGATTATAGATTGTCAGTACCAGACAGATTGTGAGTTCAGGACTTTGACTGAGCGGGAAACCGAGACTGCAAACGAAAGGTATAAGTCAATGTGGTATTGGGAAATGGACTTGAGTCGGTTTAGACTTGGGTTTCCCTAAATCACATACTCTACTTTATTGCATTGATATTTGCATTGATTGATTATATACTTGTTCTCTGAAGTTTAGACAGCAGGTATTAGAGGAGTCATCTTATGACAGAAGTGCCGTTAGTGGTGGGATCACCACGGGCACATTGCACGATGTCATAAGATGGTGTATGAGACAGGAATTCCCAGCATTGTTTCACTGATGTAAATTTTGATACAGTTCTGTAATTACAGTCCTTCTTAATGATATGATTTGATTATCGATGATTTCGAGGACGAAATCGTATCTTAGAGGGGGAGAAATGTAATGCCCGGAAATTTAATTATGTTAATCCGTAATTATTGATTTAATGATTACGAAGGGATTAATCGGGACACGAAATACAAGTACGTGTGAAAAGTGTGTGTGAATGTGAGGAGCCCCGCGCACATGCGCGATAGGTGGACGCGCACATGCGCGAGATTTTCAGAAGGGGCAGCGCACATGCGCGCATAGAACCCACGCACATGCGCGCAGGGTCCAGAGGACTCGGCGCATATGCGCCGAGTAATTCGCGCACATGCGCGAGCCTGCCGAGGAGTGATGTGCGATGACCAGTAGGTCTCGCGCATATGCGCCGGTAGTGTCGCGCATATGCGCGAGACATGCAGAAGGGCAAATTGACACTTGGCTTTGCGCATGTTCGTGTGTATATATATATATATATATATACAAAACGTTATAAGCTTCAGAAAAAGGAGAATTCAGAGGAAATCTTTGATATTTGATTTTAGAATCCAACGTGCGATCAATCCGTCCGTCTGATTTTGATTCTGACTTCGGTACCGAGTTCCTAGCAACGTAGGCTACACTTTGACGTAAGTTTTGCTACGTTTTGACATGCTTTGAAATTATGCTATGCTCAGAATTGAATGGAACTCATATATGTTGTTCTTGACATAGTAGACATCATAGAATCGAAGTCAGATTAAGAAATAGACTGATTATGGAATTGTTATAAATTTGTGATTATATCAGTTGATATTGGACAGAGTTGGATTATGGATTGATTATAGATTGTACTGGATATGAGTTATGGATTGTAACGGTTATCTGATGAATTGGTATAGACGGGGATATTGAAATTGTACCGTTATACCGTTGATTTTGAATTAAATCCAGATTGATCAGATTGTTATGGAATTGACTGGTATATTGATATTGTCAGTACCAGACAGATTGTGAGTTCAGGACTTTGACTGAGCGGGAAACCGAGACTGCAAACGAAAGGTATAAGTCAATGTGGTATTGGGAAATGGACTTGAGTCGGTTTAGACTTGGGTTTCCCTAAATCACATACTCTACTTTATTGCATTGATATTTGCATTGATTGATTATATACTTGTTCTCTGGAGTTTAGACAGCAGGTATTAGAGGAGTCATCTTATGACAGAAGTGCCGTTAGTGGTGGGATCACCACGGGCACATTGCACGATGTCATAAGATGGTGTATTGGCGGATGTGCCAAAGTTTGTCACTGGATGTTTGGCTATCGATGTGGATAGGATGGTGGCTTTTTCTATTACTGTTAATCAATAGTGTATCGATGTGGATAGATTAGTAGCTCTTCTATTACTGTTAATCGATGTCATATCGATGTGGATAGAATTAGAGTTGCTTCTATTACTGTTGATCGGTACTATATTGATTTGGATAGAATCATAGCTTCCTCTATTACTGGTAATCGATACCGTATCGATGTGAATAGAACTGGAGTCTTTTCTATTACTGTTGATCGATACCATATCGGCGTGGATAGAACTGGAGTCTTTTCTATCACTGTTAGTCGATATACACATGCCAACTTCTGGAAACCGGGATCCCTAGACTAGGATTGAGTCTAGTCTGAATTATGATTGATGTCGACAGTTTGATTTGTATTGCTTATGTTTCAGACTTTGTTACATATCCATGTTACCTGATTACATGCTTTATATTGTTTATATGATTGCATGTTTCATTGATTTATACTGGGGATTATATTCTCACCGGTATATCCGGCTGTTGTCTTGTCTGTATGTGTACTTGACAACAGGTGGGACAGGATCAGGGTCCAGGAGATGAAGAGAGAGATTGTGATTAGCGTGGTGGCACCGGACTTGGACTAGAGATAGGGTTGAACACTTGATAGTAGTTGTCAAACCCTAGTTTGAATAAATGTGTTGTAATACAGGACTTGTATTTTATATACTGATATGTATATATAGTTTGATTTCACTACGTTCCGCATTTTAATAAAAAATTTTTAGACCCTGTTTTTAATTGATTAATTAGTCCCAATTATGATTAAGAACTTGATTAGCGTCCGGGTCCCCACAAGATCATTCTTGGTTTTGTCTCTTGTATGGATTGAGGGAAAAATGGTGTACTGCTCTAAGCAAGGATTTTTTTTCTGCTGGTATTCTTTCTTCACAAAGAAGTGAAAGCACAAATCATGCCATTGGATTTAATGCAAAGAAAAGCACCAGTTTAGCTGAATTTTATGGTATTTTGAAGGCAACAATAAAGCATTGGAGGATCAAAGAACAAAATAATGAATTCCAATGCTCAAAGTCGGTTCCCGAATCCGTCCTACCAATTACTGGGATGTTGAAGCATGCTTCTGAGGTATATACACTAACACTTTTCAGAGAAATTGAGTCTGAATTTCTGAAATCAATTTCTACTTGTTCTACTATTGTTTTGGTTGAAGATAGTATGATGGTTTATGACGTTTCATCTCATGATGCCAATGCATGTACCCATCGTGTTGTGTTTGATTGTCTTAGAAATATGATCACGTGCTCTTGCAAGAAATTTGAGGAGTGTGGTTTCCTATGCTATCATTGTTTAAGGGTCCTGCACATAAATTCTGTTGTTAGTATACCAGAATTTTATATTCAAAAAAGATGGACCAAGTTTGCCAAATCTGAAATATGGGATAGGTTAAACAGTAGAATTGAGAGATCAGAGAAGGCTGAGGACTGCATTCCTTGGCGTCATGAAATGGCAGGCAAGTATTATAATTTGGTGTTGAAATCCCAAGGAAATGAGGAAGCAAGAAGAATTGTTGAGGAAGGATACAACAGAGATACATTATATGTCGATCCTTTGATGACTTCATTGTCTTCCACCGAGCAATCAGAGACTTCTGTTCATTCATATTCATCTAATGTTGTTCGAGATCCTGCTCGTTCTATTACAAAAGGAAGAAGTCAAAGGATAAAAGGACATTTCCATAAAAGAAGAAGAAGAGAACTGTTGAATCAAATTTAATTCCAGCAAAGGAATTTGGTTCCAAAACTCCAAATGTTCATTTATTTTAGTGTATTTTTATTATTTGAATTCTGAAATTTGGATATTGTTTAATTTTGGGATATAAACTACTTCATTTTTAGATTGTAATTCTTGATATTTTATTAGTTCTTAAAGATATGCTTGTTCCAGTAATGGTACAACGAAAATAACTTATTGATTATGGTCCCTCATGCAAAGTCTGACTTTTCCAGACATTTAGTCAATTATTGGAATGAATTGAGTTTAATTACTGCTCTTTTGTTAATGTAATAGTGCATTTGTTTTTATTTTAAGCTATGTCTTCTTTCGAGTTTTCAATAGCAGGGTCGTGTCTCATCCAATATGGACCTCTTTGAACTTCAGATATAGCCCAAATAACGAATCTGGTATGTTTTTGTGGAACCAAATGAGAAGGTATGTACGTATTTATTTGTCTACAAATCAAACAAGATCAATCCCGATTCAGAAACACAAGTAAATTAACGATTCTCCCCTCTCAAACTACCATCAAATGACAAAACTACAAATTCTACATCACGTTTGAAAAACGGTCATTCTAAAATTTCAATTCTAGAGATATGTTAATTTATATATACATCTGACATAGTGTTTTACATAGAAGACGAGAAATGTAGAAGCAAAGAGGGTAAGCAACTCGGCATAACTTCTATTTTTATGTTTGCACATTAGGAAGGAGTTGTAAACTGGGGATAATAGGATCTACAGAAAACACAAACTGCAGCAAAATAAAATGTATTTGCAGCACATTCACAAATCAGTTTTCCTTAGAAGGTTGATTTTGTTCACCAAACAACTCAAAATTCAGAATGTCACCTCTTAAATGGCTAAAAAGTTAAAAATATCACAACTCAATATGTTGCAAAATGTTTTGTTTCTTTTTCTTCTTGATCTCTGCTTCATCTCTCTTTAAGGTCATTTTTTCAGCTTTCTTCTTGTAGAAATCAAACACTTTACTCAAAACATCGAATCTCAATTCATTTACCTCACTAAGCACAATGGTTGTACATATTTCAGCTCTAATACCACGTCTTATATCAGCCTACAATAAGTCAAACAAAAAATCAATTATAACTTTAAGATTAAAAGAAGAAAGTTAGTTAATACACTATAAGTCAAATTACCATACCTTGAACAAATTTGGAGATGAGTATACTACACGTTCAAAATACTTCATGTGATGCATCAGGTATACACCACTATCAACGTCCCTCTTTTTTGTTTGCCAATTGAAGGCCACATTTTCAATCTCATATTTCAAAATTCCATCAGCTCCTTTAACATGATTGTTTGCTTTCAAGAACATAACCATTTCTTTATACTACAAATTGAAAAACAGGAAATAAGACTGCATCATTTAAAAAAATAATAATAATACTGCATCACACCCAATTGACTGTATCCATCCACCAAATTAAGAAACAATTGTTATAGTGTTGTACTTTTCAAACACATGTCAAAATAATGAAATTCAAGTATGTTAGGCAGTATACCACTATGTGTGCAGCCTGAAAGAAGGAATTTTCAGATTCATCATACTTCCAATTGTCTAGATACTGAATTTTTTGTTCACGAAAGTTGATAACAACTGCAGCGACATGGTTATTGAAACGAAATGGCAGGAAAATCTACATTTTCAAAATAAAGATAATTGTTAGTGAAATATTATTATTTAATAGTAATAAATTTCGAATAAAATCTAAAACAAGATTAATAAATATTTCCACGGTTTCTTACCATCTCAACCAAGCTCAAATAATAACTATTTTGGCTCAACCAATCATTCCAACAACTCCTCATACCAATTTTAGCAATGTCGACATCATGATCCACATAAACAAGCTTTTCCAAAGAATCAAAAACAATTCAGATTTCAACAACACTAATAAAAAATCTAAAAAAAAAAGAAACACATGATAAAATTTTAAATCTTACACTTTGGGTGAGGTTGAAGCAAAAACGTTTGTGTTTCTTTTCAATTGCTTCTTCATCATTGATTGATAGAGACCATGCATCAATGACAGAAAAAAATATTTCGTTCAATGGACTCAATGATAAGATGTTCTCTTTTGAAACAGTACAAATACTTCCACAACGAAACAGCATCTCCCTGAAAATTGAAAATATAAAAGAAAATCAGAATACTTTTTGCACAAAAAATGATACGTTTTTCACAAAAAGTAATACTTTGCATAAAATACTCGAATTATAGATTCATTAATAACTTACTCTTTACTCAATGTCTCGTCAACAAATAGACAATAATCAACCAATTCTTTCTGTTGTCGATCAAAACCAGACAGGACATTTTTGTTGCTATTTATGAATTTTGAAAGATATCCAATCTCTTCATTATTAAGCCAAAAATCATCTGATCCAAAATTGGATATCTGATGTTGGATCAGATGATTTTTGGCTTAATAATGAAGAGATTGGATATCTTTCAAAATTCATAAATAGCAACAAAAATGTCATGTCTGGTTTTGATCGACAACAGAAAGAATTGGTTGATTATTGTCTATTTGTTGACGAGACATTGAGTAAAGAGTAAGTTATTAATGAATCTATAATTCGAGTATTTTATGCAAAGTATTACTTTTTGTGAAAAACGTATCATTTTTTGTGCAAAAAGTATTCTGATTTTCTTTTATATTTTCAATTTTCAGGGAGATGCTGTTTCGTTGTGGAAGTATTTGTACTGTTTCAAAAGAGAACATCTTATCATTGAGTCCATTGAACGAAATATTTTTTTCTGTCATTGATGCATGGTCTCTATCAATCAATGATGAAGAAGCAATTGAAAAGAAACACAAACGTTTTTGCTTCAACCTCACCCAAAGTGTAAGATTCAAAATTTTATCATGTGTTTCTTTTTTTTTTAGATTTTTTATTAGTGTTGTTGAAATCTGAATTGTTTTTGATTCTTTGGAAAAGCTTGTTTATGTGGATCATGATGTCGACATTGCTAAAATTGGTATGAGGAGTTGTTGGAATGATTGGTTGAGCCAAAATAGTTATTATTTGAGCTTGGTTGAGATGGTAAGAAACCGTGGAAATATTTATTAATCTTGTTTTAGATTTTATTCGAAATTTATTACTATTAAATAATAATATTTCACTAACAATTATCTTTATTTTGAAAATGTAGATTTTCCTGCCATTTCGTTTCAATAACCATGTCGCTGCAGTTGTTATCAACTTTCGTGAACAAAAAATTCAGTATCTAGACAATTGGAAGTATGATGAATCTGAAAATTCCTTCTTTCAGGCTGCACACATAGTGGTATACTGCCTAACATACTTGAATTTCATTATTTTGACATGTGTTTGAAAAGTACAACACTATAACAATTGTTTCTTAATTTGGTGGATGGATACAGTCAATTGGGTGTGATGCAGTATTATTATTATTTTTTTTAAAATGATGCAGTCTTATTTTCTGTTTTTCAATTTGTAGTATAATGAAATGGTTATGTTCTTGAAAGCAAACAATCATGTTAAAGGAGCTGATGGAATTTTGAAATATGAGATTGAAAATGTGGCCTTCAATTGTCAAACAAAAAAGAGGGACGTTGATAGTGGTGTATACCTGATGCATCACATGAAGTATTTTGAAAGTTTAGTATACTCATCTCCAAATTTGTTCAAGGTATGGTAATTTGACTTATAGTGTATTTACTAACTTTCTTCTTTTAATCTTAAAGTTATAATTGATTTTTTGTTTGACTTATTGTAGGCTGATATAAGACGTGGTATTAGAGCTGAAATATGTACAACCATTGTGCTTAGTGAGGTAAATGAATTGAGATTCGATGTTTTGAGTAAAGTGTTTGATTTCTACAAGAAGAACGCTGAAAAAATGGCCTTAAAGAGAGATGAAGCAGAGATCAAGAAGAAAAAGAAACAAAACATTTTGCAACATATTGGGTTGTGATATTTTTAACTTTTTAGCCATTTAAGAGGTGACATTCTGAATTTTGAGTTGTTTGGTGAACAAAATCAACCTTCTAAGGAAAACTGATTTGTGAATGTGCTGCAAATACATTTTATTTTGCTGCAGTTTGTGTTTTCTGTAGATCCTATTATCCCCAGTTTACAACTCCTTCCTAATGTGCAAACATAAAAATAGAAGTTATGCCGAGTTGCTTACCCTCTTTGCTTCTACATTTCTCGTCTTCTATGTAAAACACTATGTCAGATGTATATATAAATTAACATATCTCTAGAATTGAAATTTTAGAATGACCGTTTTTCAAACGTGATGTAGAATTTGTAGTTTTGTCATTTGATGGTAGTTTGAGAGGGGAGAATCGTTAATTTACTTGTGTTTCTGAATCGGGATTGATCTTGTTTGATTTGTAGACAAATAAATACGTACATACCTTCTCATTTGGTTCCACAAAAACATACCAGATTCGTTATTTGGGCTATATCTGAAGTTCAAAGAGGTCCATATTGGATGAGACACGACCCTGCTATTGAAAACTCGAAAGAAGACATAGCTTAAAATAAAAACAAATGCACTATTACATTAACAAAAGAGCAGTAATTAAACTCAATTCATTCCAATAATTGACTAAATGTCTGGAAAAGTCAGACTTTGCATGAGGGACCATAATCAATAAGTTATTTTCGTTGTACCATTACTGGAACAAGCATATCTTTAAGAACTAATAAAATATCAAGAATTACAATCTAAAAATGAAGTAGTTTATATCCCAAAATTAAACAATATCCAAATTTCAGAATTCAAATAATAAAAATACACTAAAATAAATGAACATTTGGAGTTTTGGAACCAAATTCCTTTGCTGGAATTAAATTTGATTCAACAGTTCTCTTCTTCTTCTTTTATGGAAATGTCCTTTTATCCTTTGACTTCTTCCTTTTGTAATAGAACGAGCAGGATCTCGAACAACATTAGATGAATATGAATGAACAGAAGTCTCTGATTGCTCGGTGGAAGACAATGAAGTCATCAAAGGATCGACATATAATGTATCTCTGTTGTATCCTTCCTCAACAATTCTTCTTGCTTCCTCATTTCCTTGGGATTTCAACACCAAATTATAATACTTGCCTGCCATTTCATGACGCCAAGGAATGCAGTCCTCAGCCTTCTCTGATCTCTCAATTCTACTGTTTAACCTATCCCATATTTCAGATTTGGCAAACTTGGTCCATCTTTTTTGAATATAAAATTCTGGTATACTAACAACAGAATTTATGTGCAGGACCCTTAAACAATGATAGCATAGGAAACCACACTCCTCAAATTTCTTGCAAGAGCACGTGATCATATTTCTAAAACAATCAAACACAACACGATGGGTACATGCATTGGCATCATGAGATGAAACGTCATAAACCATCATACTATCTTCAACCAAAACAATAGTAGAACAAGTAGAAATTGATTTCAGAAATTCAGACTCAATTTCTCTGAAAAGTGTTAGTGTATATACCTCAGAAGCATGCTTCAACATCCCAGTAATTGGTAGGACGGATTCGGGAACCGACTTTGAGCATTGGAATTCATTATTTTGTTCTTTGATCCTCCAATGCTTTATTGTTGCCTTCAAAATACCATAAAATTCAGCTAAACTGGTGCTTTTCTTTGCATTAAATCCAATGGCATGATTTGTGCTTTCACTTCTTTGTGAAGAAAGAATACCAGCAGAAAAAAATCCTTGCTTAGAGCAGTACACCATTTTTCCCTCAATTCATACAAGAGACAAAACCAAGAATGATCTTCTAAATTATATTCTGAAATCATGGATTTCCAGCAGCTTTCAAATTCATTTTCATTAGCACAACCTGACAAGCATTTCTTAAAGGCCACTTTAAAGGAATTCTCACTTTTCAGTTGTGCAAATCTACTGACAGCATTTTGTTGAAGGTGCCATAAGCACAGCCTATGCCTTGTTTGTGGGAATACCTGCATCAAACATTGATAATGTACATAATTTCAGTACTTACTAAATATTGGATTATGTATAACAACAAAGGGCAGCCAATAATCTGCACCAACACAGAAGCAACAAATAAACTCTTTCAAGGTTTTAAATTATCTCTTAAAAGTTTCACATGCAAAATAAGAAAGAAACTATGACAATTTTCTAAAAAAAACAGTAAACTACATTTCAATATTTATATACCTTCTCTATTGCAGTTGCAATTGCTTGATCTTGGTCAGTGAACAAAGTGATTGGACATTTTCCTCCCATTGTTTTCTTAAAAACTTCAAACAACCATTGAAACGATTCAACTTTCTCATTAGCTAAGAATGCACAACCAAACATCGCATTATTCCAATGATTATTGATACCAATGAATGGAGCACATATCAGATTATACTTATTAGTGCGATATGTCGTGTCAAAGACCATGACATCACCATATATCCTATAATCTTCTTTCATCATCGAATCCCTCCAATACACATTACACAATCTTCCTTCATCATCTAATTTGACTTTGAAATAAAAGTCCTCCTCTTCAGTATCTTCTTCTTGCAACATTTCAATTACCGTCTGTGCATCACCACCTTCTATCGCATTCATCTTCATACGGTTCACAAAATTCATGTGGTCTTTCATGGTATGACCAACATTTTCTTCCCCCCTTGCATCTTGTACCATATAACGGAAAGAATCACTTGATCTCATACCAGAAGTGATCATATCCTCAATAGCTTTACCCTTCTCCTTTGTAATTGTTCTTTCTGAACGGTGAAGGTGGCCCCACTCTGTCCTAGTGAATGGATGATTGTGTTCCATCACGTGACTTAGGACTTCATAAACACCGTCGTCATTCAGTTTCACCCTCAAAGAAGCCTTACATCCTGTTCATGTAAGACAAGAATTTGATCTTTTTCTAGTTGATGATGCATCACTGAAGATATCTGCATTTCCTGAGTTCTTTACTCCAGCACAAGAACATACAAAATATTTCTCTACCACAACTTCATTGCTATAGCATCTAGTGGTTGATTTACGGACACTAAAACCTAGTGCACGAGCATGTTTACAGTACAACTGATGCATATCATCAATTGTTTCTCTTGTCATACCAACAAGAAAACCAGATACATCAACACAATCAATAGTGCCTTCTGCAAATATTTCAGAAACAAGTAATACTTTTTGGGTAAAAACCTAACCCTTTGGAGCAAAAACTAATACTTTTCACGATATTTAGAAACTTTACCCTCATTGGCTGGTACAGGTACATTTTGTTCAATGATAGCTACTGCATCCGGTGTTTTATCTATAAGAAATTAAAAAAGTTCATATGCAAACAAATAAAGATCACAAAAATTTCAAAATTATTAAAATGTAGGTAAACAAATCATATTAATCTTACCTTGATTAATTTTTATATCATCTTCATCGATACAAACAATGACAATTGAATTTAAATTTTGACCTACAAAAACAGATTAAAATTAAATTACATCAAAATAGAAAATAAAATGTCATATAATCTATACAGTAGGTATAGAAATTTATAGAAGTTGGTATGGAGAAATTACACTTTTTAATGAAAAGTAATAATTTCAAACATTTTGGTTATGTCATTTAGAAATTAACAAGTAAATTACCACCTTCTCAATATAAAGTAATATGTTTACATAGATAAGTCGTAGTATCGTTAACTTAAAAAAAATAATTACCTTCCTGAATACCAGTTTGAGCTTCAATCTCCATTGTAGATTGTAGTCGTCAAATTGGTCGAAACAAGGAAATATAGGACAACCCTAAGATTGTTGCACGACAAATTCAACAAATTCTCAACCTCATATGATGAACATGTTGAAACAAATGCTAAATATAATTATACCAACTGCATTCTGGAAGCAGTACACTATCAAGGAGAACAGATATCAGAATTTACAGAAAAATTTCATTAAAGCTGCTGAAATATATTGGGATTAATTGATACTATACACAATTACAAGTTTAACCACAATGCAAAAATACATTAGATAGAATTATGCAATGTTATTTTTTAATCTTTTTTTCCCAGTAATTTACCTTGCAAGAAACTAGCTCTATGCTGTTATTCTCCATTACAGTTATACCAACTTATTGATGGATACTTCAATAACAATATTTTTTAACTGTAATTTAAAAAATAAACATAAAAAAGAAGCAATGTATTCAAAGATTACTTACCTTGGCCAAGTGCGCTGGCTCAACTTATGCAAGCGAAATATGAATGTGGCATGGGAATTGTAAGAAATATATTCAAAAATCTCTTTTGCAGCAGCTTTATTATGAATATTTTTCAACAATTTGCTTACACTTTTTTTAGGTTTGCTACTCCCTTGATAAAGAACCCTGGCTAGGAGCTCCCCTGTACAAAATTCATTCTCAATTACAGAATTTAATAGAATAGATACAAGAATCCTCATCCCAGTTGTTGAGTAGTCCATGAAACCCAGAAAACAATAAATGAAAAAAATTCCCAAAACACACAAACAAATTTGAAGAAAAAATCCAGAATCAAATTAAAGGAAAAAAATAACCGGCAATGCGAAGATTTCAACGACACTTTGAGGGGATAGAAACGTTGATTCCATGTACAATTGCCCAGAATATATCGAGAACCGTTGGAAACCAATTGCTAAATCTTGTGGGATTTTTCAATCGGAAGCGAGAAGGAGAGACGTCAGTCACAATAGTGGAGAGTGGAGAGAAAGATCCTGGTTTGATTAATATTTAATTGAGAAATTTAAGCAAACCGGGCACTGCTATATAAATTGAGGGCAAAATTGAGAAAGATCCTAATTTAAACAAACCGGGTCAATTGTGAGAGATGGATTGACCCATCTCACGGATTAAGATCCGTGAGACGGTCTCACAAGAGACCTACTCTATGGTAGAGTAGATGCTACCTGTGGGGGTAGTGCCCTCACATGATCTCAGCCATTGATTTTATATGATGATTAAATCTGGGCCTTTGATCACTTCATGGGGTGTATGTGTGTGTAAATCTGGGCCTTTGATCACCTCATGGGGACAGTGCCACACAAGGTAGGATGAAATGAACCCTACTCTATTTTCTACTAAAAAAAATCAGTTTTTTGTATTTATTAACCCTAATTTTTTATTTTGTTTAATTTAATTCAAATTAGAAAGCTGGTCCTACGATGATTCTGAGTTTTCAAAAATAATTGTGATATTTTGATAAATAAATAAAAAAAATTATGAACATTCTTACTCTCAATATTTTTGTCCAATCCAAAATTTCCTTCACAATACATCAAAGAATTTAACGTCTAGTATGAATGATTGCCGATAATGAAAGAAATAATTAATAAAAAGAGTTTTTCCTATCTTTCAATAAGATTTATGATAAGATCGAAGAATTTTTCTGGGTATTAAAATAAATTTGAGCTAGAAAAATGATTTTTATCATATTTAAAGTTGTTAAGATGAAGAATTGGAAAAAAAAAGAATAAAACAAGAGAAGTCCTGAAACAAAGCAAGACCATGCTTTGTAAATGCTTTGTGACTGCCTTGTGATCGCGTAAAGAAGCTCAAAATTGATGATAAAAATACCATGGTGATATTTGATTCATTGTATATTTTGAAGAAAGGAAAACATTGAGATAAATATAGATTTGATAGTTTTTTTATGGAATAAAAACTCAATTTTCCTCATTGATAGACTTCATCCTATCATAGGAGGATTATGTTTTATTTTTGTAATTTATATTTTCTCTGTCTTCTCTCTCCTATTTACTCGTGAAAGACTACAATATCATGATAATGTGAAGAACAAGAGGTAGGTAGATGATTTTTTCTTAATAACGTACAAAATTAGATTTGTCTTTGAAGACGACGACCAGGGGTGGAGCAGAGGCACTTGACAAGCAATATTCAGCTAGATTTCTTCTCTTTATTCTTATTTATTTATCTTCATGAATTCAAATATTAGATTTTTGTCTAGTTTTGATTCATGGAGTATCCATCTTATGACTAGGACCTCAATAGGACCTAACTTGTGATAATTGTTTGCATATTGGATTGATTAATATTGTGATTTATTTTATGTTATTGATTGATATATGCGTAGATCTCTAACCGTTAATCTGAACAATTAATTGCATGTTTTTTGATATTGACTCGAAAGATAATAGATTGAATATAACTTCAAAAATATTGATCATCACATAGTTAAGCCGACTAAAAATAGTATTCGGTTTCAGTGTACGATTTTAAACAAAGCTCAGAAATTCCATTGTTGTTGAATGTATTTTTATTTAATTCAATTCAATTATAAATAATTGAACTGTTAAATAAAAACAAGATTATTAAATCTAGAAATAAATCAATAATTATTATAGAAATGCATCTTGTAGGATCGAGTGCTCACAGCTTTACCAAAAGTTGTAGCTGGTGGAATGGTGCAACTCAAATCTTTTAAACCGCACAGCAACACAAGCACAACGGTTCGATCGCTCTACCAAGCAGGAATAATTATTGCACCCAACAATCTACATCTCAATAATTGCACTCCTTGCAATCAATGAAAATCAAACACATGACATTGATTTTGATACCAATTGTATAGTTTTTGGTAAAGTGGTAAACATCGATCCTACACATCTCGACTTTAGAATAATTCTTGTTTTATCAAATCCAATACATGAAAATAATTGATGTTTCATACCATTGGTCTCTGGTTCAATTTAAATTTCTCCTAAAGCTTAATTTGTTGTTTAATTAAATAGTGCTATTTGTTTTAAAATAATTTAATTTATTTTATTCAGTGTTCTAAAAATCCCCACCTAGGCGACGGGCCGCCCAAAACCCCCCCGATTTTAGGCTAGTCAAAACTTCTAGGCGCCACCATATTAATCGGCCGCGAAAGTCGCCTAGGCGATTTTACAATTAAAAATCCGCCTAGGCGGTTTACACATAAAAAAACAAATTATGATATTCTTAATTATAGTGAAGCAACTATGGCACAAGGATGAATTGTTGATGGTGGAGATGAAGATGTTGAGACAAATGTTGAAGATGTAAGGGAACTTCACGAAGAAGAATTTGTATCGGATGAAGAGGAGAAAGAAGCCATTGATTTTGAGTTTGAATCCGATACAGAAGAAGTATTGAAAAAATATGGAGATGAACTTAGTGAGTTAGATGTTATGTTTAATATCAATATATTATGTTGAAAAAAATATGGAATAAATTTAATTTTCATTGTACAACGATTGTAGTAAAGTAGTAAAATGATGTGGATGATTCATTTATTATTACAATTTTAAATTTTATAATAATATATATTTTATATACAAACATAATACTCATGAACCACTTAATTAATTTAAACTTTAAAAAAACCGCTTAGACAACCACCTAAACCCCTCTAGTCACATAGGCTCTACCGCCCGGCTACCGTTTTTTATAACACTGATTTTATTCAGTCTAATTATTCACAAAAATAATTTTTCTTATTAAAACTCGATTAAATTAAATAATTAGTTTATATACCCTTAATTTTAACAAATCAAAAGAACATTCCAATATTATTTTCTTAATCAGGACAGAATCATTATCAAAAGAACATACCCTTAATTTTAACAAATCAATAACCTGGCCCCATATTTTTTAGGGTAAAAATAAATCAGTAACTCGGGACAGTTGAGACAATAATTATAAATAAGGTAAAACTCATAAATGGTACATCAATATTTACACAAACATCCATATCCATAGTTTTGATTTCAGAGTAAGATAAATTTTGCTGGGACACCTTCGAGCACGGGATCTCTATCCAAAGGGTGGTTATAAAATACAAAGAAAAAAAAGAGAGATTTGGCTTGGACCACCAATGCATATCCGAATGGTAGATTTCCAAAAATAAAGTTATTCCGCACAATGGGATCTGTAAAGCTATTGCACCAAATTCAACATTTTGTATAACCGATCCAATATTGTTCATAATTTCTGTAATTGACTAATGAAAGAATGAAATGCACAAGTGCAAAATACCCTTGAAACTAATTCTCCTACGGAACCAAAATCTTTGGGATATAATGTACACCTACTATACAATGCCAAATAACAACAGCCAGCAATTTACTCATGGCCACAAGTTCTGTCAAGATAAACCAATAGTCTATGTCACAAGTAACCTTTGAAGCCATATGTCAAGAAATAAATGTCGCCACTATTCCCCACACAATCCCGTATATGAGTCTAGTATAACTTCAGGCGATTTGTTTACCAAGAAAACCAAAACCGTCATAATGCTGCAGGAGAATCATCTCAACAATTATTAGAGAAGGGTGGGAGCTACTTGACACGAAAATCATGCCTAAATACGTTAAGATTTTGGGTAAACTTGTCTCTGTTCTTTGAATCCAAGCTTCGGGTGATATCAACCATCAATTTGTCAAAGCAAGAGGCAAGACGTTGATGCTGGTCAACAGCCTGCAATATGGCATAAAATACAATGATCATACTGGAAAGACATTTCAACATGAAGTTTCTCAAGTTAAAGAGAAAATCCGTGCGTGATACTCAAGTATATACATATCATGCCATGAACTTCAAAGGCCTATCGGTTACAACAGAGAACATAGTACATGTTGGGTTGTAGAAAATCTGGGAAATCTCTCTCCCAAGTGTAACAGTTCAGCATTGGGTAAAACACGAAAATTAGGAATTGTCTAATTATATTCAGGAATTAAAAAATAATATCCTGCCAACTTGAGGATATTCATGAGTCAACAGAAAGAACAAGTAATTCTTTTCCTCTCAAATGTACATACAACGTCCAGACACGAAACAACTAGAGTGTTTGTCAAACTGCAGAAGAAAACTAAATAGTTCCAATACTCTCGGTCTCCATCTCCACACCCGCAATAACTCCATCCCATAATACTCAAAGGACGATGTCACACTCTCTTAGGAACCTACCAAGCCACCACAGTAGCCCCCATACACCCCCGCCCCCCCCCCCCCCAGAAAAAAAAAAATATATATATATATATATATCTTAAATTACACACCAACGTCAAGAAGCACAGACATCGATATGCAACCACCAGCAATCAAACAAATAAAGAGAGGAGAAAGTGTCTAATACATCGCATGAATACTCTTGTTAGTGAGTTTGCAGAGTATATGGTGAATCCTAACTTTAGCTTGGGCTGATCTGGCCTTGAAAAAGATCAAGCATAAAAAATTTCCAGCATCTTATCCAACAATGGTTCCATATCTTTATGCTAACTGCTAACAATCAAAGATGATATTCTAACAAATTTGTTACTCTCAAGATTATGAAACATGTAGTTACACTACGATAATTATTTAAAATGAACGCACTTAATAACTAACAAAAGAACCAAGAGATTTATCCATTACGACATTCATCTTGTGGGTAGTGACATTCTGTGAAGATTTTATGAGTTCTATGTTATGTCACATTTGTCTTCCTATCATTGCTTTTCAGGATTTAAACATGGAATTTGACAAGGAAACCCTAATCTAGATTTTTTTAACCTTTACATTGTTCATAAAGTGTCATAAACGAGAACATGAAGAGAATAGAAAGAAATGGCGTCAAGTATGAACAGGGCATTTTAGGAAGCCCCGAATTTTTCAGCACTTCCTTGTCATAAAGAGTATGTTCAAGACGTAGAAAATATAAAGTGCTCATAGGTATGTATACCGATAGAGACAAGAAACGATCCTAAATTCCTAATATAGAGAAAGAAATCCCCTCATTCTGCTCTCCCCCATATCCACACTGCCTCTCCCAATTTATTTGAATAGAGAGGGGAGGAGAAAGGTCAATTTCCTTGAATTGTCATTTGAATAATAACTTTTAAGTATTAGCATCTATCCCATTTCACCCTCACATTAAGTCTCCTTGTTTTATCCTCTTGGTTCATTCTCCATGACAATTCAGAGCTACTAAAACGACAAACAGAAATTCTAAAAGTGGTTTATTAGTTCCTTAACTGAAAAGATTCATCAATCTTGAGCAAAATCCTCATAGTTTTTGCAATTTGAGATATAAGAGAGTAGAACGAATAACAAAACATTCCACCAACATAGGAACTTTAAGTAAAACAGCATAAAGGTCACCTGCGAGGCCAAAATTTGAGTTTTCAAGTCTGTAAACATCTGCATGAAATAGTTAGATTCAATTAAGTATCCACATATTGCCAATACTTGAAGCAAGTGACATGAAATTTTAAAACCACGGGTGGAATCCACAATAAAAATATTCTCCAAGACTCTGACAACGAACATGAAAGCTTTTTCATGCAATACTCATATAATTAACTGATGTCAACATTTGATCAGACCAACCATGCCAGTAATGCTACACAAATTTCTGATTCTTTAGCGTGTCCACAGATTCAGATTTCAGAGAATAACTTAACTGATGGAATATGTCAAAAAATGAAAGAAACTGAAAAAGTTGGGGAGGAATGATTGACGAATTAGTAAACGCAAGGAAACATCACAACTATATGATATGATGTTGGCTCGATAATCAAATATAATTTGCCATCTCGAACATAAACATCTGGACAAATTCGACAAATAATTTGAATTAAAAGCAGAGAGTGAAGGCCGATAAGAAAAACCTGTTCATTTATCAGCATCAAGCTCAACATTGGTCTACTAAGACTCCATTGGTTGCTGCAGTCCTCGAATAAAACAATCTCAAAGAGGGTTTTAAGTATCTGAACAAAAGAAAACATGGAAGTTAGATTAAAATAAGAAAGCAAAAAATCAATAAACAAATAGTGACGACGACATTCAGTACGTGATCTGAGATGAAGAAAAATAAGTTCATCAACAGACATTTGAAAAAGCTTGACGCTTGCTGGAGTAACTGTTTCTAATGGCAAAATCTAAGGATATACAACAAGCTTGCTAGCTCATTTTTATCCACTTTTATGTAAAGCAACCATGGGTCACAAAGTAGCCATGAGAAGTTACTTTGCACCTTCCATATCCAAAGCATGCTATTTTCTGTGATCAGCAGCAGTCCTAATTTACATTTCCAAAGGAATTTTTTGGACAAAGGAAATGCCTCTTAGATTGATCTCAAATATCTTCTTAGGCGGCTGGGCATCACACGATAAACAGTAGAGGTAGCAAATGATACAAAATGGGCATGATATGGAGTTAAGTCAATTGATTATTATCAAATATGGAGTGTTTCATAAAGTGTAATGTTCAATACTACTTACTGTACATCTAGAAAAAGCAGCGAATGAATAAAGCACAAGCACGAGAATTTTAAAAACTGTTGAATCTTGGTTGAGAAAGGAATAAGGCCCCAGGCCCACATGGCTTCTTGACAATGTCTTCCAAGAACACTCGGATGTGATGAAACAGGACGTTCTAGAGGAAATTAACGAATTTCAATTTAATGGTTTATCAAATACGGCTGATAGTTTTACACTTTCCTAATATCTAAGAAATATAAAGGCAAAACTAGTCATTTTATACCCAGCAGCCTTTTTTACACTTTCCTAATATCTAAGAAATATAAAGGCAAAACTAGTCATTTTATACCCAGCAGCCTTTTTTTATACAAAGGAAACGATATCATTTGAATTGAAAAATAATAATTACAAAAAGCAAACCTGCGGTCCATGCATAGTTAATGAGACACACTGTCATTTTTTTTTTTTGATAGAATACTATTTTTATTATAATATTGGTAAAGATTACAACTGTCATATTAACATAATATTAGACTCCAAACCTACACAAATCTGAAACCGAGAACAATTTAAACTCCGCGCTCTTCGAACTCCAACATGAGACCTCAAATTTAATTTTGTCCAAGCATTCTTCAAACGAGTCTTCAAAATTGTCAAAAATCCTTCTATTCATCTCCCAACCAAACGGACCAACATGACAGTGAACCACCACAACCCAAAAGATTCAACCCCTCCTACCTAGATCATGTCCTAGATCTGCTGCGAACAAATCCAGATGATCTTAGGGATACCCAGCTGAGCCCAACTCCACCAATGCTTTGAACCAAAGATGGCTCATAAAAAGACAATGAATTAGCAAGTGATCCAGAGTCTCCACCTCAACAACCACCAACTTAGGCAAAGAAAACAACTAGTCCACCGTTTTTGAATCTTCTCACACATTGGTAATTTACCAGACACTGCAATAACTTCACCGAAAAATGCACTGATGAATCTCAAACCCACTTCCTAGTGCCTTCGGTACCATCGATCAAACTTAACCTCTCCGATGATCCTAACAATAAGCTTAAAATCGTTAATTTCGATCAAACTTACCCTCTCCGATGATCCTAACAATAAATTTAAAATCGTTAACCTCCTCAGCCCTGAGAACCCGCCGAAAGTGAAAGTCCCAAGATAGATTGGAATGGTTGAATGATGAATCGAAATGCACAAAGCATCAATGTCTGAAATAGAGACGGGAAAATATCACCAACCATCTGTCCTCCCAAAATCTAATCTTATTCCCCCCTAACCAGAACCCTTGCTAACAGAAGAAAAGCCAGTTAATCTCGGAAACAAATTTCTAGGGACTCCTAAATGTAAAACTACTTGCAATGCCCGCATCCCACCCATTATCCTGTAACTCGTATTTACTGACAACAATTTTCTTCCCAAACGAATCCCCCTCACAGGAAAATCTCCACCACCATTTCCCTAATAGGGCCCTACTCCTCCTTAGACTTACCGGTACCCAAGCCTCCTCGCTCCTTTGGTCTACAAACTTGGTCCCAAGCAAATGACAATGGTGGTCCCCGTTGGGTCACACGGGGCCATCACACAAGAAATCTCTCATAATCTTCTCCATTGTTTCCCCGAGGCACCTGAATAGAAAAAAAAAACATTGGAAAAAACATTGGTAAAGCGTTCAATATCGTTGAAATCAAAGTTAATCTACCCCATCTTGAAGAAAGCTTTCTTCCAACTCGCTAACTTCTTAGACATCTTGAAAAAGACCGACTCTCAAATAGAGGCTTTTAGTGAATTCCCTCCTACAATTACCCTAGTGCCTACAATTAATAAGTATCGAGAAAGAGACACTCGTCAGACATCCTTTGATCCATCATCTCCAATGCTCTCCAAAACCTTTCTTAAGTAACACAAAATCCAAAAAACTCCAATCGACATTGTCATAGGCTTTCTCAAAATCAACCTTGAAGACCCAACCATTACTCTTTATTCCAACTTTCTCCACGCCCTCATTTGTTATTAGGCAACAGTCTAGGATCTGTCTACCTTCGATGAAAGCACCCAGAGAGTCAGCTATTGTGATAAGAATTACCTTTTTTAATCTTAGGGACGACACTATGGAAATAATCTTGTAAAGACTTGTAAACAGACTGACAGCGCGAAAATCCTTAATTTGAACATATTCTTGTTTTCTTGGTATTAGACATATGTATGTTTCATTGGTGATGCCATTTTTTTTATAGGAAACAATATTTTATTGATAATATAGTAAAATGGATTACATCAGTGGACTAGAAGTTCACTGTCATGATTTATCACACAATATTAGTACCAACTTAGTGATACACATATTCCCAATGTTTTATCAAATCGAAAATTGAAACATTCTTGAATTCTTTGTGAGTTCCAATCCACATAGCAATGTCAATCTTGATCTTCTCCAAGCAGTTGTCTGTTTTTGCCTCTTTTCGTTCGAATATTCTTATGTTTCTCTCCAACCAAACCGTCCAACATATGCAATGAACCACGACTTGCCAAAATATTCTTCCTCTATTACCTGTGCTTTGTCCCAAATCCATATTAAATAGCTCTTTTGTTGACTTAGGTATCACCCAAACCAACCGCAGCTCTTGCAACGCTCTAGCCCACAATGCTAACGAGAATGGACAATGGATGAGCATATGGTCCTGAGTCTCTAGTTCATTTCTGCATAGGACACACCAATTGGGGTACAAAGCAATTCCGAGGCATCTTTTTTGGATCATCTCCGAGGTAGGTAGCTTACCCAGAGTGGCTGTCCAAGAAAAAAGCTGTATCTTGTTTGGGACCGGGATTTTCCAAATAGCATTGAAAAATAGGAACTGTGGGAAAAGATGATTTGGGAAGAAAGAGTCGTAGAATGAGCTAACTGAAAAAATACCCGAAGAATCCCCACTCCACTGAATAAAATCATCTACCCCCTCAACTAATCTAACCGATTATAAGACTTCTAATAGCTCTGACAACTCGTCAAACTCCTCATCTCTCACCCCCCTTCTGAAATGAAATTCCCAATAGTGGTTGAACGTGACATTATCAAATTGAACAAAATATGATATAGGCAAATTGTGAAATGATGATAGCTGAAATAAAGCTGGGAAGCAACCTTTGAACGAAGAGTCCCCCAACCAATTATCCTCCCAAAATCTAACCTTATTCCCTCCTCTCACCTTAACAGAGATCTTATGTTTGAAAGTAGGGTATATTCGGGAAATAAACTTCCAAGAGCATCTAAACGTGACATTTCTTGTCAACCCCGCATCCCACCCATTTTCTTGTAACCCATATTTACTAACAATTATCCTTTTCCATAATGTCCCATCTTCTTGGAAAATCTCCACCACCACTTCCCAAACAAGGCCGTATTTCTGAATTTAATTTTCGCAATTCCCAACCCCCCTCTATCCTTCGGTTTACAAACTTGATTCCATGCGACCAAATGCATGTGGCCATCACCATCCGCCCCGTCCCATAAAAAATTCCTTGAGATCTTATCCATCGAATCCTCTACACTTTTGGGTACTCTGAATAAAGACATATAATATATCGGGATGGAATTCAAGACCGATAAATGTTAATCTTCCCCCTCTAGACAAGAATGCTTTCTTCCCCACTGGCTGCCAGAATGATGCTTTCAGTGGATTGACTCCCAACGGTACACCCAAGTAAGTAATAGGCCAAGTCTCTTTACCACATCCCAATTGTCGTGCTAACCTCTCAACTTCTACTTGTTCACGAATGATTCCCAAGAAAGCACTCTTTTCCCAATTGATTTTCAAACCAGACATGTCTCGGAAAAAGGACTCTCAAATTCTCTCCTAGATTCACTATCAATAGTGCTCCATTCCACACCTTCTATACCCCAACCTCCTCTGTCTGATTTCCCTTGCAGATTTTGGAAGAAATCTAAAATCTAATAGGTGAAACTCAATTTGTTCTTCGTCTTGTATGATCGACCCATAGAGTTGTCGGAAGATGGTTTGGATTGGAGAGTGGTGATCAATTGTGAGCTGCTAAAGGAAGTAATTATTGTTCAATGCATGCCTGAGGTGGACATTCTCTTGAGGTGCATGTCTGATATGACAAGACATGAACCTCTTCAAGATTAGCAAGGCTGGAATGTCGGCATTCTTTTGGAGGGCTGGTCATCTAGAAGTTTTCAAAGAATTGCTTTCTCGAGTCTTGACAAGACAACAATGCTTTATAAGATACATTCACGGGTGTCAAAGGGAAAGAGGAATGTTGGCATAGAAGAAGATTTTAGGGGATGAAAGGGAGGAGTGGGTAGGGAAAGTTTTCTTTCAGGTCGTATTTCTTAAATAGACCGGTTTCTCACTCTTTGATAGATAGTTATTTCTAGGAAAATAGGTGAAAAGGAAAGGCCCAATATTATGATTGTGTGTTATAGAAGGCCCAAAAAGAAATGTTCGAGCTATGCATGGGGAGGAAAATTAAGAGAGAGAGGCGTTAGTAAGTTAGTTATTCAGAAAATCATTTTTGAGTTTGTTACTAGCTCTGATAGGGTCTTTCCAGGGAAAACATTAATCAATACATCACATTTCCAGTGCTCATTCTTATTTTCTTCATTCTGTTCATTTATTTCACTTATATTATTTCAATTATCACTACAATTTCATTGAACCAGCTAACAATTATCTTAGGTCATGCCAAGTATTTATTAGGTTTCATTGCTAAATTAATCAGATACCCACGATGTAATATAAAGAAAAAAGAACTATATTTGAGTTATCATAAATATATATCCGTTATATGCTATATATAAATGACAACAAACTAGAGATCATATTTTCTCTCGTAGTTATGATACATCATTTTTTATTGAGATTTTAAGGGAACTCAATTTCTACTTGGTCTCACCCCAAAAAAGTAACAAAACAATGCAAGCAATCCCAAGCCTTTCAGGAAGAAAACTCAGTAAAAATTACCAGTTTAGGTAAGGTCAAATATTAGAATAAAACAATCCAAGTTGAGAAAACTACGAGCAAAGATTTTGTCAAGTACACATTCAAAATGGCTCAAATTAATGGAGAGAATATCCAAAAAGTTTAGATAAAAGTAGAAAACACAACTTACTTCAGGTAGTAGTGCTGAGCATTCTGTTATGTGCCTCACAAGATTAATAGCAGCTGGTGATGATGGAGCCTCCCCCATGGTAATGTTGTTGAAATAGAAAGCGGCCAAATTATCAATAGCGGATGCACACTGCCCCATAAAATAGAAATATAAACATTAAGTGAATAATTCTAGACATAAACATTTGTTTTCTAAAATTTCAGAAAGATGCGATGACAAAAAATTGTGACATACACATCAACAACAATAACTCAAGAATTTGAAAAGTTAGAAAGAACGCATGAAACTATAGCAGATAGAATTCGAACAACAATGTTGTCTAAACTGATACCATCCCGGTAAATTATTATAATTCATTCACATCATAACATTTGCAGATTATCATGCAGAAAGCTAAGAATCATAACGAATCATCACGAACACGTGCAGCCAGGTCATTTTAAAGCCAGATATATTGGTGGTGGTGGTGGCAACAATAAAGCAAATATTTGCACAAGCCTTCACCCTTCTTCCCAACGTGTCAATCACGGGAAATAGAAGAATTCTCAAGATGACTAGCAAACTGAACCAAGCAGCCTAGCATATATAAATAATGTAAATGAGGTCCAGTTCTCATGGGAAAATATCTGTAGGCTCTATATCAGATTGCAGTAACTGTAATCACAACAAATTGTGGCCCCCTTTTAAGTTTACATGTCAGATGCACTGAATATAAGTGATTCTGCCAAAAAATTAATTTTCACAGTGAAATGACAAAAATAAAGGTGGTTTTCTTTATCACCAAATTTTTTAAGAGTTAAAGGAATATGTCTTCTCCCTAATTTACCCATTACAAATGGTTTTGATAAACCCATTATCCCAACATTTGGTCTACTCGACTCAGAAATTACAACAGCAACATTTAAAATGATTTTAAGATAGTGTTCGAATATGCATTTCAAAATGGAAGTGGTATGTAGAAGAAATATATAATGGGTATGAAAAAGCTAAAATGAGAAAAGGGTTGACAGGAAAACGTAGAGAGAAAAAATCATCTTGTAATAATAGTTTTAAATGATTGATTTGAATTGTGAAATGATTGAAAGGATTTGTTTGGAATTTCATTAAAATACATCTTGGGTGAACTAGTTACACCCACTCATTTAAACCCATTTATTGGGCTTTTTGATCACGAATTATAATCATTAACTAATAACAAAGGACCTTCTACAAGCCTTGTTGTAATATAACATACACAGCAGGCATGGTGACCACAATGAGAAAAATAAAAATGATACTACGAACAGCCAGCATCTATTTATGAATTTCTATACAACCATGCATGTATCCGAGTCCACTTAACATGCGTGCATAAATGAACAACATGAACAAAACAAAAAGACGCAAAACAGAGGAAGAATACATATTGAAGACTCATGAAAAAAGCTAAAATAGGGGTTAGATGTGTAACGATATTAATAATACAGTGTGCTAGGAATAGATTCATCTAACAAACCTGAGAGGAGATACCAGCATCGAGACCTTTGAGACCAGACTCAAGTGAACCGACAATATGCATGAAGGTGTGTATATCAAGGCTCAACACAAAAACAAGATGGCTGTTAAACAGAACCTCCACAAAGGCAAAGTAAGCCTTCGTTAACTGCAGAGAATAAGAACATTATGAGAAAACTTCATGGACAGGAATCGGACTAAGCAATTACAGTTCATAAAAGAAGAAGAAAAATGGATGTCAAAATTATTAACGTTTTGATATTTTTGTCACTCTGCAGAACCAGAAGGATAGATTTTACAATAACTACTTCGTTCAAAATATGCTTCTTATTTGGTCTCAAATGTGCTTTCCAAGAACTCCGACTCTCCTAGATTCATTTGCATTTCTAGCTATCCTTTCAAGAATCAGTGGAAATATGGCTGCTATCAAATGAAAAATACAATAATATTGTTGGAAGCAATTTTCCTTAATTTTCAATAGTTTTCCCTGAAGCACACCAGATTCAAAACTGAAAGGAAAACACACTAATCTAGCTACTGGGCCATTGCATGAGCAGATCAGAACACAAGTCTGACTAAGTTGGTCACAAATGCACAGTCTAGCGTGGACAGAGTAGCAGAGGCTAATGTGCTTCAATCAACAACCATGAAATCTTCAACAAAAATATCAGAAACACAGACAAACCTTTCTGTAAGCCAAAATGTCAGACAGTGGAATTGATAGAGTCATTTTAAGGGCAATTTCAAGTACATCAGCGAGTGCTCTATCTCCGTAGAGTTCAAACACACCAAAATTCACATAATTTCCTGCAAGTGCTGTCATTCCATGGAAAGAACATATATTTTAGAAGTCAAGAATAAATAACACAGGATATCCAAAAAAACGCTAGATCTCCCAGCTGGCTATCCAGCTAAGTATGCAATCACTTGTCCTGATTCTATGCTTTTAGAAAATTTGGAATAACAAAACATTTGGAGAGGAACATTGATTAGGAACTATCCTTTCTTTTTAGTTTTTATCTAGTTGTGTTAATTAGGAACTATCTTCCATTCCAAGATATGGCTAACATTTGACTGCACCGTGAGGAAAAATGAAAGATCTAATCAATAGAATTGGTGCACAGAGATCTACCTAAGAGCTAGATAAGAGTCATGTGCACATGAATGTGTCATAACCTCAATGCACAAACTGGATTGTAAAACAAATTGAAACTGCTATATGAGGTGATGTTCTTAGAAATCTAGAAATAAGAAAGAGAACTGATCACCTGCATGACTAATGAAACTTCAATAAAGATTACTAAAGCACAACTCTCATGTCCTATCTGATCGTATATGCATACGTCCAAGAAATCTTAAAAATGGAAGACAAACTAATGAACTTAGACGGATATGAAATGAAACAATATTTCATCAACAAAGACCATAAGTCACCAAGAAAACAACCTCGATTTATTTCAAATCTCGAGGCCATGGACCTTTACCTCTTGAAAGAATAGTTAAACAAATCCATATTCCTTTGTATTTGAATGCATATACGTCAGTAACATTTGGAATTGTTAAAATCCTTGAGCCATACGCGACTAGCAACTTGCTAACTTCTCTGAAAAGAAGTATGCCATTCGGAGATGAAATATCAAAAGTCAAACGTTGTGCTTTGTTTAAAACAAACTCGGCCATGAATTTCAGCAATGGAGTTGTCACCTATGCGGAACAGAAGTGATGTTATAATCTCGTATTATAGAGTAAAGGATTAAAATAATGCAATAGTTGCTAACACATATATAAAAAAAATGAGGTTAATCCCACATACAGGAACTCTCCTCATAAGACTAAAAGTGACATATGCCTCCCTAGGCAATGGCCGTAAAAAAGCCAGTAGCTAGAGCAAAATGATTTAGTAGTTCAACTACAGCTAAAAGAAGAGAGAATATACACAGCCATTACACAATTTTTACCTCACCAGGTCTACCCGATTGAAAGAACACTTTGGCCCAATAGGCTTAACTGAATTGGGTTTGAAACCAGAAAGTTCAAAATAAACTATTCCCAAACATCTAATTTATAGACCTTTCACGATTTCTTCATTTTTCGTATACTTGTCCATTTTTAGGGTCATTAATCATTATTTCCAACAACCAATAGTGAAGGTTTCCGCAACAACCAAATGAAAAACCCATCTTCACCCAACATTTGACAACCTCCAAGCCATGAAAACATACTCTACTGCTCAGACTCCATCCTCAATTTTCATCTCTGATCTAGCTGGTTTCCGGAGCAAACTGCTGCCACCTAAGAATTATACTGAAATAGCGGCTCCAATCTAGGGTATTGAATAAAGACAAAATCCCAATCTCTCTGTCATGATAGACCCGCCCCTTCAACAGTGCACTATGGTGGCAGATGGACTTTCTGATCATTCTTCCCATGATTACAGATGCTTACCCTTTAGTAATTAATATCTATTAATGCAAGGCCTTTCAGTGATCAATCCTATGGCAGAATGAATACAAGTAGTTACAGTATTTTCGGTCCATTCAATAATACTTCCGAGGTCCTGCATTCTATGCCAAGATATGCTGGTCCTTAACAACAAATAATTAAGTCTTATACAACCACTTTGATTTTTTATTTCAAATTAATAGAAGGAAGAAAATAAAAAATAAATATGTAAGAAATGTACTAGTTAAGAAGGGATTGAGAAAGAGAGCTAACTTCTGGTGTATCAGACCAATGTGAAATTCCCCTTAGCAGAATAGGCATGTGAGCAGGATAAATCCAATCAAAGAGAAGCCCATAAGTTCTGCGACTGAAAATAAAGAAGACAATAGTAGGTGATGCATTAAAGCTACTGAACGTGCTATCAGAACATGTAGTACATAACAGTAAGCACTAACCTATTGGTGGCCATTGCAATCCCCCTTAGATCTCTCATCAACCCAATTAGTACATATTTCACAGAGTCAGTTCGAAACAAAGAGTCGGGAGTTGATTCCAAATTGATGAAAAGCTGTATTATACACAATGAACTTTTGTTGATTCCAACATCAAAGGAAAAATGAATCACATCAAATTGATGATGACAATGAGTAATGACAAGTGAGCAAGAATACATAAAAATACAAAACCTTCTCTCCTTCTCACAAATTTTCTCTTGTTTGGAGTGCAGAGACGACATCGATTTTCTTTTCTTATTTATTTTCATTAAGAAACCACAAACCAGGTGAGAGTTGACCAAGTAAATCCCAATAGTTGCATTTGTTTGTTAAAGATTTCTCTCTGATTTGATATCCCTAATACCACCTTACGAAAATTAATTTACCTAACTCAGCAGATGCAATATGAAAAACTCTTCCATTGAAAAAAAAATCATCTCTTAAAATCAAGTTGTAAATAGGAGAAAAATGTCTCTGACATATCTTCAAGTGTTATAATGCAATTCATTCTCAAAGCATTACATATGAAATTTATTGATAAACTGTACGCATTTATAACACAATAGCATGAAATTCAATGACATGTCATGAACACCATTAAACATAATTCAATTCAGTATATCAGTCACCTTTTAATCTTAAAAACACAGTCAAACAAATATCACCATGTTCACAATTAAGTTTTAACTACATAAAGTTATGTGTATCACACTATCACTTGTCTGCCACTACAATTAATTGCTTTTAATTAATGGATATAATATTGTTTCCTATAAAAAAAAATTTAACTACATAAATTAGCAATCAGGACAAAATGCGAATCACCATTCAGAATCAGTGTTCTAAATGGCGGTCGAGGCGGCCGCCTAGGCGGCCCTCGACCGCACCACCTATGCATGAGGCAGGTGTTTTAGGCGGCCCAAGCTATACGGCGTTGGGGAGGCGGGTCGAGGCAGCGAGCAGGCGGGTCGAGGCGGGGCAAGGCGGCAAGCAGGCGGACGAGGCAGATAGTCAAGATTTTTAAATTGTAGTCAACAATTTTAAAACCTAGTCAACAATTTAAAAACCTAGTCAACAATTTTAAAAACCTAGTCAAAGTCAACTAATTTTAAATATTAAAACCCTAACACACCTCACTTTCTTTTTTTATTTTTTGGTTTCACTCTCAACTCTTAAAGGAGGAGTTTATAGGATGAAGCATCTTATTGTGCATCTTAAATTTTCAATGCCGTCAAGAAGCATCACCAATATGTCCACAAAGGGCCCGAAAGGTGAGAAGACACGGTGTTATAGGCATATCATATATTGTATCAACTGAAGTTGGTAGAACATATACATCATCAGCCTTTTAGATACTGAAAATAAAAGGTAAAAGTGGGTTTATCAAGCATATTGACCCTCCATCATGTTCAGCAATTGTATTTTTGGCTACCATGCCACCACGTTCATTCAATTTAGAGAAGCATTGAGCGGACTTATTATTTTGCAAAGCTACTAAGGAGATATGAGAGATAGGTAGACGACATTTTCACTAAATCAACTCGTTACAAAGTTTAAGCCATTACAGAGATGAGATATTAAGATCAATATCGAACAAAACTAATCTTGCGTCCTCCAAAAAATACTCTTTGTAACCTCAAAAACATAAACATAGGCCTGCTATTTCACATGAAATGTCTTGCTAACCAATCGAGAAGAAACATCACTGATTCATATAATCGACAATATTATCGATGTATCCATTCAAGAAATATTCTGATAGAATAAAGATCAATTCAGAAAATACAAGAAAGCATTTGATACATAATTATGAGAAAGTCTACGTTAGACGCAAATCACTTTCACCTTTCCAAGAGGCTCATGCTAGGGGTAGTCCTTCGAGTGAGGAGGTTCAGGTATTAACCAATGAGGATTTAGGGATCGACGAGGACTAGCTTTATAATGCTCCGGCCGAAGTTAGTTCTCTCGAGGACTCTGGACGGTATCCAATTCTTAAGCTTAGATAATACAACATCCACTCCACGAGGATTGGAGAACATAAGGGACTTTTTGCATTATTTCCTAGTCTTCAGCAAAATGATAGGCTCATCCACGAGGATTTTCTTGACACCAGGGTGGATAAGGTAAGTTCTTGCCTTAACCTTGACCTCTTAAACAATCTTTTTCTCTCAATTTAATTCTTCCTTCGTCTTTATCTTTCTTTGGTTCATCAAAGCCGCTACTGCTGAAGATCACACCTATAGCAAAAACTGTTGCCTCAGGTTTAGAATCCATCAGTCACAAAGAAAGAGCCCCTTCCCTTGATTTTACTTTGAATGAGCCCAATTTTCTTGACACCAAGGTGGATAAGATAAGTTCTTTTTCTGTCAATTCCAGTCTTCCTTCGCCTTTATCTTTCTTTGGTTCATCAAAGGGTGAGGAGAGTACTTTAGCAAAATCACTGAAGTTTGAAAGGCCGGAAGATTCGGGTAATAAATTTCTAGAAGAAGCTAGTGTGGGTTTGAATTTAGAGGTGGAAGTGGATCAACATGTTCGGAGGCAGCGATCAATTGTCTATGATCAATGTCCATCTCAGTTGGAGGTGGAGAAAGTGCTGCTAGTAAATTAAGGAGGGAACAGATCGACTACCTTTAAAAATAGAGAGTTAAATCGACTGGTTTTTGAGATAAATTATGAGAAATGGATGATTCAAAGGGGCTCCGAAGTGGTTAAATGAAGATATTATCTTGGAATATAAAGGGAAGGGGTTCGAGTAGACATAGGGGATTGATAAAATGGTTGTGCACAAGCAAAGGCCAGATATCTTAGTTGTACAAGAGATTAAAAAAGAAGAGGTAGATAGGAGCTTTAGAGCAGACATTTGGAAGTCGAGATTTGTGGAATGGTTAGTATTACCAGTTGTTGGGAGATCGGATGGTATTTTGGTTGTCTGAGATGCTATATTGGTGTCAGTCAAGGATACTTGATAGTTTGCTAGGCGAGTTTTCTGTGTCTACATAAGTTGAAAAGGATGATGCCACCAAGTTATGGTTTTCAGCTGTTTATGGGTGGTGCAAACCGAGGGACATACAATCTTTTTGGAATGAATTGGCTGGATCGAGAGTGATTTGTGTGTTGGCGTAGGGAGGATTTCACCGTGGTTTGATCTCTTAGTGACAAATTGATTAGTAACTCCTTGACTGGCAGAATGCTTTGCTTTGATTCTATAATGACCTGAATCCTTATTTGAAAGAATTACCAATTAAGACATGATTAAAGAGATTTTAATTAAGTATTATTAAGCAATTGATTAATTGAGTATCAATACGTTGAGATCCACCGAATTTAAAATGGACCACTCAATCTAATTCAGATTACATTATCACGAGAAATTCAACTACACGAATGAGAATATGACACGTGACATACAAGATTGATTTCGGATCTTTTGAACTAGTATAGATGCAACCTATAAATAGAAGTTGATTTCATTTGTTTCTTTCACATCTTTCCCTCGGCTTCTCTCTCTAGTTTTAGCCATATGCCTTAGGGTTTTAGCTAGTTTCTAGGACAGTTTAGTGTCGGGAAGCTTCGGAAATAGTGTCAATGGCGAATCGGGAGACATCAGCTGGCTGACCACGGACGCATGTATAATCCTAAAGCCTTAAATAGTGATTTAAAAACATTAGGAAGAAATTTGAAGCATATTAAGTGATTCTGGACTTGACATGATAGTGGATTCACGATGGCAGTTTACCAACAATGCTGGGATACAATTAAAGGGGACCTGATGAAGGTGATTAATTAATTTTTTGAAGGGGGATTATCAATGGAATAACCAATAAACCGACATATGTTTGATGCCATAAAAACAAGAATTGGTTCAAATTAAGGACTTTCAGCTCATCAGTTTGGTCTAGTCTTTATTAGATCATTGCTAAAGTTTTATCACTAAGATTAAATAAGGCAATACCTCTTGCAGTCGCAGATTCTCATAATGTCTTTATTGAAGGTAGACAAATTCTAGATTGTTGTCTAATTGCAAATGAGTTGTTGGAGAAACATATGTTGAAGGACACGACTGGATGGGTCTTTAAGGTCGATTTTGAGTTGGATTTCATTTTGCTCAAGAAAGGCTCTGGGATAGAGATGATGGAAATGGATTAAGGGATGCCTATCAAGTGTATCTTTTTCGATTATTATTAATGGCGGGCTTGAGGGCAAATTCAAGGGTGAAAAAAGACTTAGGCAAGACGACCCACTATCATCTTTCTTCTTTAATTTGGTGGTAGATGTGTTTGGCAGATTGGTTGACAAGGCAAAGGAGACCTTTTAGGGGTTGGGAAGCAGACATAGAGAGGATGGAATGATACGCTATTTTTTTGTGAAAAACGAGTCATGTGCGATTTCTAACTTAGATTTTACACTCTTTTTGAGAGATGTCGGGTTAAAGATCAATTATTTATTGGGTATCAATTGCGAAGCACATGATGTGGACAGGTTGACATTTGAAATTGGTTGTGGGAAGGAATATAGGTCAATAATATACTTAGGGGTTCCTATGGAGCAGATGGGGACCATTGGGTGGCTAGGGATCAAGTTTGTAGAACAAAAGAACAAAGGGGTTTGGGTATTAGTAATATTTGTATGAGAAACAAGGCTTTACCAGGGAAATGTTGGTGGATATTTTCTACTGAAGAGGAGCCTTTAAGGAGGAAGATTGTAGTTAGAAAGTATGAGACACAAATAACAGGTAGGACGCGGTTAATGCAAGAAGTGTTACCTTCAGAAGTCCAAGAAAATTTATATTCAGATCTATCCGACTTTTATTCAATCAGTAGGAGTGGTGGTCAATGGGGGCATAGTTATAAAAGGCGAGCGCTTGGCTGCGCCTAGGCGACAGGCGCAGCCAGGCGCACCTTTTGCGCCTGGGTGGTCAATACATCAATCAAGCGCGCGCCTTAGGCGCGCCTCAGCCCAGGCGCGCCTCTGCTGAAAGGCGCGCGCTTGTGCGCCTGTGCCAATAAAGCCAACGATACATATTAATTAATTAAAGCCCAATAAGTTTTAAGCCCAATAACAAATAGGATCCCTATTTTATTTTTTACAAAGCCATGCATGTGCCGTTTTTCTCCAGCGACCTCTCAGTTTCTCTCTGTGTGTGCGACGTGCAGCGGCCTCTCTCAAACTTTTGGAAATTCTGTCATCTGTGCGTCTCTCTCTGCATGTGCTAATGTGCTTCATAAACCTGTGTTAGACACTTAGACTGCTAGTGTGCTTCATCAAAAACTGTGAGTTTACAATACTTATTTACATACTAACAAGTAACAACGATAAAATTTTAGAAAGCATGTTGCAGAAAAAAATTTTGTAGTGAATTATAAATATCAGGGTTACTTTCTATTCTTTTGGAGTTGGTTTGTATTTTATTTTTTAATACATTATTATCAGAATTATGAATGAACTAGAATTAATTGATTTTTATTTATATTATTTGTTATTTTGTGAAAAGTATTGAATTTAAATAGTATAAAATACTTTATATATGTTGAATTTTAAAATTTGTATCAAATGCGCTTTACTTCGATAAAGCGTGCGCTTCGCCTCGCGCCTCGCGCCTCAGGCTCCAAGGCACCCTAGCGCCTTAGTGCGCCTTGCGCCCCAAATAACTATGAATGGGGGAGATAAGATTAGGTTTTGGGAAGAGAGATGGTGTGGGAATTCCTATTTTCAGGATCTTTACCCGTCTTTATTCCAGATTTTGACAATACATAATCATACTATTTCTTACTCTGCATATTCAATTCTTCATCCAACCCTTTTACTCTTTCTTGGAATTTTTGGATCCCAAGGATAAGGAGGCAATTGAATTCGTTCTTTGATCAAGACACTAGAGACGGTCATATTGATCGAGGGTGCAGAAGATACAAGGGAATGAGTTAAGGATTCTTCAGGGCAGTTTTCAGTATCTGTCTTTTGAGATTCTAGTTATTCTTCTTTCTCTTTATCAATCAATTTGGAAAGCGCCTATTTCATCCCAAGGTGCAATATTCTCGTGGATTGCAATGCTTGAAAAATGACCAGACTGAGATGTTGCAAAAAAGGTAACTTTTTGTTCTTTGTCCAAATTGGTGTGTATTTATGTTGACAAGAAGTGGAAACTCGGGACCATTTGATCATCCATTGTCTTTTTGCACGTTGTCTTTTGTTTAAAGCTTTGGCAAAGTTCGGTTTGATTTGGGTATCTTCGAGATCAACTTGGGATTTATGCAAGGCAAACGTCGGACGGAATTTAGGGTGGAACAATTTTTTTGGAATTTGGTTGTTCACTGTTTGATCTGGTCCGTGTGGAATGTGGATGGAGAGGAATGTGAATATCTTTGAAGATCAAGAAGATACGATTGGGGAGTGCTGAGACAAGATTAAATTCAGTGTTTCATAATGGAGCTCGAGGATTGTAGAGCTCAAATCGTTCTCGATCTCAGATTTGTACAGGAATTGGAATCTAGTATTATGTTAATCTATTTTGACTATGGATATCATTTCGTCTTATGTGGACCTCTGGTTCGCTTTGTGTCACTAATTTTATTAATAAATATAATATTGTTTCTTATAAAAAAAAATCTCAAACAAAGTTCCGCAATAGCATGGCAGATTTGGTTCAATTGAACTGCAAGTGTACACTATCATCTCCTGC
This sequence comes from Primulina eburnea, assembly GCF_022965805.1. Lineage (NCBI taxonomy): Eukaryota > Viridiplantae > Streptophyta > Magnoliopsida > Lamiales > Gesneriaceae > Primulina > Primulina eburnea. The sequence goes on along the minus strand of NC_133113.1, from coordinate 9,785,568 downwards.
CTAATTAACCATCTAATCCCATTTAAGATATAATTACGCATTGTCGTGATCCAATGAGAGAGAAGAACTTCAGATTAAACCGGAGATAAGTTAAGGACATGCAGACACGCGTTTACAGAACTAAATGCATTCAGATGTTAACATTAAAATAGATGCCCATAAAGAAGGATAAAAGAAGGAAAAAGGAGGAAGGGAATGGACTAGCAGTACCTGCAGCAGAGGATCCATTGAAGACTTAAAGACCAGAGCGCTATCCTCCAGGAATATTAACCAGCCAATAGTGTAATAGAATGTTGTTCTGCTACGAGAACATCTATTTTCCTCCAGAAATGGAAAATGTTCCCTCTGAATATAGGAATCCAGAGAGATATGGTAAGTAAATATAAAAAGGATAGGTGGCCACGTCCGAAAACTTTAAATTATCAGATCAATAATTAAACAGGAAAAAATCAATAAGGGGTCTCTTACAGTGTGATGTGCAATTATGAACTTTACTGTATCCAACTTGAGAAGTAGTTTTCCAGTCATATAACTGCAAGAAATTTAATGGCTGAGTATTAAAAAAAGTACACTGAAGAAGACAAAATTTAATATTTTTATAAAGATTGAAAAAAAAAAATCAAACCCGGATGCCAGCTCCAAAAACAAACTCAATGTGTGATCAATAACCTCCTCACACTGCAGTAAAACAAATTTGAGATACAAAGCAAAATTCATGGAACAAGATCAAAAGAAAGACAAATATAGAACATATTCACCTCTGTATAACACTTGAGGTTCGTTGCAACTTTGCGAATAAAAAAATCCAACAGCAATAGATGATCATTAAGTCCAATAAGGTCAGATAATTGGGCATACAACTGCTGCATCAAACACAAAAGCATTCTTTACATGCAGCCATGGTAAATAACTGATATTCATTAAGTGAAAAGGTTAACCTTTGATGAATGCATAGCATGGTCGCCCACATAAGATTTCCTGAAACTCTGGAAAAAGGTAAGTATTGCTCGATCAAGTCTTTGCTTGCTTAATTCACCATATCTCTGTCAAATGCGAAAATGACAAGAATGCTTCAGCTTAGAGGGAAAGATGGTATTGGTTTCATAATACCCAGGTAATGTCCCAAAGAAGTTTTAAAAATTCAGTAAAAATAATAATTTAAATCGCAAGTTATTGAGATTTAAATAACACATCGCACCACTGGTTTTCCAAAATATGTGAATTGTAAAGCAATATGAAACTGAAAACCTCACTTAAACATATGGGATATTCTTGTTCTTATTCAAACTAAAACCACAAGAAAGTTATGTCACTAAGATTAACCTCAGAAGGTCATCACAGGAGCAATACATAGGGTATCAGAATAACAACACAGTTACATCTTGATGTTTCAAAGAACTACCCCTTAAAATAATTAGTTGGAAACAGATATTGGATGATGTCAATCATGAACCATTAGTAACGTTCCACTAGGGTTGTAAATGTAACTTTTATCTGACTTAGGGTGTGCTTGTTACTATCCAAACCAAAGAGCAAGTGTATTTAGGCTTAAACTCAAGAAACTTTCTTGTAACTCATACTCAGTGTAAACTCTAAGGAAATACAACAGTCAACAAGATTATTATGTTTCATGGGTAACCTGGCTGTGTAATCCACTATCAGCAACATTTACAAGCCGCAAAACACGAGCTGAAAGTTCGGCGTCCAGTACCTCCTGTGATTCAGCACTGTATTTGGAAAATCAAACAAAAAATATTAAAATTACACTCAAAAGAAGCAATAAGCTGACAAGATGATAGGATATCAAGATTAGAAAAGATGAATGTCACCTGCACCCAACACTCTGCTTTATTTTTAAAATAGCAGCAATTATATGTACAATCCAAGCAAGCTTGGCTTCAACTACAGAAAGTTCACTATTATCTCCAGTCTGAAGCTGCGCTCTTTCCTATCAAAGGAACAAAATATTTTGAAATATAAAGAATGTCTAATCAGAATCCCACGCTAAAATCCAGTGTAAAGAAATTTTATCTTGAACAAAAATATGTATACCATGTACAATTGTAAAATAGGCTCAAGGATGTTGATAATAAACAAGCTACTGCTTCCATACTGAAACAAGTAGAGAGAAATAACACAGATTAGAAAATCAATCAAGTCAAGTGTTGTTGGGGGGGGGGGGGTGAGGTGGAATCGAAATCAACAAATCAAGTTTATGTACAACCTGAAATCTGCAGAGGTTAGGAAAGCAATCCAGCTGATCTTGAAGAAGGTCAACATTGTCCAGTGGATGCTCTGATACATCATCTGGCAGGCCACCCTACAAACAAAGAGAAACGACAAATATATTGGTACCAGAAACTGTGATGCAAAAGAAAAAAATTGTTACCTGTGCAGAATCCAATCTTGAAGTGATAAATCCTTCAGTGATTTTAGGCACAAATTCATCAAGCAAGCTAGGTGCATCACCCTTCAGGTAGGGTACAGAACTCACCAACCTAGACCAGAGCCCTAAAAGATAATACACACTGCTACTGGCCCACTGCAAGAAGGTGGAGACTCCATTAATTTTATTGGCATAATTTTAGCGATAGAAGCACAACGCTGTGTCCATTACGTCAGGGCAGAAATTATTTACTAAGAACAGAATCATGCCAATTTTGATAAAATTTATGATAAATCAATTTTGAAACAAATCACCTGCCAGGACTGCAGAGATTTCGATGTGAACTCGGCAACTAATCGTATCCAATCACCATATCCTTCCATGGTCACAAGTTCAGACAACTGAAATAGTATGACAATCACAAAAACTCATGATTCGTAAGAAAACATTTGATGGAAAGTAAATGCACATAATGAAAATCAAGAAATCTCAATTTACAAGTAAATGAAAAGAAATTCATTGTTCCAGTAGTAGACAAAACCCAAACAAATGGAAAAAACATATATTTGAATGAACAGGAGAGGCAACAAGCACCAGAAAATTTGTCAAAAAAATAAATAAGTAAAAAGCACTATTTCAAAAAAAAACCATTTTACATGTCAATATTAATGGGAGAAAAAAAGGACACCAAAATCTTAAATAATATGCATTTTACCCTTCCTGTTGCAGACAGGATGTGAAAAATTAATTAGTTATTTTCAAACTCATTAGTGTAATACTTACAAATAACTGAAAACTCATTAGCTTGATACTTAAAAATAACTGCTATCCCATTCTTTGTCAGGGAATAGCATTAACGACTTATTTTTGTGAAAAAATGTGAGAGACAACCTTTTTCACAGATTATTTCCAATAGAGAATTGCTATATATCCAGCCATATATCATCCAATAAATTAGGAGAATATACCACGAAGAAGGAAACAAATCTCCAGATTTTATCACCAATAATATTTAGGCTACAACTGGATTTGATTCCTTAAATCGAAGACTCAGTTGACTGAAATTTGGATCAACTTCATTTTCAACACTCCCCCTCAAGTTAAAACATCATATGCCTCATCTTGGACAAAGATCGAAACTCAAACGACTATTTTTTCTTCCATACAATCACTCCGTCAAATAAGCATACTTCATTCAGATTCTCCCAAGCACCACCTTCATGTGGTTACTGCACAACTTCTAATTGCACCACAAAAATCTTAACCTTCGCCCTAAAACAAATTCAACACCGAACATCTTTAACTGTAGAAAGCTTCAAAAGTCTGACCAGCGACTAAAACTATTAGAGACTTAAATTTAATGATTTACTTAAAAGTAAAAAAAATATTAAATATAAGTACAAAAATCATCCGAAACTGCTACAAAAATAAAATATACAAATCGACCGAGTTACTGCCACGGACGCCAAAGTGGGTTTTGGTTCAACCTGTAGATTGGGCTGCTGCATTTATTATTATTATTATTAATAATAATATTATTATATGTAAAACGTATAAAAAAGATAAAATCGAAGTGTGAATGACCCCAAAGTGCTACAAAATAAAATAATCAGAACCGTCTGTCGACACCAAATTTGGTCTTGGTTGAAGCCTTTAGGCTGGGCTGCTGAGTTCATTATATGTAAAATAACACCCTTTAGGTAGGGAAAAAAAGTCTAGACCCAGGCGTGATTGGGCATCTACCAAGGCTTGCTCTGAGGTCTGCACACCTATTCCTTTATGCGCACACCTATGTAAGGCTAATGCGCCAAAGATATCCTCAAGCACACGGACCAATACCTGGTGTGCCTAGACCCAGGCGTGATTGGGCATCTACCAAGGCTTGCTCTGAGGTCTGCACACCTATTCCTTTATGCGCACACCTATGCAAGGCTAATGCGCCAAAGATATCCTCAAGCACACGGACCAATACCTGGTGTGCTTCGTGCCTTGGACGTGGCAGTGACAACTATGTTCATGCTACTTGTTTCATTGGGTAATTGCTCTTTCACATTATAAATCGGCATTTTCATGTTAAACAGTAAAGTGAATTGCAGGTGACAAAATGGTGATAAAACACAAGCAAGTGAGATGCATGTTATTGGAATATGATGGTGCAAGAGGCCTACATGCTCCAACATATTAAACAAATATTTGTTTCTTTAAAATAAAATTTCCTTTCTTTGGATAGAGAGAAAAAAAGGAAAGAACGAATGTATTTTTTCTACTTTTATTGGGATAATTATTTCACAAGTAGCAAACTGGTAGTGCAGTGGTGATGACCGAAAGACAATGCCACAACAGTGTGTGGCTGAAGTAGTATATTTCAATGGCTGTTTATTTCGTATTAATTTTTTTTAATGAAAAAGAAAGATTTCGTTGAACAGTAGATTATCGGCTTGGTGGTTGAAAGAATAAAAGTTTAGCTGGATACTTTTATCTGCAACTGCCATAGTATTGAGTAGCTGCAACAGCGGATTAGATTTGGCTTTCATTTTTTTCTCTCAGAACATTATGACTATGATACCGGCGAAAAAATGTGAAACACAATCCTTTTCATTAATTATTCATTAATGAAGAATGGCATAATTTACAGGCATATATCTTCCACAAAACTAGGAGACACCAAAGAAACTATCTGCATATATCACTAATAATATCTAGGCTACAAGGATAAGATTTTAGTCTTAAAATCAATATTTAACCACTGAAATTCGTGATTAAATTAATTTTTCGACAATCTTCTGAAAAGAAATGTCGAAGAAGAGAGATCGTGGCAGCCTAATAGTAAGTATGTATGGCAAAAAATATTACTGCCCTCCCTCAGATTTTCCACATGGTGCCATATCAGATCATTCATCCATCAATTCATTTCTAAATTTTATCTTTGAGTGTTAATCAAACTGGTGGCTGCCGTGAATTAACTTTTTCCCACATAAGACCTACAATATCAACTCATCTTGAACTTCATTTACAATTATGAACACTTTTCTTATCAATTAATTTGGACAAACAGAATTAATGGGAGAGACATCGTGTAGGCAATTTAAAGCATTCATAATTATTGGGAAGGGGCGAGAATTGCGGGAAAGAGTAGATTACAGATTACCTTCAAAACAACTTTTTACAAATAAAAAAAGGTTAAGAAAAAGGAAGCCAAGTGTTTCCTTAGGGTCTCAGATAAACGGTAGCGTCTAAAAATCAATATCATAACTCATAACATCTGATGATGTTTCAGCAGAAAGTTAACGTGAATTGGGAAGACGAGATAAAAATGCGGAAAAGAGGTGGTTGGATGTGATGCAGAAAAGTTAATGGCAGGACACAAAATGCTTATGTTCTATAGGATATGATGAATCATGGACTCAGCCCAACCTTCTCCGAGCCTAGGTGAGACGTCGCTACACCAACCAAGGACAATAGTGCAAGAGCCACACACATGGGAAGTTCAAGATGAGAGGAGGGAATAAGATTAGATTTTGGGAGGATAATTGGTTGGGGGACTGTTCTTTTAAGGTTTGTTTTCCAGCTTTATTTCAGTTTCAACTTTTCACAATTTGACTATTTCAAATTGTGCTCATTATGATAGTGCAACTGGCGATCATTTATGGGATTTTCATTTCAGAAGGGGGGTGAGAGATGTGGAGATTGGTGAGTTGATGGGGTCATTAGAAGTTTTAGAGCCGGTTAGATTAATTGAGGGGGTGGACGATTTTATTCAGTGGAGCGGGGATTCGTCGGGTTTGTTTTCTGTTGGTTCTTTCTACGAGTCTTTTTTCTCAGATAACTTTCATCCAAAATTTCTACTTTTCGATGCTATATGGAAGGTCCCTGTTCCTAGTAAGATTCAACTTTTTTCTTGGACATCATCTTTGGGTAAGCTACCAACATCAGAGACGATTCAAAAAAGATGCCCTGGGCTTGCATTGTGCCCCAATTGGTGTGTTCTATGCAGAAATGATTCGGAGACTCAGGACCACATTCTAATCCATTGTCCGTTCTCATTTTCATTATGGGTTAAAGCTTTGCAGGAGTTGCGGTTGGTTTGGATTACACCTAAATCAACCAAAGATTTATTCAGCATGGATTTGGGACAGATCACGGGTAAGAGAGGAAGAAAATTTTGGCAAGTCGTGGTTCATTGCATTTGCTGGACGGTATGGTTGGAAAGAAATCAAAGAATCTTCGAAGAAAGACAGACGGATATCGACAAATGCTGGGAGAAAATCAAGATTACCGTTGCAATGTGGATTGGAATCCATAAAGATTTCAAAAATGTCTCAGTTTTTTATTTGACTAGACAGTGGGATTATGTGTATCAGTAAATTATAATGATGTAGGATGCTAAAGTAGGATTGTCATCTTCTGTAATTGATGACAGTGAATATCTAGTCCACTGATGTAATCATTTTTAAATCCTCATTTATAAAATTTTGTTTCCTATCAAAAAAAAAAAAGAGATTCTCAGATTTAAACGAGCCTCGACAATCCTAATCAAACATAGGCCGAAACGGAAGAGAATCTCAGAAAAACAATTGAACAATCATAGAGAACGGTGGCATAAATTGACCCGTGACTAGATCCTAAGCGCGAGCACATAACATGGTGCACCATCAGTAAATCAAAGAGCAGAAGTGAGTATCTTTATACTTCTGAAACTAACTTCAGCTGGTGTCTTCACTTACTAAACTATAAGTTTTAAAATTTAGAAACAAACCTCCAATTTACATCAAAACAAACAAATTATGAAGAGAACCATAAGTGGAAAAAATATTGTAATTGTTTACAGCATGTAAAGCATAAAAATAGTTACCTGATAATTAATTCTGAATCGTCCAAGAAGACGGCAAAACTCATGGTAGTTATCATGATCAGCAAGACCTGGCTCCGATAAGCAAAATATCCATCCATGAAACAGTAACACACAAAGAATAATGAACAAAGACCATCCCAGCATGGAGCTTAGAGTCAGCACAAGCAACTAATCTCAAAAGGTATTCTCATAATTTCCTGCCAAATCACTAAATTAGACCCAAACAAACACAAACTTAGATCATCTTGCGAAGACTTTAATTACATGGAGAATCCGGTGTTTAAAATTTTTAAGACTGCTCTACTTTCCTACCACCTGTCTTAAACAAAGACAAGGTAAGAACTGGTTTATTTAAAAATCGGTACTCACTGCATGCACCAGGATGAGAAAATAGCTGGTATCTATTCTATTAGAAACCATCCAGTCAATACATTGCGTAAAGAGTGTCCACTTTGAAGATTCTCCTATGCGAATAGGACATGAGGGTGGAACATAAACACAAGCTCCACAATAAAGCAGTCACCAAAAATCAGGCCAGTAAAAAGATTAAATGAGATACAATCAATCAGTAGATAAATTTTTCAATTTATGTCCAATAAGATTTCAAAGTCCTATAAACCACTTAGGGGGAAAAAATAATTCCATGCCGTACAAAGAACTCACAAAAGCCCATGGAGAACAAGAAAGGAAAAAAGAGTTGGATGGACATCTCCAAGGAACTATCAATCTGCATTCCTTTAGGCACGTCACTAAAAATGCAGAACAAAGACTACCACTTCGAAAGGAGCAGAAGCGATGCAAAAAAAACTACAGAGCCAGTACAGCTGTCGGAAATTATAATTACAGCCATTATATTCAACTGAATGCATAAAAAAAAGAATACTATTACAGAAGATTAGGAAATAGATCAAAATAGTAACATTGAAGGCAAGCAGATCACATACCTTGCCCTGTTCGTAAAATTTCTTTGGTTCCCGACATCAGATGGTCCAAGAACTTGGAACGTGCAGCATCATTGGTGAAAAGAGAGCGCCTAACAGAAGCCAATCGCACCAAGCACTCCAGTGACTAAAAATAAAAGAAAAAGTTAAAGTCTCAAGTATATTAGATTAGAACTTTAAAAGGCACATGATTTTTTTTAAGGTGATCAATTTAATAATCAGGTAATTAACAGCAAAAACAGAGAATCAGCGTAGAATTTGAAATGGCACGTAAAATAGCGAAGGGGGAAAGGAACATAAAGAAACCAAGTGATTCGGCTTTGACTACGTGCATGGACAAATGCCACCGAAGGGTACACATCTTTATTTCTCAATTAATATGAAAACAACCATTGCCATAGTAAGAATCTTCAAATATCAATTGATGCAGAAAGTTACACCAACTAAATCATCAGAAAATCAAATCACATTTTTATAGTAACTTTTACAAAAATGTGGTTTTCACAAAGTAAACTAGATTTTAAAGGGACAAAAGGTAACAGCTTGAGTTTCTTTTATCAACTCGTGATTGACCCACACCAAATTGAAATTCAAGTAGCTGATATATTTTAACTTTACTTGAGAAAGCTATTCACAATCATTATACAATTCGAAGAGGCCGAGGAATATTATACAAGCAAATGAATAAATCAATAATTATCAGATTATTACATCACAAAACAATAAGAGGATATGAACCAACCTCTTTTGCAATTGGCGGCTTTGTAAGTGCATAATAGTCAAAAAATATTTGTATGGTGGAAAAATCTTCTAGCAAAGACTTCCAAGAAGATGGAATCTGCATAATTAACGTCGGCTGAGTAGCATCCTCGACCAAACATAACATTTATCTACCAGAAAACAAATCAAATATAATTTGAACCCTTACTGAAACCTAAAATATACCTGGACAGTCCCAAATTCCTCAGAGCTTTCGTCAATTGATGTCCCAACAAAATCAAAAGATAAACATTTAAGTGACAATGATAGTGCCAATTCTTGCAAGCGGCTGACGACTGCATGTGTCGATAATAACAGTTGTTCATATTACACATGATATCAACAAAAAATGTATCACATTATTCCGAGATGCATAAGCATAGAGCACAATACCATCATTTTTAAGCTGATGTAATGAAGTTAGAGATATCTGGAAAATTTGAAAAAGACTCTGATCTCTGAAGGAACAGGCAACCCTCCGATGATGTGATGACGGCATTCCTGGGTTGGGCTGAAACAAAAATGTCATGAAGCACAAAACAAGATTCAGGCAACTACAAGTTTCACAGAAACAGAGAGAGAGAGAGAGAGATAATGAAGTTTCCACAAACCAAAACAAAGAGAAGGGAAGCAGTATCAAGTTACTGAATGATATGCAAGTTTCACAGAAACAGAGAGAGATAATGAAGTTTTCACAAACCAAAACAAAGAGAAGGGAAGCAATATCAAGTTACTGAATGATATGCACGCAAAAGCAAAAAAACAATGACATCATGATGTCTAACGGAAGCAAACAGAAAAAATTGTTTTGCCAATTTTATTTCATGGTTCTGTTTTAAATCTCTACTCTCTTACAATAAGAATGAACTTGAACAAAACGTAAGTGTAAAAGCCGACCTGATTCATCTCACAAACAAGCTGATTTAATATCTTTAAACCAATAGCATAGTGGTCTGGCGTTGCCTGACAAATAGAAAATTTCATAAGAAGTCATGCTCAAACAACTAGAAAAAATAGTTAAGAAATAAACAAATGAAAGCATTATCAAGTTAAGATGTACATTCTTAACCAAAACAACTAGATCTGATCTAAGAAACGCAAACAGGATAGCAACTGTTTATGTTACAAGCATATATATATATATATATATATATATATATATATATATATATATATTTGTCATCACATACAAATCTAGGGCTTAGTTCCAATTTCAAAACTAACTTTTTCCCTCCATTTTTGGCAGCTTTTGGTGTACATGTTGCAATAATATATATATTTGGAAACTCTTATTGAAATGGGTACACCAAAATCTGCGAAAAATGGGGAGAAAGAGTTAGTTTGGAAATTGGAAGTAAGCCATATACTGGTGTGTGATGACGAGATGGGAAAGGAATGGGTATTCCCGATAGATGTCGATTTTACGTGTCTGAGTACGTCGTTTTGAGTCCGTTGCATGGTTTTGTCGTGTCAAGTCCATATTTTGTTCATTCATTTCATTGTGTATATGGGACACTACTTACTTGAATTGATTGTTTTATAGGTAAAAGTGGCAAAAAGACAAACTCAAGGTGGAGTGAAAACTGGGCAGCAGAGGTTGTGCTAGAACCACAGAAAAATACGGCCCCAGCACGAATTGACGTAAGTCCTAAGCCTGGGATAGAACATGTCACGCTAAGGCGGTCAAAAAATACCGCCTGCAAAACAAAAGAAAGGACAGGGATAGACTAAAACAAGTAGCGCTAGGGAGTTCAATTTTTTAACCGCCCAGCGCGAGGCGAAGATGGACAAAATCTCCACGGATCTTTTTGGGTGGAAGGACGAAAGTTGTGGACTCTAATGTGCGTATAAAAAGAGGGGGAAAACCTAGAAGAAGAAGGTACAACCAGCAGTAGGAGTAAGAAGGATCCGCCACAATCATCAGCCGCAAAGGAACGAAATTTGGGAATGTGAAAGAAGGGACGAGTCGTGAAGTGAAGAGGGAACAAAAACCGCACACTCGTTTTTATCTTTTATGATTATTTTCTTTCTTTTAGTTAGAATTGAGGGGAACCTACCTCTTAGACATCTATGTCATGATTGAATTTTATTTCGTCACAGGATTTTTTTTTTTTTTTTGGGGGGGGGGGGGGGGGTTTAGTTAGAATTGAGGGGAACCTACCTCTTAGACATCTATGTCATGATTGAATTTTATTTCGTCACAGGATTTTTTTTTTTTTTTTTGGGGGGGGGGGGGTCCTAACCCCTAAACTCATTCTTTCTTTTCTTGTATTATAACATGATAGAATAACATAATTCATGGATCTACAACTTGCATAGACATATAAGGTTTCATACATGTTGATAGTCATAGACCGAAAATCGAAAGCTAGAAAATTTCACTGTTCGTTAGTGTGATTGCAATTGTTAAATACTGCAAGAACATTTGATTATTGCATTTTTTTAATTAGATTAATATAGCTCGAAAGAGTAAATTGATAGATTAAGGAATCTCGTCAACAACATGATTTATGAGTTTACTTCAACTATTAGGACGGTACATATCAACACTAAGTTATAGATATCAAGATGCTTAAAAAAGTAATGACATGCAAAAAGAAATCTTAGTTGAATATAAGATAGCTACATAATATGAGGAAACAAACTACCTGGCTTAAAAAGTTGATTGATTCTTTTGCTACATCTCTAAATCTATCTTCATCAAACCATCCAAATTTGGTGAGACGACATAAAAGCTGCACTAAAGATCCGACCACAAAGGACTGCAGCTCAGGACCTCTGTTTGCTAGGTAGCTTATTAGGTAATTTCCTTCAGAGAAGTAAAAATCCAGTGAATTCAGATGCAACAAAGATTATAAAAACCAAACAACAAACACAACTTAAAACTTCAATGATAACAAGGTTATGCTTTGAACTAATTGGGTGTCAAGTATAATGAAACTAACGAAACTCACAGATACGCAATTTCGTTCATGAAAACATGCTAATGAACTTCAATTAGACTCAATTAAGAATCGTGGGTAGCGCAAAAGTGCAACAAGTTTCTTGGCTCGATAAGACAAACTGTAAGATAAATAGTGTATTACGGATATCAAGGCGTAGCTGCAAGGAGAGACTGTGCTCAGTCACTTGTTTCAACAAGCTTGAACTAGCCAACATCAATGCATAAGGCGTCAAAGCATTGTCCAGAATATACTGACATTGTGAAATGTAATCAACATTCGTAGAAAAGCATTTCAGTGTATTCTCAGCATGAATTCGCTCTGTTGAGTCTTGTGAATTGTAGAGCCTTTCACACAACACCTCCAACTGTGCTAAGCTCTCCATAAATACTTAAGCCACACCAAAACGCCCTCCTGCAAATGCCAGATGATCAAGGACCCGAACTCACCCAATCCAACCTTAGTCTACAAAATTTCCCACATTTTGCAGTTACAAATTCAGATAGAAAGTCAAACATACATGCCATAAATAAATATAAAAAGAAATGAGTCGAACTGAATACACATCCATCATTAGTAAAGTGGGTGAGTGCAACTAACGAGTGGCAGCATATCAATAAAACGTTTCAAATGCTCAAAATACTAGTAGATACAAGGAACCAAAAAAAAACCATGCACGCACAAACATTAAGTCAGATAAAACGATAGAGCAACAATGCTCTCATACAGCCCGAAGGAAGGACAGCAACAGTGGAATTGTGTACACTTTGCATCAATTTGTGTACCACTTCTGAATGATTGCCCCTTTGCATGCTAAGTTCGAGGAAAAATAAAAATCACGCCCACATAAATAATACAAGCTGCAAATATTACATTCATTATCTGTAAAAAGATACAAAAGCAGTGGTATTGTTCTCCTCCCCAAAAACATCTCAACAAAAATTGAAAAAATAAAAATAGAAAAAAAATACAACTATTTCATGTAATGCAAAAGAGCTCCAGATAAATGAACCCTGTTCAGCATCAAATCCTGACAACAAAACCAAGGAAAAAAAACAATAAAATTAATCCGCGTTTTATTAAATAAAATTATAATTTTTTTACTCAGATTCGCAGGCGCACACAGAGTCAAAAGCCAATAAATCGAATCAATTTGTGAAGAAATCGATTATAACCTCAAAATTGTCCCCAGAACCGACAGCAAAGTAGGAAATCGATTTGCGATCGATGCGGTGGGATTCTTCGAACTGTGGGATGGTTCAATTAAATTTCTATTTTATTTTAGTTTTTCAGAAAGCAAACGACAGTAAAGAAAATGGAATTGCTGTAAGAGAGAGAGGGTGAGAAAGAGACACGTTGTGCAGATTACACGCACAGCGTAGGTTATACAATTTAACCCGAAATAATTTGATAAAATTAATTTTTTTACATTTAATCCGATTTTTATCGACATTTTTAATTGTAAATGGTTTTTGTCATTAATAACTAAATTTTGACTCACAAGTCACAACTCAACTCAGTTCCAACTTAGATGAAGAATTTTTTTTTTTTTTCAATTCAACTAAAATTTCTGATATTATTTTACTTTATTTGGACTCATGTCTCGATTTTTTTGTCCTCTCTTCTAGTTAGATTCTTATACTTTTGTTAAACGCGTCAGTATTGGCTAGAATTCTCTTTGTCACTGTATCAGCCATCAGTTTGAAATCAATCTTCAGATATCGTTTCTGACAAGTTGGAGAAGAAATAGGAGAGTCAAAGAGTATGAAGTTACTTCTTCAAAGCTCAGCGTTGCCATTTGGCAGATTAGTAAAGTCGGTGATTCCAGCGACTGATAGCTTAAACAAATCAGCGAATATCTTCTGGGTAACACGAAGGTTCTTTCCCTGAACAGTGCAGAGGATTTCCCCATTTTCTATTAAAGCATAGTCGAAGAATTCCCTCAAAATGGTTTCAGAGTATTGTTCGATGCATCCCAGAAATGAGCGAAGGCCAAAGATAATTGTTGATTTATTTTCATAATTACTTCAATTCCATATTTATGCAAATAATTAGAGTCGGATCAAGTCGTACATGTGGCAAAGAAAAGTGTGAGATCATCATGCCACCCCGAGTTTAAGCATTACAATTTTCTTTCAATCAATGTCGAAGGCTACGATCTTAATTTTTCCGATGAGCAACATCAAGAACGTGAACAAGAGGCTCGACAAATATGTCATTATCAAATTCAAGAAAGTGTGAGCGATCTGATGATATCTAAAAATAAAACTCGAGCAGTGCCTCGCCCGACATCCGATTTTTCACCAAACATTTCGAGAAAGTGACGCTTCCCTCCGGTTATATACAAGCCATAAAAAGAGAATATATCTCAAGGACTTGCAGTTCAAATCTGTCATCTATTGATACAGGAAAGAGTCCAACAGGTGGACATGGTTGAAGTGGGAAAAACCAAGTTGTTCAACTGGACAACTGTAGCACCTTTCTTTTATGCTTAACGTGACTAATGATAATTATGCTCATAATTAAAATAGAGTTTGATAGGTATACTATATCATGGAATAATCCAACCTATGGACACTAGTGTGATAGTTTATAAAAAAATTGAAAGAATTTGATTGATGAATTCAGTTCCTCGATCGGATCTGATTCTATCAATTCCAACTGACTTATCGTTTAATAATCTTTTGAAAAGCTTGATCAGTTGTGCAGCAGTTTGGTCTTTGGATTTGAGAAAAATAACCCAAGTAAATCTTGAAAAATCATTTACAATCACCAAGGTGTATTTCATTCCCCCTAAGCTCATGACTGGTATTAGACCAAATAGATCCATATGTAACATCTCTAAGCATCGAGAAGAAGATTTACGACCCTTGTTTTTAAAAGAAGATTTAACTTGTTTACCAAACTGACATGCTGAGCAAATTTTATCTTTGGTAAAATCTATTTTGGGCAAACCAGTGACAAGATCGTGATTACTCAGATATGCAATAGATTTAAAGTTCAGGTGGTTTAATCTCTTATGCCACAACCAGTTTTTAAAAGATTTTGAAGCAATAAAACATACTGGTGCATAAGGTTGATCATTTCAACTGACTTTGTAAGTGCTTCCACACCGTTTGCAGTTAGTATGACCTCATTAGTTGCGTCTCTGACTGAACAAGGATGTTTGTCAAACTGAACTGAGAATCCATTATTGCATAACTGACTGATGCTAATCAGATTATACTTGAGATTCTCAACTAGTAAAACATCATTAATGATAAAGTTATCATGGATAAACTTACCCTTACCCACAGTTTTACCTTTGAAATTATCTCTGAAACTGATGTTTGGTCCAGTGTACTTGATCAGTTGAGATAACAAGTTTGCATCTCCCGTCATGTGTCGTGAGCATCCACTATCCACTATCCAATTACCATATTGATTTTTTGCTTGTACATGTTACTTGCAATCACACACAAGATATAATTTTGGTACCCTTTTCTATTTGGGTCCAAAATTGATTAGTCTTTTAGGAATCCAGAGTTGGATCAGTCTAACTGACTGTCCAGTTGCTGTATTCCAGATGGTCTTTCTCGATTTGTGTGTGCTTGGTGTATGGTGTGCAGATGAGACAACATGTGATTTTGCTTTGTTCAACTGATTGTTCAGCCGATATTTTTTTCTGAACTGGCTTGTTGTTATATTAATTGGAGTAGCCATTTGAATAATTCCTGCTGAATCTTTTTTTCGACTGACTACGTGAGTCAGTTAAAAATTTTGGGCTATAACCAATACCATATCTTCTAGCCTTGTTCGTACTTTCAGTAGGCTGTTCAATCAGTTTACTTGGCTCATTTTGTTCTTGTACCACAACTGATTTGACAAGGTGAATGTATTTCCCTTTATCCATATTCAGTTTTGGTCGAGTATCATCGGAAGAAATTTCATCTTGGTTACTGAACCCTAAACCAGTTTTATCAGTAATTGATTTCTGTGAGTTCTGTATATCAGTTAATGCAGCAGATGATTTGTTCCAAGCCTGAATAAGCTCAGTTTGCTTTGAATTTTCAAGCATCAACTTCTGAATCATTGATTTGATTCCTGCTTCTTTCAGCATTGAGCTCAGCAATCTCCCTTTTTAGACTCAACACATCAACTGATTCATCAGTTTTAGTTTTATTGTCTATGGGATAATTTTTCTTTGCTCTGGCCTTTTCAAAAGATAAGACAAGCTTGTGGTACTCACTAACCATGTCATGAAGAGTTGAAATGAGTTCTTCTCTAGTGAAATCAGTTGAGCTAAAGTCAAATACCTGTTGACTGCTTGACTCCATTTCTGTATCACCAGCCATTAGACAATTCACTTCCTCTTCACCATCACTGGAACTGCATGAGGTTTCTGGCTCTGACTCTTCTCTGTCTGTTTCTGCTCATTTTGATTTACTCTCTTCAGCTAAGAGCACCTCATGCTTCTTCCTGAAAGACTTCTTATTATCCTTGGGTCTCCTCTTGTGCTCATATGACTTCTTATTTTTTTTAGTCGAGCCTTGACTGTCCTTCTTAGGTTTGGGACAGTCAGCAATGAAGTGACCGGGTTTTCCACAGTTGTAGCACGCGTTTGATTCCTCTTTAGAATTGTTTCTCTGATAATGCTTTTGGAAGTTCCCTTGATTTTTCCCCATAAATCTTCCAAATTTTTTGATGAACAATGACATAGCGTCATTGTTCAGTTGATCAGCAACCTTCTCGATGAACCAGTTGGTTCTGTTCTTACAGCAGCTAAGGCAGTTGTGACTGCTGGAGTAGAGGGTTCTCTTCTCGAGTTTGCAGCTCAAACTCATAGGCTTTTAGATCAGTAAATAGGTCATGAAGCTCAACCTTATTTAGATCCTTGGACTCCCTCATTGCCATGGTCTTAACATCCCACTCCTTGGGAATACCTCTGATCTATTTTAATGCAACTTCTTTGTTGGTATACACTTTTCTAAGTGCATTTAGTTCATTGATGATACAGCTGACTCTTTCATCATACTCATGCATCGATTCTCCAGTTCTCATCTTGATATTGTCAAACTTCTGAACAGAAACAAAAACTTTATTCTCTTTGGTTTGTTCATTTCCTTCACAAAGCTGGATCAGCTTTTCCCAAATTTCTTTGGATGTCTTACACATTTTGATCTTGCTGAAAGTTATTTTATCCAGCGTTTTGCACAGTATATCCTTTGCCACATTATCCAAATTTGCTTTTATTTTGTCTTCATGTAATGCCCGAGATTTAATTGATACAATCAGACAGTGATTAATTGACAGAATTGAGGTTATAGGAGCTCAAGGACGAAGCCGGGCGTTGGTGCATTTTACACCAAGATGTTGGACCGAACATCTCGCGCCCGAGCGGTAGAAAAGAACCGCCCGAGCGCCTATGTTATTTTTTTGGACAGAATGTTTGGCGCCCGAGCGGTAGAATATTACCGCCCGAGCGCCAGGAGATGGTCGGCTGAACATCTCAGTAGAAACTGTCGCGCCCGAGCGGTAATTTTTAACCGCTCGAGCGCGAGGCATGCAAAAGTAAATCGTGCCATTTGGTCTTATTGTGCAACGTGTATATATATATATATACATATATATACAAATCATGCAAAATTCTTCAGAAAGGAAGAAAGGAAATTGAAGAAAAGGTTTTGACGTGGGAATTTGGAAATTTGCGAACGATCCGTCCGTCAGATTTTGAATCCGACTTCGGTACTGTGTTCCTATCAACGCAGGCTACAACTGGACGTAAGTTTTGTTACGTTTAGACAAGATTTGAATTTATGATATTGTCAGAATTGAATATGATTCAGATATGATGTTTCTGCTACCGTAGACATTATAGAATTGAAGTCAAATTTCAGAATAGACTGATTATGTATTTGTTATGATTTTTGGAGTCGATTTGACTGATATTTCATAGCAGAATTGTATTTTTATTGAGATTATGACTGGTATTGTTATTGATTACGAAGTCTGATATTATATATGTGATGTTTAGACTGACGGGGTTGTCGAGACAGTATTTTTATGCCGTCGAAACATCAGTTGATTTAAATTAATCAGATTCAGTTATGATTTAGATTTAATCGTGATATTCGTTGATATGAATCAGATTGTATCTTGTTCAGATATTGATCAGATTATGTACTGAGTTGAGTATTGATCAGAACAGATTGTGTATTGAGTTATTCATTGACACAGTGTATTCGATATTGTCATTTCAGATTCGAGATGGACAGATTTGAATACAGGTCTTCGTCATCGTCAGATCGGGACGATAAAGGTATAATTCATGTGATATTCGGGAAGCATAACTCAAATTAGATTAATTTGAGTTTCCCAATAAAACATACTAGCTTATTGTTTATATTGTTACCTGATTATGCTTTGATTATAAAATTGTATTCGAGCATGTAAGATAATTGTGATATCCAGTTATAAATATGATTATGCTTTGTTTACAGATTGTTATTCATTGCATTTAAGATAGGAAAGTCTTGACAGCCATTGTCAGACTTCTAGACGTTCGGTGTATCTCAACTTAGGAGTAGCCATTACTCCTATTGCCAGCCGTCGATACAGCTCGGACCGAAGTCTAGGAATAAGACGTACAATCACCCCGAGTTGTTGGGTAGGTGACAGCCAGTGACGTCTTATTCACCCCAGGATCCCTAGAGTTATAGTTGAGTCAAGTCTAGACATGATTTGATTAGAACATCATGCGTAGATGAATTGGTTTCATAGACTATGGAACCTATTGTTATTACTTTCAGTCATGACAACATGTTTCATGATTTAGACTATTTACATGCATGTTTATCTGATTTGAATTGCATGTTTAGTTAGATTAGAGTTCATAGATGATGAAATCTATTACTATTTCCTTTGCTTTTATTCATGACAGCATGTTCCATGAATCATTATGTGTATATGCATGTTTACCATGTTTTATACTGGGATTTATTCTCACCGGAGTTATCCGGCTGTTGTCTTGTTTTGTATGTGTGCATGACAACAGGTGGGGCAGGATCAGGGTCGAGAAGACGACGAGAGAAGACGAGTTAGCGTGGTGATTCCGGACTTATTGTAGATTTGATTTTAATACTTGGAATAAGTATTTGAACCTTAGATTCAGGTTGTACAGTGTTGTACATTTATACTGGAATGTAGGTTTATACAGATATGTATATTATTTAGATTCCATTACCTTCCGCATTTATATTTAAAAAGAAAAATTTTTAGACCCTGTTTATCAGAAATGATAATTAAATCCCAACGATGATTAAGAAGATGATTAGCGTCCAGAATCCACAACAGGTGGTATCAGAGCGATAGATCCTTTAGATTGAGATAGAAGAGAATGAGCGGGGTAGATTGAATTTTATTTCCTTGCATGTGATTGCTAGCATGAGATTTATTTCAATGTTGACTTACATTGTGTGTGCTAGCATGATTTATTGCTTTCCCTACTACATGTTGTTTGTTATCTGAGTTGATTACAGCATGTAAGTACCAAGACTGAATCAGAACCGAGTCTGAATCAGAGGTATATGATCAGAGGAGGGCTGAGACAGATTATACAGACTGTATATTGATTTGTTTGACATTCAGATATACCGTCTCGGAGATTTCCAGAAAGGGGTAATACTTCGTCTGAACAGCTAGATGCATCAGAAGTTCAGCTAGAAGAAAGGATGAAAGAATTTGAATTATTACAGCCGCCGATTCTGAGTGGTACCGAGACATCTAAATATTGTCAGAATTGGTTTGATGACATAGAAATTTTGTTCGATTTACTCGATTGTACAGATGAACAGAGAGTTAAAATGGTGCCTTATCAGTTACGAGAAACCGCCAGGAGTTGGTGGATTACCAGTAGAAGAATGTGGGCACAGAGAGGTACAGTAGTGTCGTGGGAAATATTTAGAACTGAATTCTATCGAAGATTTTTCTCAGCTTCGTACCGAGAGGACAAGAAATCAGAGTTTGAGAATTTGAGCCAAGGTCAGTTGAATATTGATGAATATATTGCTAAATTCTCTACTCTATTGCATTTTGCTCCTCAGATAGCTGGAAATGATGAAGCTGTAGTGAATCAGTTCATCAGAGGGTTGAATTCGGAGGTAGTTGCATTCATGAATTTGCAACGACCTTACCATTTTTCTGACATCCTGAGTAGAGCAAAAAGAGCGGAGGCGAGTCTGATTAGACAATTGACAAGGTTGTGTGTGAAGCCACCTCAGACACAGCAATCCCCTCTTCGAATTGAGCGTGGCAGCACGAGTGGAAAGCAAGATTTGCTGAAAGCTCAAAAGAAGCCATTCAAGAAGATGGGAAGTGGTTCCTCTAGCTCAAGTTGTTCCAGTCCTATTCATACTGATGTCTATTGTAGGACTTGCGGAGGGAGACATTCCTCAGAGCAATGCAAAGGAGTGCTTGGTAGATGCAATAGATGTAAACAGCTGGGGCATTTTGCTAAAGTTTGTCCCCAGAGATGGTCCCGAAGATCTTAGGGAACAACATTTAATTGAGAAACAGACCCAGAATCCACAACAGGTACTATTTTTTATGATTAGATTGCATATGTATTGTTATATACTAATGCATTCCTTAAGATTATCCTTGAATTAATTGCATTGACATATGATGTATCTGTGGGGTTTGTATGTACTGTAGTAATGATGTCCTTGCTTGTGAAGGAAATGTTGATATAAGAGATTTCTGTATATATTGTATATTACAGTAAGATGAGAATAATATTGAGATAGATTATGATGTACTTGTGTTTCTGATTTGAACGCATTATTGGTATGTATATGCTGAACAAGTACAGACAGATTGTAGAATTTGTCCAGAAATGGTAAGAGTCAGACCAGAGATGACTAATCAGTGGAGATACCACGATAAGGATTCTAGATTTGGAATTCCTTGGATATCTGTATTGTATATGACTCGATTAATACAGAAGGGAGCAGATTGCATCCCTATGTATTCAGTAGACCTACTGAAATCGAGCATAGCATTGGCAGATGTGCTAATGATGTATGAATTGGCTGATGTTTGCCTAGACAAGATTTCAGATTTACTTAATATCAGAAAGATAGATTTCAGAATTGATTTCAGATCAGATATTGAGTGCTGTTTTAGAATTAAGCACAGAATAACATTGAATGTACAGAATGATACAGAATGAATTGAAAGATTAGTAGAAGAGTATCGACCAGGAGTACATCTGATTTAGTGATACTCTTTGATATGTGTCAGTATATTCAGAGATGTTATGATTATTCTATACTTGTTATATCTATGAGATTCTGATATAGTTGCAGTATCTGATTAATTGAATAGAATATCTGAAGATTGTATTGAATATTCTGAGAACTGTGATGATTGTATACAGAAATTGTTCAAATAAGAATCTTGCTTGAAACAGATTGTATTCAGAATATGTGTTATCTGAAGTTGTATACAGATTGATTTTGTTACAGTTGAGATTAGGATCAGTGACAGAGCATGATATCGATGTCAGAATGATCAGAAATTTCAGAAAAGTCAGATATATCAGGATTAACAGAAATGTCAGAAAGTCAGAATTGCTGAGTTTTGCAGATTTTCTTATTCTCTTATTATGTTATATCTACTTGCGTATTGTTATTGTTCTAAATCAGTATTTGAGACATCTTATATTTTTTGGGAGCATATTCTATTTGCAGATGAGATATGGCAGATGATTTGGGCACTGTGAAGATTGATCAGTAGTCAGAATTATCAGTATTGCCAGAAATCGCTGTTTTATGAGTTTTCTTAAACTCACTAGATCTGTATAGGTTGTTTTTATTTCGAATCTGATGGATAGTACTGTGGTTTGCATGTATGTTTGATACAGAATATTGTAAACAGTTGAGAGTTGCAACAGTTCAGAAATGTGATATCAGAATATTTCAGAATTATATAACAGAATTTGATATCTGTAGTCAGAGCCGAATACCAGGTAGGTATTTCTTCTTTATTTCATATTATTAACTGATTGTTTATACAGAATATTTCGAATCTGGAAGCACAGATAGTGTCAGAAATGCACAGTAGTGGGTTCAGTTTTCATTCTGATGATTGTGAATGTATGATATTCGAACAGACAGTTTTGGTATAGACAGATTAGATCAGTTATGGCAGAATTTATACTGAAATGTTGGCAGAAATCATACTGATAGGTCTGAATCGCTAACAGAATAAGCAGAAAGATAGAAATCAGAAGATTATTACATAATTGTACATTTCTAAATAGAAATGGGAGTACATTTATATGACTTTCGTAATGACATTACTGCCATTTTCTACAGATTGTGATATGATATGATTAAGATTGACAGATTGTTCAATCTATATCTAATAGTTTGTACCAGATAACGTACAAACATAACCAAATGACACAGATTGATGTCAGAGAAGTGGTCAGAAAAATCAGAATGCCACAGTATATTATGTCATATTGTGATTTTGATTGATTGTGTACTTGTGACAGAGTATATCATGAGTTTTCTCTTAGATTGTTTTACAAATTGACAGATAGTCAGAATGTGTTATCCAGATATTGGAAGATTTTGGTACAGCTTTAGTGCTGGATGTTAGCACTAGTTGTTATGATTTATTGTCACTATATGACTTATTGCATGACAATAGTTATCAAGACTTCAGAATGGACAGATTAAAGAAACCAACATCGGATGATGATGCTTGGTATTTGAAACTGAAGATTTCATATGTCCTTGATTGGATTAACAGGTTTGATAACAACTGCTAGTATTGTTTTGTTATGAACTGTGATTGGTTTATACGGATGTTGTATAACCAACATGGCAAGATTGATTATGTCAGAATTAGTTTAAGAAGTATTAGAATAGTATACTTTATGAAGTTTTATTCTAGAATTGAAATCATAGATTGATACAAGAAAGAGATTTCAGAATGGATTCATTAAGAGAGGAGTTTGGATGTTAAACTCTATTATACATTTCTTCTCTTATATTTGAATTGATTACTTATGAGTTCGAGGACGAACTCAGATTTAAGAGGGGGAGAAATGTAATGCCCGAGATTTAATTGATACAATCAGACAGTGATTAATTGACAGAATTGAGGTTATAGGAGCTCAAGGACGAAGCCGGGCGTTGGTGCATTTTACACCAAGATGTTGGACCGAACATCTCGCGCCCGAGCGGTAGAAAAGAACCGCCCGAGCGCCAATGTTATTTTTTTGGACAGAATGTTTGGCGCCCGAGCGGTAGAATATTACCGCCCGAGCGCCAGGAGATGGTCGGCTGAACATCTCAGTAGAAACTGTCGCGCCTGAGCGGTAATTTTTAACCGCTCGATCGCGAGGCATGCAAAAGGAAATCATGCCATTTGGTCTTATTGTGCAACGTGTATATATATATATATATATACATATATATACAAATCATGCAAAATTCTTCAGAAAGGAAGAAAGGAAATTGAAGAAAAGGTTTTGACGTGGGAATTTGGAAATTTGCGAACGATCCGTCCGTCAGATTTTGAATCCGACTTCGGTACTGTGTTCCTATCAACGCAGGCTACAACTGGACGTAAGTTTTGTTACATTTAGACAAGATTTGAATTTATGATATTTTCAGAATTGAATATGATTCAGATATGGCGTTTCTGCTACCGTAGACATTATAGAATTGAAGTCAGATTTCAGAATAGACTGGTTATGTATTTGTTATGATTTTTGGAGTCGATTTGACTGATATTTCATAGCAGAATTGTATTTTTATTGAGATTATGACTGGTATTGTTATTGATTACGAAGTCTGATATTATATCTGTGATGTTTAGACTGACGGGATTGTCGAGACAGTATTGTTATGCCGTCGAAACATCAGTTGATTTAAATTAATCAGATTCAGTTATGATTTAGATTTAATCGTGATATTCGTTGATATGAATCAGATTGTATCTTGTTCAGATATTGATCAGAATATGTACTGAGTTGAGTATTGATCAGAACAGATTGTGTATTGAGTTATTCATTGACACAGTGTATTCGATATTGTCATTTCAGATTCGAGATGGACAGATTTGAATACAGGTCTTCGTCATCGTCAGATCGGGACGATAAAGGTATAATTCATGTGATATTCGGGAAGCATAACTCAAATTAGATTAATTTGAGTTTCCCAATAAAACATACTAGATTATTGTTTATATTGTTACCTGATTATGCTTTGATTATAAAATTGTATTCAAGCATGTAAGATAATTGTGATATCCAGTTATGAATATGATTATGCTTTGTTTACAGATTGTTATTCATTGCATTTAAGATAGGAAAGTCTTGACAGCCATTGTCAGACTTCTAGACGTTCGGTGTATCTCAACTTAGGAGTAGCCATTACTCCTATTGCCAGCCGTCGATACAGCTCGGACCGAAGTCTAGGAATAAGACGTACAGTCACCCTGAGTGGTTGGGTAGGTGACAGCCAGTGACGTCTTATTCACCCCGGGATCCTTAGAGTTATAGTTGAGTCAAGTCTAGACATGATTTGATTAGAACAGCATGCGTAGATGAATTGGTTTCATAGACTATGGAACCTATTGTTATTACTTTCAGTCATGACAGCATGTTTCATGATTTAGACTATTTACATGCATGTTTATCTGATTTGAATTGCATGTTTAGTTAGATTAGAGTTCATAGATGATGAAATCTATTACTATTTCCTTTGCTTTTATTCATGACAGCATGTTCCATGAATCATTATGTGTATATGCATGTTTACCATGTTTTATACTGGGATTTATTCTCACCGGAGTTATCCGGCTGTTGTCTTGTTTTGTATGTGTGCATGACAACAGGTGGGGCAGGATCAGGGTCGAGAAGACGACGAGAGAAGACGAGTTAGCGTGGTGATTCCGGACTTATTGTAGATTTGATTTTAATACTTGGAATAAGTATTTGAACCTTAGATTCAGGTTGTACAGTGTTGTACATTTATACTGGAATGTAGGTTTATACAGATATGTATATTATTTAAATTCCATTACCTTCCGCATTTATATTTAAAAAGAAAAATTTTTAGACCCTGTTTATCAGAAATGATAATTAAATCCCAACGATGATTAGCGTCCGGGTCCCCACACTTCAGCTGTCCATTCATCTCTGGGCTTTTCAATTCTATGAGGTGCCTCATCGGTGATTGCAACTGCTGTGTTGGCTTTCAGAATCTTCATTGGTCCATCAGTGATGACGTACCACATTCATCGTTTTGTGCAGCTAAGTGAGCCTGCATCCTGATTTTCCAATCATCGAAGACTTCTCTGGAAAACATTGGGTTCTTTTTGAAGGAAGACATAATGAATAGTTTGAGTAGAAATATTCTGAGACGAGATACAACAGCTGTAATAACACTTGAAAGGATCGGTTAGTAGGTGATAAGTGTTTAGAAGGAGGGTTGAATAAACACTCACGAATTATATATTCTTTTCGAAGAATGGGTTCAGTTTAGAGACAAATGACACTCGGTATCTCGTCAATCGATAACAATCAGTTTAACTGAAAAACAGTTGCGGAACTAAACTGACTGAAAGATAAAATAACTGATAGTAACTGAAATAAAAAGCACATGATTTGTTTTTGGATGTTCTGAGAATAGAATAACTCCTACGTCATCCCTTCTATCACGAAGATAAGATTTTCACTAAAAGATTTTGATTGAATACACACGTTGTACTGACCCACTTCAGTTTGGACTTAACACTGCCAAACTGAAACTCTTAGTTCACAAAAACTTTTACAGTGTGTGACTGAATATAACGCAACTGTATGAATCTAAACAAAGATTTCAAAGTTCTAACAAGCTCGTAAATATAGCCTTGATTGCTACTGATAAATCTGATAAGAGTGAGCTCTTGATATTCAAATACGAGTGGTGATTTTAGCAGAGTAACAGCAAGCTTCAATAGAATAGTAGTTCGTGTTCTGTTTCTCAGCTGCCCTTTTCACCTATTTATAGGCTTCTCTCTCAACGGTAATATTAAATAGCATTTGAATCTTTATATCCGTTGATTGCCACGTCAATATTCTCTGACATTCGTACGCTGCAATCTCTGAAATGCGGCGTTCCACTACTAGTTGGAGTCTGTTGTACTATTTGTCGGTTGTCGTTCTCAACTGATGATGTGTACAACTGAGAGATCAGCTGAAGGAAACTCTGCTAGAAAACTCATAACTGATTGTTTCAACTGATCAGTTCCCAACTGATCAGTCAGTTAGATTTCACTTCAACTGATCAGTTCGACGTGGATAAGATTTTAGCTGGTACGCATTAATCTTCAGCTAAATGACAACTAACAGTTGTAAGATTTTAGTCAGTTAAGCTCGTTTGCCTTTGATCAGTTATTCAAATAAGTTCGAAGTTTAGTTTGTCAAATCACTGAAATTTAGTTTCCAACATATATGTATTTTGTTAGTATGTTTATTGATGAAAACATAACACATATACCATTGTTATGTATTAGATATGAAAGATCATGAATGTTCAAGAGATGTGCTAAGTCATGAACATGAAAATGGTACTAAATGAATGTAACAAGTTATTATATGATGTACGAGCTCGTTGATATCATGGGTGGTTTTAAGCCCACCAACCTATTGGTCAATATATGTTTATGGATCGTGGGGCTGTCATAGAGCACTCTGACGGTCATCACACTAGTAGCTATATAATAAATCAAGCACATTAGTAAATGTTAACAAATGGGGCTCAAGTACGAAAGGTGAAACGTCTGCTAATCATTTTCTTAAAAAGTATTAGAATTTTTTTTCTCCCTCTTACTAAATCGGCCGAATATACACACACACACACACACACACTCTTTAAAAATAACTTGTAGCATTTAAAAATAAATCAACCAACTACCATTTAAAAATAAAAGAAAAATAGTTTAAATGCATACAATCCTCCAACATTACCAAACCTAAAATAATATGTGAAAAGTATAGCCCATACTATAACCTCTCCAAAACCACTCATAACCTAACCAAAGTCATAAAATCTCTTTAACATCACTTAAAATCATAAATCATAACTAGTGTGGAAAATTAGCGTAGGTCCTTGGGTTATGTGCACCTTCAGTCTAGCAAAGTCAACCATTAAGACATCCATTATCATATACATAATCAATATCACCTGCATCAATCATACTGTGACACCTCGACCCGTTTACAATAAAAGCGGAATTTAAAATTTTCTTTCAAATGGAAGGAGTTTCAAAATACATTACCATAAAATGTTTAAAGGTAAATACATGATCATTCAAATGATATAACAAAAATACAAAATATCATTCCTATGATCATGTTCCAAAAATGCTTGCAAAATAACATCTTCCTTCCAACTTCGTATGCAGATGACTCCGGGCCACAATCAACGTCCTGGTCCGTCGCTCTTATCTGCATCACATGAAATAACTGAAATGAGTATAAAACTCAGCAAGTGGAACTCTTACATAACAATGATACATAGTATACTATGTAAAACATGGCTTTGAAAACATTAAATACCATCAACTCTGAAACATGAATATCATAGCAATAGCATAACAATGAGATGGTATTTCTCTTTACTATGGTGGATTGATATCAATAGTAACTCTGTCTGTGGTGCTCGTATCCCATCGATATATATCGACAACTCTGAGGGATATAAGCCTATGGTCGTTGATCAACTAATTGCATGCAATCTCTGACTATGTATCTATCAATCCATAAAACATTTAAACTCTTTCTTTGGAACATTTCATCAAACACTATGATATTCTTTCTCTTTTGTATTCCCTTCTCATAGTTGAGACATCAATTGCCTCCACAATATACAACAAAGGTATCAATACATAATAGTGAATCAAATGAAGGGAGTAACACAATAAAACCTTTTAAACACAATACATATATAATCATGTGAGCACAAGGGATGAAATTCCACTTACAAACCACTAGAACACCTTCACTAATCTCTTGGTTGAAATCCTACAACAATAATCCATAAAAAGAACCATCAACATCTCAATAACCAAGAACCCATGCCAATTAATCCATAAATCCAACACATTCAAAACACCCACATCATCTCTCACCTCCAAAACCATGAAATAACGATACCAAAATCTTACCTTAGCTTCTTAGAACCAAGAAGAACTTCAATCTCAACTCCAATCACCAACTAAAAGCTTGAATCAAAGATATGAAGTGAAGAAATGAGAAACCCAAGGTCTCCTTGAGAGAAGAAACGAAAATGAGAGAGGAAAGAAATGAGTAAAGTGAGTCAAAACATCACTTAAAAATCTCGAACAGTAACTGAAATGCGCGACCGCGGGTGCGGTCCTAACTCTACCGCGGGTGCGCTCTGCTCTCGGCATCACAACAAAATCCTGAACTCGACGACCGCGGGTGCGGTCCTACAATCACCGCGGGTGCGGTGTGGTTTCGGCCAAACCACCAAAATCCAACAATTAAGACCGCGGGTGCGGTCCTTACCAAGAGCGCGGGTGCGGTCTTGTCACGGCCAAGACAAATCCTTACACAACCAAAATCAAACCAAAACACTGAAACGATGCAACTACCATCAACTAACAATATCAACAACACCTTAAGACAATAATAACCAACAATACTATGGCCCATAATCAAAACTCTTAACATCAACTAAACTTAAACTTAATCAATAAATCCATAACATACGAAAACTTAAACCGTACCGTTCACCAGGCTCGGCTATTACACATACATAGTGAGTCTAAAGACTCAACACACCATAATCTTGATAACAAGTAATACATATACAGATCACATGTAACAGTGAAAATACTTGTACTTAAAATATCGTTTTCATGAAGATGCATAAACTTTAAACCATAACATTTTCTTAAAAAAATTCAAAATGCATAAACTTTAAATAAAAACATTTTCATAATGATGCATCGACTTTAAACATAAATATTTTCATAAGCTTTTCATAAACATTTTCGTAAACCTTTTCATAAACATTTTCGTAAATATTTTCGTAAACATTTTAATATCACCATCAACATATTCATATGAACATGCATACTTTAAACCTCAATATTTTTCTTTTCCTCGTTCATAACATGTATCCTTTCATCATAATCATAAACATTTCCTTTTTATTGAATTCAAATCGTTAATTGTGACTTTTCCCATCCTCAAAAGTCGATGGAACCATCTACATGTAACCACAGTACTGGGCGGAAAAAAAAACCACAGTATTGGGCGGTGGGGACATCAGCGAAGATCTCTCGTCAACTGAGCCTTGACATATCATCATCGAATGGAAATACGATCATCGGGCTTCCTCTGGGGCTTTTTCCCTCACGACATCCCCATTCTTATCCTCATATCCTCAATAGTCACAATTATTTCACTTCTTTCAACTTTTATTTTTTCATCACTTTATAAAATCATGCATTTAATATCTTTTTTCATTTTAAAAACAAGCATGCAGCATATCTTTTAACGTTATCGTTTTATCATAAAAATCCATAATCGTTTAAAATAAACATTTGAACATATTAAAAATCCATAACATTTAAAATAATATTTTAACATCTTAAACCTTTAAAATAACATCTTGACATGTTAAATCATAAATATTTAAAATAAACATTTTGACATAAAAATCCCTAAACATGTAAAATTCCATAAACATATTTTTATTTCGCTTAAAATGAAGACTTTTAAATTAATCTTTAAATGTGACGTATTAATGCGTTTTAATCCCGAATTAAACCAAACCTTAATATAAAATGCTCAAATTAAAAACTTTGACTTTTAATAATTATTTGAGCTTAAATATAATTTTACATAATTTTATAAAGCTTAAAACTAGGCTTTTCAATAAATTTTTTAATTATCGTTTCGTGCGGCGATAAAATCTCGGATAAATCTAAAACTCGTTATTTTGACTCCAAATTTAAACATAATATTTTATCATTTATTCTACCATTCTAAGTCATGAGCCACACCCGTTGACCCATGGATTCAATTTTAGTCTTTTAATTTTCGACACATCTAAGGACACCCCGAGCCATCTCCCAAAATACTCGAGCCGCGCCCGAGCAACCTTGAGACAAACCCTAGCCAACCCATCTAGGAACCCTTCTGACCAAGCCCAGCCCAAAGAACCATCCCTGGCCTGCTCAAAAACCTTCAGAAAGTTGACCCAGTTGCATGTGTGTGTGTGTGCGCGTGAGTCTCCTTTTGGTGCAATAGGACTCCTATCTAGTCTAGGCCCCTTCCATCCGAGCCACCACTGAGCCCACACGATCCTAACCTTCCCTGGACTATGCCCAGACCCAGCCCAGACCAGACCAAGCCCCTGGACCAGCGCACAAGCCACCTAAAGAAGGCTAAAACCTGTGCACATGCTGCATCCAGTGCTTCCCTCACGTTTATGCACATGACCAGCCCCTCCAGGCACCCTCCTAGACCCTTAGAACCCATAGGACTTGACCCTAAGCTTAGAACCAAAGACCTACATCAGACATAACTATGGCCGAGAAAACCTCCTTAGCATGGACTCTGTGTTTTTGCTGCTAGGACTCTAGCCATCGACCCAGTCCTTGAACCATCCTCTTGTGCCCCTTCTTAGGACCCTAAGGACCTAACCTAGCCCAGCCTCAAAGCCCCAGGCCGAGCCACAGACCTTGCACAAGTTGTTGCACATCTGCGTCCCTCTTTGGCATGCTCTCGGGTTCTCGAGTCTTAGTGTGGCTAGGACTCTTCCCTTGACCCCTCACGACCCTAGCCAAGCCCTCGTCCCAACATACGCCAAGCCAAACCTTTAATTCCCTTAAACCGTGACCCTCAATTGCCATAACAGTAAGGTTATTCCAGCTTGTTTCAAGAACGTGTGCAGCGTTTTTGGTGTGATTTAGGACCCTTTAAAACTTGTAAAACCACCCTTAAACCTTACCTAATCATGGTAGCCCCTTAGGATCATGTTAAACATAAATTTTGGATCAACATACATGATTTAAAAACCCTTCTTGATGCAAAAACGAAAATATAACCAAGTTTCCCTTATTTTTCATGTAAAACACAATTAAATATATACTATGGTGTGATAGATGTTTGAAAGAAAGAATATGACGTGCCTTTGCGTATTTTATGCATGAAAACAAAGCGACGATGCTAAGAACGGCGACATAGACACCCAGGCTGATTTTTTTTTCAAAAGACCGAAGATTTTCCTTTCTAATTGTAATGTGTGTGCCGTGTTGCTGGTGGGGGGGAGAATTTTAATTGTGAATGGGAGTGGAGCGTGTAACAATAAGGGTTTGGGGTGGGATTTAATATATTATATATTAATTAAATCACTAACAAGGCTTAGGCCCACTAAGGAGGGTAATTAAGCCCATCAGTGCTTAATTAGAATATTGAAAACTATTTTGCTTAAATAAATTTGTGAATTTATTACTCGGGTTGCCCACAAGTTTGTATTTTTGTTGAAAATCTCACATTGATAAAAATTACGTCCCGGCGTATAAAATCACCTCAAAACTCCTTATTTTCAAAATAATAAAAAGCATCACCCATATTTTAAATAATTAAAAACAAATATTTTCTATTTTTCAGCCTTCGGTCTCCGTTCCTCGATCGCAACTTAAATAACCTTTAAAAATATATTTTAATGCAACCATGTAGACACATATATTTTAAACATGTAAATATGCACAACATAATTAATTTATGCAATTAAAACAATAAATTAAAATACACAAGGAATTTAATAACTTGTATGCATGTGGTTCGCGTGGACCTTTAAATTTTCGGGACGTTACAAAAGGAACATGTTTACATGTTAT
Source organism: Primulina eburnea (assembly GCF_022965805.1). Classification (NCBI taxonomy): domain Eukaryota; kingdom Viridiplantae; phylum Streptophyta; class Magnoliopsida; order Lamiales; family Gesneriaceae; genus Primulina; species Primulina eburnea. The sequence continues at coordinate 9,753,771 of NC_133113.1, read as the reverse complement.
GAATGAATATATGATACGAAATGATATAAGAATGCATTGTTGATCACGAATTTGATATGTATGTTCCTTCTACACATAGATATGTATAAGTGCCAAATTATTGAGTTTTATGAATCCACGTAGCTCATGTATTACAGGATCAGGTATTGAAAATAAGTAGGATGCCGGTTCACCAATGGATGCTTGTGAAGTTTCTTACCTCGACAAGAACCTGGACATGCTATTGTCATCGCTTCCGCATATATGTATTATAGATGATTTTACATTAGGGTTTGAATCAAGTTTTACGTTATCTATGTATATGTATAACTGTGAATGTGTGTGTTCGTATATAGAATGGATGGAAAAATATTGTGGACGAAATATTTGTCTTGTGATAATGTTGATGTAGACGCGTTTATGTTTATATAAGTAAGTTGTGATACATTATATGAATTTAACTATTGCTTGGATTATTGGATCGTCCGAAATATATGGACGTCATGTCAAAATTTTTAGAAAATGCTGGAATTAAGCATGAGCTCTCAGCAGCTGGAACTCCTCAGCAAAATGGTGTAGATGAGAGGAGAAATCGAACACTTAAAGAAGCTGCTAGAACAATGCTTGCCGATTCTGGTATTTCTCAAAAGTTTTGGGCAGAGGCAGTAAACACTGCATGTTATACTCAGAACAGATCGATGATTAATAAAAATCATTTGAAAACACCTTATGAGATCTGGCATGGACGAAAAAGTGTGGTTTCTTACTTTAAAATATTCTGCTGTAGATGTTTTATTCTTGACAATGGCAAAAATAATTTAAAATCCTTTGATGCTAAATCTGTAGAGGGAATATTTTTGGGATATTCTTCAGTTAGCAAAGCTTATATGGTCTTTAACAAGAGCGCATTAAATGTTGAATAGTCTATACATGTTTTTGATGAAACTGTACTAACTGATAAGCCAACTGATCCAGTTGAGCTAGTTGATCGATTTACAGATATCAGTTTGGAGGATGATCATGAAGAAGAAAATCATATCAATCGAAACATTCAAACACCTGAACCTGAAATTGTGGATCAATCAGTTGAACAGGAAGTAGTTCCTGAAAGTTAGTTGGGAGAGCAAAGAAATGATATTCAGTTTCCAACTGAAACAGCTCCAACTGAAACTGAAAACATTAAGTTGTCTACAGAAGTAATTACTGATACAAAAGAAACAAACGCTGAACTCAGGTGGAAGAAATCACATCCTCCAGAATTGGTGATAGGTAATCCATCTGACCCGGTAAGAACAAGAAATCAAATGCTCAATTTATTTATTCATTCAGCTTTGGTATCGCAATTGGAACCGAAAAAAACTGATGAAGCTCTTGCTGATCCAAACTGGAAAAATGCAATGCAAGAAAAGCTGAATCAGTTTACCCATAACAATGTCTGGAACCTAGTTCCAAGACCAGTTTCAAAACTGTCATAGGTACAAAATGGGTGTACAGGAATAAACTGAACGTAGTTGGTTCAGTTGTGCGCAACAAGGCGAGACTGGTAGCACAAGTATATAGGAAAGAAGAAAGAATTGATTATGATGAAACATACACACCAGTTGCAAGACTGGAAGCTATCAGAAAATCCCTTACCCATGCATCATTCAAGAACTTCAAAGTCTACCAGATGGATGTAAAGAGTGCATTCCTGAATGGCCAGTTGCAAGAGGAAGTCTATGTTGAACAACTTCTAGGTTTTATCAATCATCATTTTCTTGATCATGTCTACCATTTGAACAAAGCCTTATATGGTCTTAAACAAGATCCAAGAGCTTGGTATGAAACTCTTTCAAAATTTTTAACTTATCACGATTTTTTTGTTGGATCAGTTGATAAGACATTGTTCAAATTTTCAAAGAATGATCACATTTTACTCGTTCAAATTTATGTTGATGACATCATATTGGGTCAACTAACCCAAATTATGCGAAAAATTTGCTAATTTGATGCAAGAGAAATTTGAAATGAGCATGATGGGTGAACTGACATTCTTTCTTGGACTACAAGTGAAGCAACTGGAGACAGACACTTTTATAAGTCAGACTAAATACACGAAGGAGTTGCTGAAGAAATTTGGCATGGAATCGTGTTCAGCTGCAAGTACTCTCATGAGCTCATCAGTAAAACTGGACACTGATCAAGGGGGAATAATAGTTGATGCGACACTTTACAAAGGTTTAATAGGTTTATTATTGTACCTAACTGCCAGTCGTCTTGATATTGTATTTGTTGTGTGTATGTATGCTAGATTTCAGGCAAACACTAAGCAATAACATTTTTCAGCTGCCAAACGTATTTTAAAATATCTTAAGGGCACACAAAATGTTGGGTTATGGTAATCTAAAGACTCCTCTTTCAATTTAGTTGGATATTCAGATTACAAGTGGATCATGTCAGTTTCTGGGAGACAAACTGATCTCTTGGTTCAGCAAGAAGCAAAAATCCATAGCAACTTCCACAACTGAAGCAAAATACCTTGCTGCTGGAAGCTGTTGTGCTCAAATGCTTTGGGTTCAGCAACAACTGAGATATTATGGAGTTGACGCTAAAGAATCGCCCATACTTTGTGACAATACAACCACGATTGCTATTACCTACAATCCAGTTCTTCACTCGAGGACCAAGCACATATGTCCACCGTATCATCAACGTGCAAGCGTTCTCAATATTTCTCCAGTTTTGCCACCAGTTTGGGAGTGGTAGCCATTCCACACTCCTGGAGGAACTGGAGTCCCTGAAGCTCCTCCCAGTATCGAAGGATTTTGTGGTAGACTTCATCTTCCATATCAGTTTTTCTTTTCTCTAGAGCTGAGTTCATGAAAGCTTCAGCCATATCTGGAGTCTTCGAGCTACCTGCACCTGCCATTATAGTTTTTATTGTTATTTGCTGATATGATTGAAACAATGTCATTATAGAAGACGATTAACCTTCTAAGCATAAGATTTAATTTGATTTGTCTTGCTTAAATTCTCGTAATCTTTATATGCATTTAGTAAGGGGGGATATTGGTTTAAAAGGTTAACTGAGAAGACAGCAGTTAGTAAATCTTCAACTGAAAAGACACAATTTTACAACTGATCGTTCAACTGATTATTTCACTAATCTTCTCACATACGTTAACAAATTAACAATTTTTTTACTCCAAATTTAGTGACGTGACCGACCAAAGAAGGAACTGAAGCACAGAGTTCAGTTGCTAGCTGATATTGTAGCCAAGGGGCTATTGGCAAAGGCAGGATCATTTGTTGCACTTACCTTGGAGAAATTTCAAGCCATTACTGTTATCATGGCTGGACGAAGACTGAACCGGAAGCACCTTATCTTCAATATCTTGACGAATATGTTTCAGTCCACCAAGCAGTCCAAAGGATTTGTAGTTCTGCTGAGTTACTTGATGAAAGTCAAAGGACTGGTGGCTGATGATTCAGAGAGATCATCAAAATTCAAAGTTTTCACTGCCAAGAATGTTCAGCCACCAAAGACTAAACTAGACATCTCTCCTGATCAGTTTGTGAAGATAAAAAAGGAGATTTGGACGCAACAGGATGTTGCCAAGTCAGTTAAGAAGGGAAGAACTTTGGCTCAACTGAAAACCATCAAGAGAAAACTAATTGTCAGTGGATCAGATTCTGAGGAAACATCTTTTCAGTTGATTACAAAGAAACAAAGGACGCAGAAAACAAAGCAAGTAGCCATGATTGCATCTTTCCAAGCTGATAGATTGAAGCAACCAGATGTTCAACAGCCTATTCAGGCTATACCTTTGAAAGCTATTCCAGCTGAGGTTTCAGCTAAAGATCAGTTACCTCCACCAACTGATCCATCCAAGAAGGTCGTCACTGCTGCTGGTAAAAAGAAGGAATCAGCAAGAGGTTCAGCTCCTTTGATCAATGTCAATCGACCTACAATCCTTGCTCCTGCTCGACCCAAGGGAATCAAAATTCAGGAACGAGTGGACACTACTCACTCTGGACTGAATATTCCACATATTCTTTCTGATGAGAAAGGAAAGGGCAAGTTGATCGAAGAGCCCAGGCCTTCAAATGCTATTCAGACTCACATTGACCTCATCTGGGAACATGTCAATGCTTTTGCTGAATCCAAATTGAAAGTTTATTGGACGAGGTTCAGAACCCACGCCTTTTCCAAACAGTTGAAAAAGAAGTTCAAACTGAATACATTCATCAAATTGGAAGCAACTGTTCTCAAAATGGTCAAAGCTGCTACAATTGTTCAGGCATTGGGGAGAAAGAATTATTTCTTTGATCAAATAAGAGCCAAGAAGTTGGGACAACTGATTGAAAAGCTCAAAAGCAACTACATTCCCACAAGTCCAACTGCTTATAATGATCGAGCTGTGCTCACTCAATTGGACACAGATCTTCTTGCTTTGCAATCACAGATAAAGTTTTGGGAAATGGATCAGGAGCTAATCAATCATGAAGGCACTTCAGAAGAAGAAGATAATGAATCGTCATCTCAGCACAAAGAGTCATCCCCAAAACAAGCTGCTGCTACATCAGTAGAGCCAATTCAGGATGTGCCACCATCTTCTTCTGCTGATCCTCAACTTTACTCGGACGCTGACTTGACACTTGCTAATATCGATGAGATCATTCAGTCAGTCGCCCTTCAATCAAATGTGTCGTCAATTGAATCAGTTGATCTCTCAACTGAAAAAGAAGCTACAGATGTTCAAGCTGATGTGCTAATTCCTTCAACCGTTGAGCCAATTGTAGAAAATGTTGTCACTGAGGAGGCTCAGTTGCATGTTGACGAACCACAGCGAGTTTCAGTTGACCAACAATCAGAACAATCAGTCACTGACCCTCCAACTGAAACTACCATGGATCAACAACTGAATCATCAGGACAGTCCATCTGCTGCTCCAAATCAATCTTCTTCTCCTCCTATTCAAGAAGAAGTCAAAGTGCAAGATGTTCAAGAACTGACACATGCTGAAATAGAGGTTTCTGACCGGACTTTGGTGATATTTGATCAATCTACCAATGAACAAGAACCAGGGCCGTCTGGACCAGTATCTTCTCATCCATCATCAGACATGGATTTGGTCCTTGAAGAAATTCAGGACATTCAATTCAACATGTCCAAAATAATGAGAGAAATAAAGGAGATTCAAAGCACTCAGCTTGATCACTCTCTGAAGCTGAACTCCTTCAGTGAATCTAATTCAGGCAAACTGAAATCAATTCAAACAGTTGTGACCTCCATCTCCTTTGTAATCGACGAGCTTAAAAAGAACAGAGGATTAGCTGAGAGTCTCTCCCTAACTCAAGACTCAATCAGCAAGAGAGTTGAATCCATGGAGACATCTGTCTCAAAGAAAATCAACTTGCTGCAAACTACTGTATTGACTGCTGTCAAAGATATTACAGCTGATGTTAGGATTCTATCTCTCAAAGTCGATGTGCTTGACAAAAAGGGGGAATCAGCTAGATTAATGAAAGAATAAGAGAGGATTCAACTGAAGAGACATTTTTGTCAGTTATTATATGAAGATTATTTGTTTTTGTACAAATCTGTACACTAGAAAAATTAATTTATCTACAATGGTTCAAAGCATTCTTTTACTTCAGCTGATCAGTTTATTAAATTCTGAGTTTTGTTAATCACCAAAAAAGGGGAAATTGTTGGAAACTAAATTTCAGTGATTTGACAAACTAAGCTTCGAAGTTATTGGAATAACTTATCAAAGGAAAACGAGCTTAACTGACTAAAATCTTACAACTATTAGTTGTCATTTAGCTGAAGATTAATGCATACCATCTAAAATCTTATCCACGTCGAACTGATCAGTTGAAGCGAAATCTAACTGACTGATCAGCTGGGAACTGATCAGTTGAAACATCAGTTATGAGTTTTCTAGCAGAGTTTCCTTCAGCTGATCTCTCAGCTGTACACGTCATCAGTTGAGAACGACAACCGACAAATAGTACAACAGACTGAAACTAGTAGTGGAACGCCATATTTCAGATATTGCAGTGTACGAATGTCAGATAATATTGACGTGGCAATCAACAGCTATAAAGATTCAAATGTTATTTAATATTACCGTTGAGAGAGAAGCCTATAAATAGGTGAAAAAGGTAGCTGAGAAACAGAACACGAACTACTATTCTATTCAAGCTTGCTGTTACTCTGCTAAAATCACCACTCGTATTCGAATATCAAGAGCTCACTCTTATCAGATTTATCAGTAGCAATCAAGGCTATATTTACGAGCTTGTTAGCACTTTGAAATCTTTGTTTAGATTCATTCAGTTGTGTTATATTCAGTCACGCACTGTAAAAGTTTTTGTGAACTAAGAGTTTCAGTTTGGCAGTGTTAAGTCCAAACTGAAGTGGGTCAGTACAACGTGTGTATTCGATCAAAGTATTTTAGTGAAAATCTTATCTTCGTGATAGAAGGGATGACGTAGGAGTTATTCTATTCTCCGAACATCCAGAAACAAATCGTCTGCTTTTTATTTAAGTTACTATCAGTTTACTTCCGCAACTGTTTTTCAGTTAAACTGATTGTTATCGACTGAGGATATACCGAGTGTCAGTTTGTCACTAAACTGAACCCATTCTTCGAAAAGAATATATAATTCATGAGTGTTTCTTCAACCCCCCTTCTAAACACTTATCACCTACTAACCGATCCTTTCAATATAACAATAATCAATAGAAAACATTTGAATTCATAATATTACTCATGTATTACTTCAAAAATATGCCAACTTAATTTCCAAGTAATGAATTATTAAATATCTTAAATGCACACAAATCTGGGTATATGTTAAGCTAAAGACTCTTCTTTCAATTTAGTTTTTTTATTCAGATGCAGATTATGCATGGTTAAAGCTTGATAGAAAGAGTACCAGTGGATCATGTCAATTTTTAGGAGACGAACTGATCTCTTTGTTTATCAAGAAGCAGCTTTCCATTACAACATTCACAACTGAAGCAAAGTACTTAGTTGCTAGGAGTTGTTATGCCAAACTTCTCTCGATTAAACAATAGTTGAGAGATTATGGAATCATTGCACGTGAGTCACTAATCTTTTGTGACAATACAAGCACCATAGAAATCACTTAGAATCCAATTATACACTCCATGGCCAAAAACATTGATGTCATACTTCACTTCATCAGAGATCATACATTGAAGAAAGACACAAGTTAGAACATGTCTCAACTGATCAACAAAAAGTAAATATTTTCATCACGCCACTGTCAAAGGCTAAGTTTTCTTACTTTAGAAATATTTTAGGGTTTATTGATTTATCCAAGACTTAACAACAAGAGAGCTATGGTTTCTTTAGTCGAGGAAGATCTATATTTTGATTTCAGCTTCTTAGGCTGAAGACAATCTTGATCAATTTCCTCTTCTCATCTTCCCTCCGGCTTGGAGCTGGCCACAGCTAAAACTTCACTACAACATTTTTTTGAACATGAATCTAGTGGCCATGGAAAAAAACGCAATTTTGTCTGTTGTGTCCAAATTGAAGACTGATATAGAGTTCTCTCATACTTTTGTGTTTGGAATCCTTGATACTTTGCCTTCCATGTTCATGACTTTCCAAGATTCGAGCTCAACATGCTGAGAAACTTTGATTCAACTTGGGAACTTCAAGTCCAAAAAGGAAAAATTAGATGATTTGTTTTCTGACTGGGAGACCTTTTTGGTCATTTTACAATAGAAGAATAGGGACTTCGATGCTAAGGAAATACTTCTGAGGAAATTGGAAGCGGAGATGGGCCAACATAAAGCAGACATGATAAAAATTCTTCAAGACGGTGAAAAGTTACCTCGAATAGCCTCAAAAAAAATATCCAATGTGTTGGTGATGAGCTTGTGAACCGAAAGTAAGAATATCAACAATGGGAGGACATATTGAAGACAACTGAAGCAGTTAGAGCTGATTGTCACTCTAGATGGAAATATTTGCAGAGTGTAGACCTTTCTTGAGTATTTTTCCTCCTTACACTTTAAAAAATTATTCATTTTGGCATTTGTCGATCTATGTTTTAGACTAGAGCTTGATATTTTTGGTTTCCATTGCTTTTTATTTTTGTTGGTGGCCATGGTTTAGCCGACCTTCTTGATTTGAAAATTTAGGAAATTGGCTTGAAAGCCAGAGCTTTTTTTTTTTCTATAAAATCATGTTCTTGTTGCTTAGGATTTATTTGCAGGTGTTTGTAATTTTGACATGTTACATTTACTGAGGAAACTCTGCCTAAATTTTCTTAAAAAAAACAACTAAAAATCCTTTTTAAAATTATATACGAATATACCAACCAATACAACTTGTTACGGACCAACTGATTTTTTTTATCAAACCAACAATTATACAACATATTCCAAACAATATTTCTCAATGCCTCAAGGTGTGCAAAAAATAAACCTCACTTTATCATCAACTTGACTAATAAGAATAACAAAGATTTCCCCCAAAATATAGTAGCTACCGAAAATTTCAAGAGCAATTATTTTATTTATTTACAAGCTCTCCCCCATTATTTACAAATAAGTTCGGAAATGAATGAATTACAAGCCTATTCCCCACATATCCACAGTATTCATAACAAATGTTCACAAGACAATATAACAAAATTAACAAAAGTGGCTACATATATTATTTTATACACTATTTTTTCAACTATTCAAACTTCATTAATTATCTTGTTCTTTTAACCTTACAAAATTACTTGGGTAATAATTTTCAAGAATTTACCATTTATGAACCTTCGGTGTAAGTCTCGATCAAGACTCTCCAACCAATACGCGTTCTTCCAGTTGGGCGAAAATTTGCCAAATTCTCTGTCTTTTGACCCAAGGGAATAATCATCTTCCAAGCTACATCCCCCTCTTCTAAGACTTTCTTATTTACATGTTTATTGTGACTTATAACTAATTTTTATTTATAAAGTATCAACGTATTATACGTTTGCATTCTCAGCTCATCCAAACCCTCCAGTTCCATGATCATTTCATGTGTATAAAGTTTTGGCTCCTCCTCTTTTTGTTTTATCACTATTAGAGAAGGGATCACCACTTCCATAGGCAGCACTTCATCATGCCCATATGTCAATGTTAAAGGGCTTAAACCATTAGCACTTCGTTTTGAAGTTCGATAGACCCACAAGGTTTCGGATAACAAACGATGTCAATCTCTAAGATAATTGAAACATCCACTACTCGTTTTTTTTAAAAGTACTAGATTTTTTTCCCTCATAACTATTTCGGCCGAATGGAAACACATACACTTAAAATATTTTTGACACCCTTTTTAAAAATTAAACATCCAACTATATTTGAAAATCAAAAGAAATAGTTTAAATCATAAAATCGTCAATCGTTTTCAAATCCTAACTTAGCAAAATTGCTAAAACTATCAACCTCTCAAAAACCACTCAAAATCATGATCAAAGTCATAAAATATCTTTAACATAATCATAAATCATAAACTAGTGTGGAAAACTAGCGCTGGTCCTCAGGTTATGTGCACCTTCAATCCAGTCATATCAACCCTCAAGACCTCCATTATCATTATTATCATAATCACCTGCATCAATCACACCTGGTGAGTCTAAAGACTCAGCAAACCATAATCTTGATAACAAGTAATACATATACAGATTACATGCAATAGTGAAAATATTTTACGTAAAATAAACATTTTCATAATGATGCATAAACTTAATCATAAATATTTTTCATAAACATTTTCATATTATCATAAATTTATTCGTATTCATCATAAACATATTTGTATTTATCATATTCATATATGTATTCATTTTCGTTGAATTCAAATCGTTAATTGTGACTTTCGTATTCGTATTCGTATTGGGGCGATGGATCCATCTATATATAACCACATTATTGGGCGGCGGGGACATCAGCGACACTCTCACTCGTCAACTGAGTCTTGGCCTTACATATTAACATATCATGTCAATGGAAATACGATCGTCGGGCTCCCTCTGGGCCTTCTCCAGTAAACGTGCTCCCTCTGTGGCCTTTTCCCTCACGATATCTCCAATCATATTATCGTATTAGTCACAATTACTTCACTTTCTTTAACATTTCGTATTTTCATCACTTAGAAAAATTAAACATGCATATAACGTTTTTCTTTTAAACCAAGCATGCAACATGTCTTTTAACATTATCGTTTCATCATAAAATTTCCATAAACATGTAAAATAATCATATTAACATATAAAACAGCATTCACAGCACTGCCATGATATTTACTAATTTTTAGATTAAAATTATCATTTTACCCCTATACGTAAAATTTCACGTTTTGACATTTTCTTAATTCCATTGATTCTAGACCATCCCAAATAATTATTTAAGCTTACATTAATTTTCTTTTATTTTATTTATCTTAAATTGATGGTTTTTAATTTATTCTTTAATTATAACATATTAATGCGTTTTAATCCCGGATTAAATCAATCTTCAATATAAAATTCCCAAATTAAAAACTTAGAATTTCAATAATTATTTAGCCCTCGTGAACCACGACTCAACCCCCTTTGAGCCATGTTTCAACTTCTAAACCAAAGGAAACCATAATTCTCGAACCAATCTAAGACCGTTCGAGCCATGTTCGATTTTCACCAAGCCAAGCCCAAACCACCCTGAGCTGATCCCTACCCAGCCCCTTTAGGAACCCTCCTGGACCTTTATGACTTGACCCTAGCCCCAAAACCGAAGCCACAACTCAGAACATGCCATCGGTCGAGAACCTATCATAGACTAGGACTCTCTGTTTGCGATGCTAGGACCCTAACCACTGGACCAGCCCCTGAACCAGACCCTTGTGCACCTTATTAGGACCCTAAGGAACTAACCGAGCCCAGTCTAAAGCCCCCTGGCTGAGCCCTTCCTTCTCTGCACGACTGCACCCTTGTGCGCACGCGCGATGCTTCTCGGGTGGAGTTCTAGCTTGCTAGGACTCCTCCCCAGCCATGACTCCCGAGTCCTAGCATGGCTAAGACTCCTTCCCTGACTCAAGCACGACCCTAGCCCAGCCCTGGTCCAGCTGTGCCAAGCCATTCTAAGCTTTCCCTTGAACCCGATCACCCAGGACTCAAACACAGGTTTTCGATTCCAGCTTTTGTTATTCAAGTGTGCAGAGTGTTTCATGTGTTTTAGGACTCCCTAACCTGTGTAAAAACAACCCTTGATCCTTCTATAATCATGGCAACCCTTTCATGAACATATTAATCATGCTTTGGAACAAAAATCATGATTTTATCACATGTATATGAATAATTACGAATATAATAAGAAGTGTAACTTTTTTTTCATACAAAACATATTCAAATACATATTATGGTATGATGGATGAGTAAAGGAAAGAAAATGGTGTGCCTTTGCATTTAATACGCATGAAAAATGGCTTGCGATGCACAGGACGTTGGCAGAGATGGACCCTTGTTGATTTTCTCTCAAAACCCACAAAACTTTTGTAAAGGCCCGTATTTCGTATTCATAATTTTGCAGAATTATTAAAATTTTTCTAAATAAAAAATAACTTGCCTAATTTATAAAATAAACATGTAAATAATTTTAACTTTAAAATAACAGCAGAAACAAATATTGTTTTCAAACAACAATTTAAAAATAATCCAACGTGAACAACAATTTAAAAATAATCCAACGTATTAAAACTGAGTTTGAATAATAAAAGGTGCATAAATTAAAACATGAGGTCCTCGGGTTTACTACTGCTGCCACAAGATTGCTCACTGGTCTACGCCCTCCGTCTCGACCTCATCAGTACCTACAACAATCAAGTCTAGTGAGTCTAAAGACTTAACATGTATATATCGTGAATAACAAGTAAATATATCATAAAATCGCATGTAACGTAAAAATATAGTATCGTAAAGCGCATGGTGAAAATTGTATCATGAATAATTATAACTACGTGCATCTCTGAAAATCATACGTAAAAGCTTTGCTCAATAGAGCTCTGTCATGTCATATCATAATTTTCTGGTAGAGATAATGTTTCTAAGCAAGTGGCCCATAACATAGCGTAAGCGCCTGATCAGACTAAACCACAGTATACTGGGCGGTAGAGATCAATCACAGCCCTTGGACTGGATGTCTGTACCCATACATAATCATAAACCGGTCGTAAGTCACTCAGTGGAGAGGTCCTCGGTTGCGCCTACCGACTTCCAAACCCATAACATAAGGTGGCCACAAGACATATAACATATATCTCAAAACTAAACATTTTATATTTTTATGCACGTACTATAATTATAATCTTATTTTTACTGGATGAGTTTAATCGCTCCCAGGCTTGCTGCGACTTAATTCTAATATGTGACACATGCAAATAATATTATCTTGACTTAAACTTGACAATAGAACCAAAACTCAACAATAGAACCAAAAATGTGACTATTAGGACTAACCACTTGATTTTTAATCATGGTATCGTACCAACCCGAACCAACATTAAACCGACGTTTAACCATGATTAAAAATACCCCAAACATACTGAAAAATATGCACAAGGACTGTCAAACACGAAGATAGGTGAATGGAACACAAAAACATAAAACGCTCTTTCGAGAGTCATTTTGGCACCTTTCACCGTAAATTCTCGTACGACCTCTAAACTCGACCAAATCATGAACGGCCAAAAACATGACCTTCCTAACTCATTGAGGTACTGTACAGTCAAGGCCATATGCTAAAAGCCAACAAAGAACTCAAACCACCTCCAAAACCGAAGCTCAAGTTGCTGTCAAAAAAACCAGAAATTACAGTAGCAACTATGGTGTTTGTTTTGATCAATTTATGAAACTAATGACCATGGTGGCTTGCACCACCAACCAGAGACTCTTACCAACATCCTAAGGCATGTCTTGGACCATGGCTAAGGGCTAAAAGCCAACCACAACCCAAGCAAATACCTAGGACAAATCACAGCTCCAACCCAAGAACACAAAATTCTGTACTGTGATGTTTTGCACTAACTTGCTGTCTTGTATCATTTCCAGTGGTCCTATAATCGACCATGGCTCAATCTAGACATGATGAAGTGTTGTAGGAACCATGGCTATGGGCTATAAGCCAACCATAATCCATACAACACAACCAAAACCAAAACCATACTCATACCAAAAATCAGAATTTTAAAACCGATGAGCACTTGTCATGTTTATGTAAAAATCTGAGGGATCTATGAAACAAGCTTTGAAAAGAGGATTTGGTCACGTCCTAAACATGATAAGGAAGGGTTATAACCGTGGCTACAGCCCCTAGGACAGCCAGGTTTTGAACCCACCCCTTAGGCAACCAACAACAAGATCGTGAGTCACTTCTGTAATGTTTTGGAAATCTTGTTGTCATGCTTTTATTTGGAATGTATGGACTGAAACCAATGGAAAAATAACACCCTAACACACTATAATTCATGCCTAAATGCAGCCTTGAGTGCCTGGAATCGAACAACTACCGGTAATCCAGAAAAGCAACCAAACCGTGAAGTTGAACCAAAAGAGCATAGAAAATCTGTGCAGATTTTTTTGAAAATGTTGCTGCCATAAATTCGTTTTGCCTCATGAATCTTGAACATATAATGTTTAAAAATATTTATAGGACTTGATTGAAGAGAAAAGAAACAACATATACATGCCTGGAAGTTGTTTTGAACAAAACAAACCAATACTACGAATACGAGCGAAGGAATCGGAGTTGGATTTCTTTTCTTGTTCTTGTGCTGATCTTACACGATTTTCAGCTGTAGTTTTCTGTGATATTTCGAATGTAAGGGTGGGGAAGGCTAGGTAATGAAGGTGCAAGATAAAAGAGGTGTTAAATGAGTCTTGAATTGCATTTAGTTGAGAGTTACATGTGAGAATTTGAATTGTTTCTTCAACCTTGCTGTAGCTGTTCTAATTCTTTTATCCTTGCTGCTAATTAACGATTTTTCTCAGCTGATTCCTACTGATATTTCGAGCATATGAGTGTAGGACATGAGGGTAAGTAAGAGGAATGTTATAAGGGGTGTTAAAGGGCCATAATATGCACTAATATGGAGGTTACAAGTCAAGAAGTGGAATGGTTTTGAATTATTCTTCTCCTCCTAGCTGGCCGTGGGTTTTGTTGCACTTGTTTTGCTGTATATTTTCTATGATTTCCTTAGTAATTAGTTGGGGAGAAATGAGGTATAATATTATGTTTGAATTACTACTAATTGGTGAATTAAAATGGGAATGAATACTCCATGAAGTGCAATTAGGAGTGGTTTGAATGGAGAGTTATCAACCTTTGAATTATTTTAAATGTTGGACCCAAAATTATTATTACTAATTTGCATGGTATCTTATTGATTAAATCTTGTATTTTAATTGCTTAAAGTTTAGCACCATCATTATATATTTTAGTGAATTTACACATTAACTTTAGGTTAGATTATTGCATGGCATTCATGACCTCAAATTTAAATATTCAAATGCCATGATTAATTTTTTGAATATATTATACCCAGATTAATTCATCTTCATTTGTTTACACATTTTAATTTAAGCTTTAATTAAATATTAGCATAAAGAACTTTATTTAATAATTTAGCTCTTAATTAATTTAAATAAATCCTAAAACATTATATTTCTTTAAATTAAATTATTCCTTGACTTAAATTAAATTTAGGAATATTTTCTTATTATTAATCTTATTAATATTATCTTTAATCTCCAAACTCCGGTCCGACCTCGCGTATTTATCCTGAAAAGATAAAACTAAATATCTATCTTTAAAATGAATAATCATGACTTAAAATAATTAAAATAAATCAAACACTTCATATTTATATAAAATATTCATTTTAAATTTAAATAGTAGCAATTATGCATGGCTTACACGTAATCTGATTTTCGGGTTCTACAACTCTCCCCTCCTTAAATTTTCGTGTATGTGTGTGCTGGTGGTGGTGAGGAGTATACTATATTATTTTGAGGGGTGGACGTTTATTGGGAAGGGTTTTGGGGAGGGTTTTGGCTTTTATATTTAATCAAAACACCTAATAATAACTTAGGCCCATTAATCAAGGTATAGGCCCATTAAACACTTTAGTAAATATTCAAAATATTTTGTTTAGGAAAGTTTGTGAAAATAATATCCGAGTTATCGAAAAGTTCATATTTCGAAAATTGAGTACTGTTTAAAAATACGACTCAGCGTATAAAACCACCTCAAAACACCCCATATTCGAAAATTCCATTTAAAATACACCACACTTTAAACAATTAAAAATAATTATTTAATAAAATATTTTCCATAATATGGTCCTCAGTCTCTTCTCCTCGATCATATTTCTAATAACCTTTAAAAATATAGTTTTATACATTCATGTAGAAAAGTACATTTTAAATGTGTAAACATGCACACCATATTTAATTCATGCAATTAAAAATATTTAATTAAAATATATAAGAAATTTAATAACTTGCATGCATGTGGTTCACGCGGACCTTCAAATTTTCGAGACGTTACAATTATCTGCCATCAACTTTTTTCATATTTTAATCAGAACATGGTTAAAATATTAAGCCTCAACATTGGATGTGGATATTGGAATGAAGAGTTAATCAACTTGATATCATCTTCAGCAAATGCTTTGATTTCTAACCCCACAAACATGGTTCATTGGTCAGTGGTGATTGATTATGGAATCACAAGAATGTGAATAATGTACTTGTTCACAAAAATAATAGCATCCTTATGTTCCACTTTTTTCATAGGAAGTGTTTCAACCTACTTAGTGAAAAAATCAGTACACAATTATAAAAGAATGATCTTTGGATGAGGAAGGGTAAATTTTACCTATCCAGTCCATGGACCATCCCCGAAATGTACATGTCTTTATATGTGGGGACCCGGACGCTAATCATCTTCTTAATCGTCTTTGGGATTTAATTATCTGTTCTGATAAACAGGGTCTAAAAATTTTTCTTTTTAAAATATAAACGCGGAAGGTAATGGCATCTAATAATATACATATATGTATAAAATACATTTCAGTATTAAAAATACAATAATCTAGTCTAAGGTTCAACTACTAAAGTCAAGTAATAAAACCAAGTCTACTGCAAGTCCGGAATCACCATGCTAACTCATCTTCTCTCATCATCATCTCGACCCTGATCCAGCCCCACCTGTTGTCATGCACACATACAAAACAAGACAACAACCGGATAACTCCGGTGAGAATAAATCCCAGTATAAAACATGGTAAGCATGTATATACACAAACGAATTATAAAACATGCTATCATGTATAGAAACAGTCTATTTCATAGTCTATGAAATTAATCAAATAAGCATGCAACTCAAATCAGATAACATGCATATAAACAATCTTAATCATAAAACATGCTAACCCAACTGAAAGCAGTAATGATGGGTCTCATGATCTAGGAGCCACATCCATATAAGCATGTAGTTCTAATCAAATCATGTCTAGACTTGACTCGATCTATAACTCTAGGGATCCCGGTGTGAATAAGACGTCACTGTCTGTCACCTACCCTACCAATCGAGGTGCTGTACGTCTTATTCCTAGACTTCGGCCTGATCTGTATCCACGTCTACAATAGGGGCGGTGATCCCCTAAGCTGTGATATCGCCGAACATCTAGAAGTCTAGATGATCTCGCAGACTTTCCTATCTTAATGCATGAATACAAAATCTGTAAACCAAGCATAATAAGATAAAATATAAACAAGAGTATAGTATGTGATTTATTGGGCAACTCAAGGATGATCTCGATTGAGTTGTTTCTTCCCGAATATCACATGAATTATACCTTTGTCGTCCCGGTCTGATGAAGACGATGATCTGTATTCAACTCTGTCCATATCAATCTGAAAAGACAATATCGAATACACTGTATCAGTAAATAACTCAATTCACAATCTGTTCTGATCAATACTCAAATCAGTATACAATCTGATCAATGTCTGAACAAGATACAATCTGAGTCATATCAATAATATCACAATCTAATCGAAATCATATATGAATCTGATCAATCTAAATCAACTGATGTTTTGACGGCATAACAATACAATCTGAATAACCCCGTCAATCTGAACATCACAAATATAATACTGAAACTCATAATCGGTGTCAATACAATCATAATCTGAATACTAACACAATTCTAGTATAGAATCTCAGTCACTATCTTTCAAAAATCATAACAATTACAGACATAGTCTGTTCTTTAATCTGACTTCAATTATACGATATCTACGGTAGTAGAAATACCATATCTGAATCACATGCAATTCTAGCAACATCATATTTTCAAAATATCTCAAAACATAACACAACTTACGTCCTTGTATAGCTCGTGTCGAGAGGAACTCAAAACTGAAGTCGGATTTAAATTCTGACGGACGGATTCTTTGTAAATCAAATTCTAACTTAAGAAATCAACTTCTCTCCAAAACTCTCGATTTCCTTCTGAAATTCTGAGGTAACCAACGTGTCAAACATCTATATATATATTGCATGCGAAGTCTGAAACGTGTCTCATTTTTCATGTTGCACGTTGCACCGCGGGTGCGGTCATACATGCACCGCGGGTGCGGTCCCGTTTCGTCGATTCTATCCAGATTTCCCGAAGCTTAACCGCGGGTGCGCTCCTTGCGAGACCGCGGGTGCGGTGTCATCAGCGCGGGTGCGCTCCATCTAATACCGCAGGTGCGGTGTGGCTACGGTTTTGCACTACATTTTCTGCACATGCACCGCGGGTGCGGTCATGCTAGCACCGCGGGTGCGGTTGTGCAGACTTCTAAATTCTAGTTTTCTGATCATGCAACACCTGGTTCTCAAATCTTTCTTCCCTCATTGCATGTCATGCATTCTCATATCTTCCGAGTCTCCCGTTAATGATGATTAATAATCTTGGTTTAACAATTCTATACTTCTCGGGCATTACATTTCTCCCCCTCTTAGATCTGAGTTCGTCCTCGAACTCTCAAGTAATCAATTCAGCTGTACGAGAAGAAATGTATACTAGAGTTCAACTCGAACTCAACTCTCTGATTCCAGTCTGGAATAAAAATTCATGAAGTCTCCTATCATAATACTTCTTAAACTAACTCTGACAGAATCAATCTTGCCATGCTGGTTATACAACATCTGTATAAACCAATTATAGTTCAGTAACCAATACCAACAGTCATTGTTCAACCTGTTTATCCCAATCAAGGATATACTCCATCTTCCACTCTCAATACCAAGCATCATCATCTGATGTTGGTTTATCAAATTTGTCATTTCTGAGCTATCTTTATTCCTGTCTGAATCTTCGTTATACGGACTCTGTAGTACTTACTGTACAATGTGTCATCTGTAACGATCTCCGTACTCTTTTGATAGCTATCACCACACAATCACCCATAAGGTAACAAAACTTTATGTCAACTAGTGCTAGCATCCAGCACTACCACTCTCTGGATATCTTCCAATATCTGGCTAGTACATTCTGACTTTCTATCAATCTGTGAAAAATCTGCGAGAGAGAGCTCATGATATCTTCTATAATAAGTACAAACTCAATCATAATCACAATCTGATATCATCTACTTCAATATTCTAATCCATCTGATTATTTCTTTGACATCGATCTATGTCATCTAGTTCTGTTTGTACGTAATCTGGTACAAACTGATAGATATAGATTGAACAATCTTTCAATCTATCATATCATATCAAAATCTAAAGAAAATGGCTGTAATGTCATTACGAAAACCATAGAAATGTACTCCCATTTCTATTCAGAAATATACATATTCTGTAATAAATCTTTTCATTTCTATCTTTTTGTTTTCTTCTGTTAGCAATTCAGACCTATCAGTACAATTTCTGCCAATATTTCTGTACAATTTCTGTCATAAATGATCTAATCTGTTTATATTACAACTATCTGTTATCCGAATGAAAACTGAATCCATCACTGTGCATATCTGACACCATTTGTGATATCTGATTCGAACTATTCGGTATAAACAATCAGTTAATAATATAAAATAAAGAAGAAATACCTACCTGGGATTCGGCTCTGATTATAAATATCAAATCTGTTATACAATTCTGAAACATTCTGATATCACAAGATAATCAATCTTATACAAACACAAATCACATATCGGTTGCCCTCATCGAAACTCTGCTCTGATTATCGAAATACAATTCTGAGCATTCTGATCACATTTCTGAACTGTTGCAACTCCCAACTGTTTACAATATTCTGTATCAAACAAACATGCAAACTACAACAATATCAATCAGATTCAAAATAAAAACAGCCTATACAGATCTAGTGAGTTTAAGAAAACTCATAGAGCAACGATTGCTGGCAATACTGATAATTCTGACTACTGAACAATCTTCACAGTGCCCAAATCATCTGCCATATCTCATCTGCAAATAGAATATGCTCCCAAACAATATAAGATGTCTCAAATACTGATTTAGAGCAATCACGATACGCAAGCAGATATAACATCATAAGGGAATAAGAGAATAAGAAAATCTGTAAAACTCAGCAATTCTGACTTTCTGACATCTCTGCTAATTCTGATATATCTGTTACCTGTGTCGTTTACAGTCACTGATTTCTGTCTCAACTGTGCAAATAAATCGGTATACAAACTGCAGATATAACATATTCTGAATACAATCTGTTTCAATTATGATTCATACTTGACTAATTTCTGTATACAATAATCACGGTTTTTTTTGAATGTTCAAAAAAATCTTCAGGTATTCGATTCGATCAATCGAATACTGCAATTATATCAAATCTCATAGAGACAATGAGCATAAAATCATCAGAACATCTCTGAAGATACTGACACATACCAAAGAGAAAAACTAAATCAGATGTAACTCCTGGTTGGTACTCTTATACTGATCTTCAATTCATTCTGTAACATTCTGTACACTCAATATCATTCTGTTCTGAATTCTAAAACAACAATCAGTATCTGATCTGAATTCAATTCTGAAATTTATCTTTCTGATATAAAGCCAATCTAAAATCTTATTTAGGCAAACATCTGCCAACTCGTATATCACTGGCAAATCTGCCAATGTTAAGCTCGATTTTAGTACATCTACTGAGTACATAAGGATACCATCTGTTCCTTTCTGTAACAATCGAGTCATATACGACAATATCAAAGGAATTCTAAATCTAGAATCCTTATTGCAAAATCTCTACTCATTAGCTATCTCTAATCTGAATCTTACCATGTCTGGAACATATTCTACAATATGTCTGTACTTGTTCAGCATATGCATATCAATAATGCGTTCAAAGCAGAAAACACAAGTACGTCATAATAAATCTCTATCTCAGTAATGCCATTAAATCAGATCATCAACAACACAAATACAGCACAATCTACTCACCTCATTCTTATCTTACTGTAGCATATATATATCATAAAAATCTTAGATATCATCATTTTCCTCAACCATCAAGGAAAATAATACTACAGTACAACAAACCCAATAGGTACAGCATATCTCCATGCTAATCCCATGCAAATCAATCATAGATACTCATAAAAATGCATTAGTACATATCAATACATATGCAATATAATCATAAAAGAATAGTACCTATGACTTGTTCTGAGTCTGTTCTTCGGTCATTACCACCAATGACTCTGCTCCCTAACCTCTTCGGAAGCCTCTCTGGGGACAAACTTTAGCAAAATGCCCCAGCTGTTTACAGACATTGCATCTACCCAGCACTCCTTTGCATTGCTCTGAGGAATGTCTCCCTCCGCAATTCCTACAATAGACATCAGTATGGCTTGGACTGGAACCACTCGAGCTAGAGGAACCACTTCCCAACTTCTTGAATGGCTTCTTTTGAACTTTCAGTAAATCTTGCTTTCCACTCGTGCTGCCACGCTCAATTCGAAGAGGGGATTGCTGTGTCTGGGGTGGCTTCACACACAACCTTGCCAATTGTCTAATCAGGCTCGCCTCCGCTCTCTTTGCTCTACTCAGAATGTCAGCAAAATGGTAAGGTCGTTGCAAATTCATGAATGCAACTACCTCTGAATTCAACCCTCTGATGAATTGATTCACTACAGCTTCATCATTCCCAGCTAAATGAGGAGCAAAATGCAGTTGAGTAGAGAATTTAGCAATATATTGGTCAATATTCAGCTGCCCTTGGCTCAAATTCTCAAACTCTAATTTCTTGTTCTCTCGATACGAAGCTGAGAAAAATCTTCGATAGAATTCAGTTCTGAATATTTCCCACGATATTACTGTACCTCTCTGTGCCCACATTCTTCTACTGGTAATCCACCAACTCCTGGCGGCTTCTCGTAACTGATAAGGCACCATTTTAACCCTCTGTTCATCTGTACAATCAAGCAAATCAAACAAGATTTCTATATCATCAAACCAGTTCTGACAGTCTTCAGATGTCTCGGTACCACTTAGGGTCGGCGGCTGTAATAACTCAAATTCTTTCATCTTTTCTTCTAGCTGAGCTTCTGATGCATCTAGCTGTTCAGACGAAGTGCTACCCCTTTCTGGAAATCTCCGAGGCGGTATATCTGAATATCAAACAAATCAATATACAGTCTGTATAATCTGTCTCAGCCCTCCTCTGATCATATACCTCTGATTCAGACTCGGTTCTGATCCAGGCTTAGTAATTACATGCTGCAATCAACTCAGATACAATACAACATGTAATAGGGAAAGCGATAAATCATGCTAGCACACACCATGCCAATCAACATTAACATAAATCTCATGCTAGCAATCACATGCAAGGTAAGAAAGACTCAATCTATCCCGCTCATTCTCTTCTATCTCAGTCTAAAAGATCTATCAGCTCTGACTATCTTAACCTAAAAGATCTATCTCTAAAAGATCTATCGCTAAAGGAACTATCAGCTCTGATACCACCTGTTGTGGGGACCCGGACGCTAATCATCTTCTTAATCGTCTTTGGGATTTAATTATCTGTTCTGATAAACAGGGTCTAAAAATTTTTCTTTTTAAAATATAAACGCGGAAGGTAATGACATCTAATAATATACATATCTGTATAAAATACATTTCAGTATTAAAAATACAATAATCTAGTCTAAGGTTCAACTACTAAAGTCAAGTAATAAAACCAAGTCTACTGCAAGTCCGGAATCACCACGCTAACTCATCTTCTCTCATCATCATCTCGACCCTGATCCAGCCCCACCTGTTGTCATGCACACATACAAAACAAGACAACAGCCGGATAACTCCGGTGAGAATAAATTCCAGTATAAAACATGGTAAGCATGTATATACACAAACGAATTATAAAACATGCTATCATGTATAGAAACAGTCTATTTCATAGTCTATGAAATTAATCAAATAAGCATGCAACTCAAATCAGATAACATGCATATAAACAATCTTAATCATAAAACATGCTAACCCAACTGAAAGCAGTAATGATGGGTCCCATGATCTAGGAGCCACATCCATATAAGCATGCAGTTCTAATCAAATCATGTCTAGACTTGACTCGATCTATAACTCTAGGGATCCCGGTGTGAATAAGACGTCACTGTCTGTCACCTACCCTACCAATCGAGGTGCTGTACGTCTTATTCCTAGACTTCAGCCTGATCTGTATCCACGTCTACAATAGGGGCGGTGATCCCCTAAGCTGTGATATCGCCGAACATCTAGAAGTCTGGATGATCTCGCATACTTTCCTATCTTAATGCATGAATACAAAATCTGTAAACCAAGCATAATAAGATAAAATATAAACAAGAGTATAGTATGTGATTTATTGGGCAACTCAAGGATGATCTCGATTGAGTTGTTTCTTCCCGAATATCACATGAATTATACCTTTGTCGTCCCGGTCTGACGAAGACGATGATCTGTATTCAAATCTGTCCATATCAATCTGAAAAGACAATATCGAATACACTGTATCAGTAAATAACTCAATTCACAATCTGTTCTGATCAATACTCAAATCAGTATACAATCTGATCAATGTCTGAACAAGATACAATCTGAGTCATATCAATAATATCACAATCTAATCGAAATCATATCTGAATCTGATCAATCTAAATCAACTGATGTTTTGACGGCATAACAATACAATCTGAATAACCCCGTCAATCTGAACATCACAAATATAATACTGAAACTCATAATCGGTGTCAATACAATCATACTCTGAATACTAACACAATTCTAGTATAGAATCTCAGTCACTATCTTTCAAAAATCATAACAATTACAGACATAGTCTGTTCTTTAATCTGACTTCAATTATACGATATCTACGGTAGTAGAAATACCATATCTGAATCACATGCAATTCTAGCAACATCATATTTTCAAAATATCTCAAAACATAACACAACTTACGTCCTTGTATAGCTCGTGTCGAGAGGAACTCAAAACTGAAGTCGGATTTAAATTCTGACGGACGAATTCTTTGTAAATCAAATTCTAACTTAAGAAATCAACTTCTCTCCAAAACTCTCGATTTCCTTCTGAAATTCTGAGGTAACCAACGTGTCAAACATCTATATATATTGCTTGCGAAGTCTGAAACGTGTCTCATTTTTCATGTTGCACGTTGCACCGCGGGTGCGGTCATACATGCACCGCGGGTGCGGTCCCGTCTCGTCGATTCTATCCAGATTTCCCGAAGCTTAACCGCGGGTGCGCTCCTTGCGAGACCGCGGGTGCGGTGTCATCAGCGCGGGTGCGCTCCATCTAATACCGCAGGTGCGGTGTGGCTACGGTTTTGCACTACATTTTCTGCACATGCACCGCGGGTGCGGTCATGCTAGCACCGCGGGTGCGGTTGTGCAGACTTCTAAATTCTAGTTTTCTGATCATGCAACACCTGGTTCTCAAATCTTTCTTCCCTCATTGCATGTCATGCATTCTCATATCTTCCGAGTCTCCCGTTAATGATGATTAATAATCTTGGTTTAACAATTCTATACTTCTCGGGCATTACATTTTAATTCGATGCATTTCATCATCCGGTATTCTCTTAATATTCCCATGTTTTTGACATATCAAACATCCCCTTGAATACCTTATGCAATCCATTACCGTCGATGAACAGTAATAGCCATATCTGAGGATTAACCACCTCATTTTAATCCATGACTTGTGTGTTCCACATATTCTTTCGTGAACTTGATGCATCAAAACATAATGTTGGATTCTCAACTTGGAAAGCCCAAACATCGCAAGAGTAAATCGGCTTCTCCTTTCTGTACAATTCATCATCCATCAAAACATAATGTTGGATTCTCATCTTCAAATCGTACTGTAATTTTTGACCTAGATTTCTCAAAGCTTCTTTTTATCTTTCTTATCCAATCTTTGTCAATATCAACGTCAATATCAAAAGTATTTATCTATATTCCTTGCTTGTGAATGGAGGGATAATTATTTTTTGTGCCAACAACCTATGAGTGAGTTCAGGTGAATTCCTCAACCTAGAAGCAATTTGAGCTAACTCGAAAGCTTCCCAATTGTCTTGTCTCGACACATGTTCAAAAAAACATCCTCGAAATCATCAATAAGTTTGAGCACTTACATTATGCTGAAATTTGTTTAAGAACTAATGGGGAGTCTCCAATAATCAAAACCTCTTTAGCACCAAAATCTTGCAAAACCTCAAGGCCAATCACCAAGGCTTCATAGT
This sequence comes from Primulina eburnea, assembly GCF_022965805.1. Taxonomy (NCBI): domain Eukaryota; kingdom Viridiplantae; phylum Streptophyta; class Magnoliopsida; order Lamiales; family Gesneriaceae; genus Primulina; species Primulina eburnea. The sequence continues at coordinate 9,728,971 of NC_133113.1, read as the reverse complement.
CCACTTGGTTATTAATATACGATAAATCCAAATTAAACTATAATGCTTCCTTTTGACATGCATCTGACCGGGCATGGCGTACCAATATTTGCATGACATTTTAAGAAGCTTTGTTGTCTCGGTCGTCCAAGCTTGATGGTGATTAAAGATGAAGAACCAAGCATATTCAAGAAATTTGAAGGAGTTCAATGAAGCATTTCACATATATGTATCAATTGACCAAGCATGCAAGATAAAATTGGCACGAGATGGAAACTGATTGTGTATACCCGCGCAACATGAACACACAACAGTGTGACTGGAAGAAAAGTTGAGCACACAGACAGAGCCAAGCACGCAGCTGCACTCCAGGCGCACAACACGTGCAACCATGCACGCTGGGCTGAAGAAGAAGGCCCGGAGTAAGAGATCGCATGCACCCGCATGATTTAAGCATGCAAGACTAGAGTTCAATTTACATAGGAAACTTAGATATTACTATCTTTTGTTTATTTAAACATGTATACACGATTTGTAACAATAAGAATTCAGTTTTGATATATTTTGTAAGTTTTTCTATCAAACTTAAAACTTGGCTTTGTTTACACTTTTGTGTGTTTCTCAAATCAAACTTATCAAAGTTTCATAACTTTGCGGTGTTTTTCGATTGTTCTTTACTCGCATTGTCAAAAACGAGTTCTTTGAAAGTTTGCTTGAGATCGATTGTTATTTCTTGTGTTATTTATTACTAAACCACATGATTTAGGGGAGAATACATGTTGCTTGTTCAACGATTAAAGATAAGGGGTTAGAGAATTCTTGTTGTTCATTGAATTGAAAGCGCGATTGGGTCTAGTTCGTGTTTTCATTTCATGCATAAGCAGATTCACATAATTGTTTATCAAATATTTGGCTTGCTCTGATTAGTCACTTGATAATAATGGCGAGGTATTGAAAAAAGAGGTTATCCTTTCATTTATCAGTTTTCCTTTGTCTATTGTTTGTGTTTTCATTTCTTTGTGTCATAAGTTCTTCGTTAGAAATCTTGTATTCTAATTTTCATGTATTCGTGAATCTTGCGATTCTCAAAATTTCTTAATTCATTCTCATTGTTTACTTGTTGCACAAGTTCTACGTTTTTGTTGTGCAATTAGTCAAAAAAAATGGAGGTTTTCTATCCAAAAAAAGACAGCGAAGTAGAAAAGAGAGTATATAATTCCAAAAATAATTCTGTTATTATTTAGTATTGAAATTGTTGTTCTTTTCTCTATTGCGAGTCATATCCAAGTGTTGGAAAAAACTTCAAAATTCTAGTTTTACGCATTTAGAACAAGTCAATTTGCAAGTGTCGTGAAGTTTGAATTTGTGAGTTTGATGCACACAAGCTACAAAGTGTAAAGTGAATCCTACGGGAGAACTCTCAAAATTGAGTGAAATACTTGAGTGTGAGCATTTATTTCTTGGAGTGGCATGTGAGGTATTTGTGGTGAGTATAAAAAAAAGAGTGTTTTTCTTTGGAGAGACTTGTGAATTTGGGTGAGGAACATATATATCTTGTTATCCTCTCTACTAAGTTTCTTACAGGTACAACATGCCTGATGATAGAAAATTTTATAAAAATTGTTGGAGAGTTGGGTAGAATGTGGGAGAAGGAGTTTAGGCCTTTACATTAAAAGTACAAGAGATGTGAAGAAAAGGGGACGTATGATAGGCAGGTTGATGATAATAAGCGAGGTAGTAGAGTTGAAGGAAGTCGAGCATCGTACTTGAATATGGATGATTGTAGACGATGTGATGAGAGTCGAAGATTTATAAGTCGGGGATAATATAGTATAAGTTGTGTTAAGATGACAGTTCCATCATTCCATGGAATAGTTAATCCAAAGGCATATCTTGATTGGGAGGAGAGGATGGAGTGTATCTTTGAGGCAGGAGATTATTCAGAAGCTATGAAGTTAAAACGAGCTTGTAGCGAGTTTAAGGAATATGTCGCTGCTTGGGGGATAAGTTAGTGCTGGGTAGGAGACAATATGGAGATGACCCTATATTCATGTAGAACGAGATGAAATGGTGATGAGGAAACTATTTCTCTCTAATCACTATGATAGGAGAATTGATAGAAGAGGTGAAGGTGACTTGAATGGGGCGTATTGGACATCCACATGGAGGTCGAGCTTCGAAGAGAAAATCATGACTATGCCAATGATGGAGTCGAAACATGTTGCTTACAAATATGAATATCAAGGTACATCTAACAGTTCAATTTCTCGTACTTGTGAGATTATATGTTTTTGGTGTTTAGAGATGACGTGATACTAGAAAATGTCCAAAAGAGGCTGTTACGGCAATGAATTCTCAAGTGGAGCTTGAATCCAAGGTCTTAATTGCGCATGAATCTAAAGTTGAGATTCAGAAATTTGAGGATGGTGATACCCCACCAGGTGTTGAAGCGAGTGTGGAACCATATGCGGTAAAAGGTGAATCATTAGGTGGTGAATAAGTTTCTGCTATATATGCTATGGATGAGGAGATTAGACAGGGTGAAACTTTGGTTTATGAATGTGTTGAGAAAAAATGTTTATATCTTGTTCAATTGCGTCCAAAAGGTAGCTCCTGATGATCAATTCAAATTTCTGGAAGTGGGTGAAAAGGATTGTGAAATGGCCGAAAAAAGGAGTAAAAAAAGAGTGAGTTGGCCCTATAAAGGAAAAAATATGAAGAAGAAAAATAAGTTAAAGAAATAGAAAATAAAATTGAATTGATGGCCCAAAAGAGTGAAATGGAGAGATACTTGTCATTGCACAAACCCCTTCAAGTACCTTTGTGCAAAGATATTTATTCTCATTATGATTATATAGCCGGTTCAATCCCAAGCAATGTTATTTCATCTTTGCAAGATTCTGGAAATGTCATGATGAGGAGGCAAGCAAGTGTTGATGGTGGGAGAATGTCATGGGTTGATCCATATGAATTCACAAGCAATAGAGATGGAGGTTCTGGGGATGAAATTACGAGGATGAAAACGAGTGTCGACTCTAGAAGGATCCAATGGGTATTTCGCATGAATTTGGAAGCACTCAAAGTTAGGTAAGAGTAGTTTCTCACGCAATGACTAAGAAGTATATCTTACTTTCTTACCTTATATCTTTGTTGTGTTGTTTTCAAGAGTTTGAAGAACAGGTTGTAAATGCACATTTAAGGGACATGATTTAAATTTCACTTTTGTCTCTAATCTTTATGAATGTGAGAGCAGTGAGAAGTTGTATACATTAAGCTTGATTATTGGTAGTTTTGATGTGTCACAAGTTTTCAAATGGATGAGACTTAGTCTTAACAATGAATTGTATTCCTTCAAATTAAAGTCTTGTGATGTGTTAAAGGAATGTATGGTTAGTACATGTAACGTGTCATATTTGCAGAGGGTGGTTTTGAAAAGTGCATGGTAGAATATGTCAATTTATAGGTTCATGATGAATATTTGTTTAAAGAGAATAAATTCTACATTCCATATTCATTTCATGAGCGACGTGTTCTTGAGACACACTGTTTGATTTGATAATCGATATAATTCATGATTATATGTGTTGGTTGCATATGAGATGATATGTTGAGTGGGTTTGTGATTGGTGCACTGTATATAGGAAAATAACATCAACGCTACAATCTTATATTGTGAGCCCCAGGGCCGAAGAGGGTGGGGTTGATCGGCAGTGCCATGAGGTTGCACGGACAATGAGCGGTTCCTAGCAGGCTTCTAGGTGGAGGGAACATGAATGAATCGATCTTACACCAGAAGGAGAGGGATTTCGAAAGTGTTCAGGTATTAGACTGTTCAATTGAGGAGGACTTAAAAGATTTGATATGTATTATTCATATCAAAAAGGTTCATCTTCTTTTCGGTAGCTCATCACGTAAGGACTCCAATGTTAAGCGTGCTTGACTTAGTGCAATCATAGGATGAGTGAACCCCTAGGAAGTTTCCTAGGGTGCGTGTGAGCGAGGACATAAGCACCCTGGAAAGACTCGTCTAGATACAGTGATGACATACGTTGAATCTGGGGCATTACAGTTGGTATCAGAGCCGACATCTCCTAGTACGGTGTGGTTCGGGGACGAACCAAGTGGAAGCTGGTGGGCATATGAGGCCCGGGGACGAAAAGGGCGGGGGTGATCGCTGATGCCATGAGGTTGCACGGACAATGAGCGGCTCTTGGCAGGCTTCTAGGTGGAGGGAACATGAATGAACCGATCTTACAGCGGAAGAAGAGGGATTTCAAAACTGTTCACATGTGACTGTACAGTTGAGGAGGGCTTAAAAGATTTGATATGTACTACTCATATCAATAATGTGCATCTTCTTTTCGGTAGCTCATCACGTAAGAACTTTATAGTTAAGTGTGACTGACTTGAGGCAATTATGGGATGGGTGACCCCCTGGGAAGTATCCTAGGGTACGTGTGAGTGAGGACATAAGCACGCTGGAAAGACTCGTTTTGGTACACTGAGGACAGTTGTCGAATCTGGGGCGTTACATATATCATGCATAAACTAATTCTTATTCCTAGTGAGCAAATATCAACAAATATCGTACATTTGCATTTTTTTGTGGTGTTAACTAGGTCTAAGAAGAGAGAAATTTGATGGTTGTGATGCTTAATGATATTATATTATTATCATTTGGTTTCATTGGCTATTTAACATTTGATATGATTGATGAAAATATAAAGAGACAACCATGGAGTTGGAACTTTTAGGGATAATGAAGCCCATGGATGTTGAGAGGTAAGTATGGTTGTAATATAATTTATTGTGTTGCTAACTTTCTTTGTTTTTGTGTAGGTAGCTGATGGATCGGTTCGGGCACCTTTGAAGGTGCTTCAAACACAATATTCTCAATGAGCTGCAATAGCTCGGCGTTCTAAGAATGTAAACACCGATGAATTAGATCGAGTTTAATTTTATCCAAGTGGAAAATACTCGAAATAATCTTTCATTAAGAAAGCTAATCAGTTTTAAAGCTTTTAACTTGTGTAATCGATTAACTGATATAAAGGAATCGGTTCTTGTATATATCAGTTCAGTTATGGTGAGAACTGAACTGATAACAGCTTGAACTAATCAAATAAGTTTTAAAATTATGGTTAAACAGTTAAGCACACAAGATATGTTTATGGATGTTCGGAGACTTCAACTGCTCTTACATCACCCCTTCTACCACATCGGATAGGTTCTACTAGAAGACTTAGATTTATACAACACCTTGTATAAACCCACTCAGCTAAGGACTTATCCTACTGCCTAACTGAACTCCTAGCCTAGACTGAAGGCATCACCTTCCAGCCAACACTTGTTTAACGTCTATGTGTCGAAGACTGCATACACAAATTTTATGTCTTTGTGAAAGACTCAGTCAACTGATCTTTTGAGCTTTACAATTTGATATATGTGAGTGATAGTGTGTGCGTGTGTGAGAACTGAACATTGAATACAACATGAAGGTGTTCTCACACACTGTGAGAAAATGTCTTTTATACTAAGCTGATAACACGTTGAAGTGTTCCCTCACAACTTGACTGATTGCTTCTTGTAAGCTGATAAGTGTAGAGCCCAAAAATCAGTATACGTAAAAACCTGTGCATCTATTTAAATTTCTAAATTATTTATTTAATTTTAAAATGATTATTAGCGATGCATAATTTATGATTTTTGTTATTTTAAATTTAATTTATATTTAGTTGATGCACATTACAATGTTTTCTTTATTTTCACATTTCAGACGAATGTGGAATCGGGAAAAGAGACCAGTGATGATTTGGGCAATTTGTAAAATTGAGTATTTTATTTCAAGTCAAGAAAATTAGTATTTTAAAATATTTATGAAGTTTTAAGCATTTTAAAGCCTAATTTATTTATTAGGCAATTCACGTCCATTTTCCTTCAAGAAATCGTGCCGCAACTCGTCCCTGATCAACCCTCGCATCTCTCTGCTTCGTTCTTCGTCGTTTCAAGAGTATAATCATCAAAGGCATGTATATTCTTTTGTTTTTGCATCAATCCTGTCATAATATATGTTTTGATGTTTATTATGTGTACAAATTCATGTATGCTGTGTAAAGTTTGAATGATTATGTATTTAAACGATTCCTGAAAGTTTTTAGATCTCAAACCGGATGTTGTTGTCATTTCGTGTACTGCACTTTTTTGGTCAATTTTCTGGAAAAACTTTCAACATATAAAACATAGTACTTTTTGATATCTTCGCTTTGATAGTAAATTCGTAATTTTTGGACAAGAAACGAGTGAGTTATGATCATTTTCGTTGAACTGCTCAAACTGCGATGTTTTGAAAATGTGTTCGTTACGTGTTCTTGATAATCCTTTATTGCAGGCTTCGTTGGGAACTGACCGATGATCACTGCTGCGTTTAGGTATATTGTGTATGGTGTTCAGATATATTTTGGTGTTCCATTTCATGTCGTTAAGCACTTGGTTGTATTAGAAGTCGTAAGAAGCATTTTGCGTCAAAAATTTGTGTTTATGAGTTGTGTTTCATGGCATGTCATGCGTCGTTGTTTTGGGCCGTTTGTGTGAGTTGAATCATTGCCATAGCATCCTAGGATGGGTCTCGAGGTGTTGGTTCGAGTCGATTGGGCGTGGCGTAGTGTTTGCATCAAATTTTGTTCTCTGGGACCGAGTTAGCACCGCAGCGCCCGGCTTTCACAAGCCTAGTGCGGCGGCGTTGCCCTTGTGGCATCGCAACTCTAGGGCTACGGCCTTGCTTGCGCCGCGGCACTGTGCCCAGCGCCTAGGAGCTTGTTCCATAATTTGTAAACCAATATTTTAGGGTCCATGTCTTACATGTTTTGGGAAATGTGCACACTTCATATAGAGATTGCTTCGTGGTTCGATGTCATGGTTTAGCTCGATGATTAAACGAGGTCAAGTCCCGAGTGATTAGAACGTCATAAGTCAATTGTTATTTCGGGGGTGAGCACGACTATTACGTCTAGGTTATAAAAAATTAAGTTCTTGAAATTGAGTAAGTATGTGCAGCAGTAGCCCAAACGAGAACCAACGAATCCCTCAACGTCATGTAAGTATGTTCGACGTGCAAAAAAAAATGTTTATGTTTTTTAGGTATGTTAAATGTCTTGTGACCAATTATGAACGAGTTTAGAAGCCGGTGAAAGTGGCCGGGGAACTCTCCACCCCGGTAAAGTATGACCGGGTTTTGATCAGGATTGGAAAGCGGTAAAGCATGACCAGGGACCAATCCACCTGGTAAACCATGACCGGGGATCTCATGTATGGGGTAGTGAACATTCATGCCGGCCCAGTACTATGGTTTAGTCTGATCAGATGCTTTTATGTATGAGTCACTTACTTTGAAACATATCTCTACACAAAATGATGTTATGCATGTTCAAGTATGTATGATACAAGTATGTTTAAGAAAAGTTTTATGAAATGATGGCACGTTTATGCTTATGTAAGTACGTTCAAGTGTATGTATGTATGGTCCACTTTAAAATGCATGTGGTTTTATTGTGTATTACTTGTTATTCTTAGTTTATACATGTTGCGTCTTTAGACTCACTAGACTTGATCGATGCAGGTGAGGACGAGTACGAGGAGACGAGGGGTGGGGATCAGTGAGTTGACTCGGACAGCGTGGAGGCTAAACCCGAGGACTGCTTACGTTTTAAGAAATGTTTATGCACGTATCAAATACTCTGATTTTCGCGAAATTTCTTTACGATTTTTAAACTAGTGCTTTTGCAAACTTTGGTTGTAGTTGTTTTATTTCAAATATTTTAGACGAGAAGATTATTTTTATCGCAATTTGAAATTTTATTATTTATTTAAGAAATTTTTATTTTTCCGCAAATTTTAAGTAGTTCAAAAAATACGGTTTGTGACAATAAGACTTTTAAGCATGCCCTTCTTCTTCACACACTCTTACTTTTCTTATGTCTTTGCTGATCTATATATTCTATTTATAGTCGCGAAGTTTGGTCGTATAGTGATACTCAGTTATTGTATCCGTTGCATTTTGAATACGTTCCTCGAAATATGTTTGTACTTTCCGACAGTCATTTTGGAACGTTTTGGCTTTAAGCACTGCTACAATGTCTATTATTGTCCTTTGACTAGACAAAACCTTTTCCACAGTGTGACAGCTGTATTCCATTGAATAAGCTTGTCGTGTTCTGCAAACTGATTGATTCCTAATTGATGTTCCGAACTGGTCAGTTGAATTGATCTTGAAATGATTCGATGAAATTAGTTGGCTCGTCAGCTGCACTGATTTCGCTACTTCAGTTGAACTGGTCAGCTGGACTCTTCATCAGTTGAGCTCTTCATTAGCTGGCCAAGCCTATGAAAGTCTTCTGCTGAACTGCCTATTAGCTGGACAATCAGTTGAACTGGTATTTGATATATCATTTGAACTGATTCAATTTGGAAAATCAGTTGGCGCTTTCAGTTTACGTCTTGATAGCTTTAGTTTTGGCTCGATAACTGATCAGTTCGAATCCTGATCAGTTCTAGTTTCTGCGCACTTAGGTAAAATCATTAGAAACAAATAACAAGTTTCGTTAACATCAAAATCAAGATTGCAAACATGAAATGTTCCAACAGTAGCAAAGATTTGAGGAAAATTATTTTTGAAGAAGGAGAGTACGATATGAATTTGACCGGGTATGACGTACATTTGGAGAGAATTTTAAGAAGCTTTGTTGTCTCGGACGTCCAAGCTTGATGATGATTAAAGATGAAGAATAAATCATATTCAAGTGATCAAAGGAGTTCAATGAAATATTTTACGGAGTTGTGTTGAGTGACCAAGCATGCGAGTGAAAATTGACCCGAGATGACAGCAGCTGACGCACACTCGTTCAACATAAACGTGCACCCACGTGCCCGGAAGAAAATTTGTGTCCACGAGTAGAACCAGGTGCACAGTCTCACTGGACTGAAGAAGAAGGCCAGGAACAGGAACTCCCACGCACCCACATGATTTCAGCGGGCAACCACATGGGATGACACGTGAAAAGATTTTATTTCCTATATCAGAGTCCAATTTTCATAGGAAACTTAGAGATTACTATCTTTTGTTTATTTAAACATGTATACACGATTTGTAACAAGAAGAATTCATTTTTTGATATATTTTGTGAGTTTTTCTCTCAAACTCAAAGCTTGACTTTGTTTACACCTTTGTGCGTTTCTCAAATCAAACTTATCAAAGTTTCATAATTTTGTGAGTTTTTTTATCGATTGTTCTTTACTTGGATTGTCAAAAACGAGTTATTTGAATGATCTTTTGAGACCGATTGTTATTTCTTGTGTTATTTGTTACTAAACCACGTGATTTAGGGGCTAATACACGTTGCTTGTTTCAAAGATTAAAGATCTTGAGTTAAAAAATTCTTGTTGTTCATTGAATCGAAAGCACGACTGGATCTTGTTCGTGTTTGTCTTTCATGCATAACCGAATTAACATCATCTTTACTCATGTTGGGGATGTAATCAAATTTCAACCCTTAATGTACTCACTGTACTAGAACCATCAAACTTCAAATTCCATGAGTGAATATTGTAATACACTAGGATCTCAGTTGGTACACTCCTTGCCACTTCAGACATAGGGTGGTTTACTAGAAAATCAGCCACTGGTTGGCCTTTCACCGATTTTTTGGGAAGATAAATTAAATTGAAGTCGACCAATGCTATTGAACATTTTTCGATCCTTCGATCGAAGATAGGCCTGCTAAGCATATATTTGACCAAATCTGTTTTTAAAATCATAAAAACTCTCGAATGGATCAAATAATGTCTTCATGACACACAAGAATAACGTAACGCTAAATATAATTTCTCTATGGCCGAATATGTGACCTCTACTTCTGTAAGTGTTAGATTTGAATAATAAATGGCTTGCTCATGATTCTCTTGGTTATTTTGTGCCAAGAGACACCCATAGATTCTTGAGCAGCCGATATATAAAATTCGAGGGGAAAACCATGCTTTGTGGGTATCTACATAGGGGGTTTAGACAGGTACTTCTTTACTCTATCAAACACTTCTAGTGACATTCTTCTCATTTAAACTCTTCAGAATCTTTTATTTTTAACAACAAATAAAATTTTGTGGTCTTACTTACCAATTTAGAAATAGGGCTGTAAACGAATCGAATCGAATTTTATGAAATTTTCAGTATTCGAGCTCGAGCTCGAATTCGAATAAATATATTCGAAGCTCGATTCGAAACTCGAACTTTTATTATTTTCGATTCGAACTCGAATAATATTATATATATTATATATCAATAATTTGTCCGAAAATTTTGTGGAACTGACCCTCCATATGCAAGGGATGCCTTCATCAGTGTAACCGAATTCTGACTGCCATTTCCAGATCCATGGGATTCCAAATTTCATGAAAAATAGACATAGAGTCTTTCCATCGATCCAATGTTCAGAAAATGATTTTTTAATACTTGGGGAAACATTTAACCAAGTATTCATGGGTTTTATAAAAATCTCTGGCAAAATCTTTGCAAATGGACCAAAAATCTTCCACCAGATTAAGAACCAATTTGGAACAGGATAGTGAAAAACATTTTCACAAATATTTAGAAACCAAGTATGTTTCCTTTTTTCATTTTCATAAAACAAAGTTTTATTAAAACTTTCAATATAATCCCAAAAATTAAATTTAAAACTCATTTTATGATTTTCAGAATAAAACTCTTTTTCCATCAATGGAGATATACCCCATTCTTCAATAGATATGATCTTCTTGATGATGAACTTTGAGAAGTTATAACTTCCTTTCTGCCGAGTATTACTGAAAAAGTGAGTTATATCAACACTTTTTGTAGATATCAGAAGATTTTCATAAAATCCTCTTTGCTTGTAAGAACCATATACATATGATGTATTGGTTAGATATCTTTCCATGATAGTCCATGGAGTTTTTTCCAATTGGATATCTTTTTCTTCTATAAGAAGAATCAATTCTCGATGTTTTGTCTCTGTATATAGAGCTAAATCATTATCATCATCTTTTATGATGTTAGCATATGATGCTGAACCTTGAGAATCTATATTACTTCTCTGTTTTTGTTTCAAGAATTCTTGAAATTCATTGTATAACTCAGTCTGCTCAATATTACTGGCTGATGAACTAGATAAGTTCTGGGCTATTAGCCTCTGTTTGCCATGCTGTGCAATAATGTTAGGGGGTTTTCCCCTACCACCTCGCCTTCTATAAGAGGACTCTTCTCTGCCTCGGGAATACATATCTGTAAATGAAAATATTAGGATAAATATTCTCGAGTTAAGAAATCGGGTAAGTGATTATCTTCACCTTTTTTATAAATGATTTCAAAATCAAAGGGCGCTAAATGAGCCTGCCATCTTGTAAACATTTGCTTAGACACATCATGTTTAAAATCTTTGTTAAACATAAATTTTGAAGATTTGCAATCAGTTTTTATAAACTTTTGATTATATAAATCATCTTGAAATCTTAAAATACATCTAACAATAGCTAAGATTTCTTTTGCTACTGTGAAATAATTTTTCTGGGCATTATTCCATTTTCCAGAATAAAATCTTATAAGATATTCTTGTTTTGTTTGGGGATCTTTCTGTTTTAGAATTCCTCCAAAACCTATATCTGAGGCATCAGTTTCAACTATTTTATCCCATTGGGGATTAGCAAGCATAAGACAAAGAAGATTTTTAACATTTTCCTTGATATTTTTAACAGCTATTGTATGTCTTTCAGACCAAGGTAAATGATTTTTCTTTAACCTATCATATAAGATAGCATAATCTTTAGTAAGATCTTTTATATAAGGAGAAATATAATTTAAACTTCCTAAAAATCTTTGTAACTGAGTTTTATCAGTTATTATATCAGGAAATTTTGAACCAAATTCAATACTTCTTTGAATAGGAATTATTTTCCCTTTTTCAATCATATGACCAAGAAATCTGATATTAATTTGAAACAAAATCATTTTAGATTTTGAAATAACAAGACCATTGTGAGTAACAATATTTTTAAACATTTCAAAATGTTTAAAATGTGTTTCAATATCATTAGAAAACACTAAGATATCATCTATATAAACAGTTATAAAATTACTATAATTATAAAAAATATCATTCATAATTTGTTGAAATTCTGAAGGGGCGTTTTTAAGGCCAAATGGCATTACTGTCCATTCATAATGTCCTGTTGGAACATTAAAAGCCGTTTTATATTTATCAGATTCTTTTATTTGAATCTGCCAAAATCCTGATTTTAAATCAAATTTTGAAAATATGATTGCATGTACTAATCTATCTAATAATCTTTTTATTAGAAATAGGATACCTAATCCATTTTAAAACTTTATTAAGGGGTTTATAATTTATGACTAATCTAGGCACACCCCTTTCTTGCTCAGAATGTTTATTAACATAGAAAACAGTACATGACCAAGGAGATTGAGAAGGTTTTATTAAACCTTTATCTAGTAAAGAATGAATTTCATTCTTACATAATTCTAAATATTCAGAATTCATTTGACAAGGACGAGCCTTGGTTGGAATATTTTTTCATCAAAATTCTCTTCATATGGAAGAGAGATAATATGCTTTTTACGATTCTAAAAAGCATTTGGTAAATCATTACATATTTCTAATGAAAATTTATTATAAATAATTTTTATTTTTTCCTGTAATTTAGGATTCTTTAATTTATCATCTATTATAAGAAATTTTATTTCTTCTTTTAAAGAATTTATTTGAAAGGTTTTTCTTTCAATCTGTTCTTGTAATTCATTTAAAATTCTATGAACATGTTTAGTTATAAACTGAAAAGAAATAGGATTATCTTGATAGGTTCCTGTAATGCCTGTTTCATCAACATATGTTAAAGGATATATTTGATAAATAAAAAGGAGACCAAGTATAAGTTGGCTAGAAGTATCTTTTGCTAATAAAAAACTGGTTTGAATACAGTTTTTATCTTCGCATATATAAGCTTTTGGTAATTTATAATTTATTTCTAATGGTTCTCCTCCTGCATGACAGAGAGAATGGGTAGTTTTATGAAAATATTTTGTAGGAATTAATCATTCCTGTATAACATTTAAATCTGCACCACTATCTATGATAGCAATAAAATTCTTTTTAAAAGAATTATCAATTAATAAAGTAATATTAGTATACCATTTTTGAGATATTATCATACTCAAATCAGATAAATGTTTCTGATTATTATCAGGAAATGAAATATCTTGAATATTTTCAAAAGTTTCAGAAATTGAATTATTATTATTTTCAATGACTGAAATACGATAGTTTAAACTATTATTGTTATGGTGTAATATTTTTACTTGTTCTTTAAGATTATCAATCTCTTTAACTAAATCCTGTATAGTATCTGGATTTTGTTGGCCCAACATTGATTAGCATAATGTCTTGGCTTTTTACATTTTCTACAAATTATTAATTTGTTTTTAGCTTTATTAGCTTTTTTTTCAGCTTTCAATGATTCACGGATTTCTTTTCTTTTCTTTTTTCTATCTTTTTGTCTTTCAGACAAATGTCTTCTCTTATAAATATTTTCATCTTTATTTTTAATTTTATTCTTACCTTTATTAGGTAAGTCCATGCCAAATTGATCACAAAATTTACCTAGTTGTTTTTTCTCTAGTAAATTTTGTCTTTTAATTTGATTATTTAATTTTAATTCATTAGAGAGAGCTAAACCCTCTTGAATACAAGTATTTATTAAATTTTCATAAGTATAATTATCATAAGAAATATTTATATCATCTTTTCTTAATATTTTTCTAACCCTTTCAGCAAATAAGAAAGGTAGGCCATCTATGAATTTAGCTTTCCAAAGACTATTATTACAGTCTGTAATCTCATAAATACGAGATAAGAAAGTATCTTTATACCATCTAAAATCAGTAAATGTTTTACATTTTAGATTACTTAATAAATTTCTAATTTGTTCACTATTATCAGTGAATTTTCCAGTGAAATGTTCAATCATAGTCAAAATTAATGTATAAACTACATTTTCTGATTGAATATTATTCTCCATCTTTATGGAATTAAAAATTTCATCTTTTTGTGAATAATGTAAATAATTGTCCCACCAACCTTTAAGTTGGCCAGTAAATCCTGCTGTTATCATTTTAGCAATATTTTTTATCAGTATTACCTGATGATTTACAAACAGTACTATACATAAGCATTCTATGAGCAGTATTATAATTCTGCCTATCACTAAAACCATCAATATTCCATTCATAAATATTTTTTCCATTATAACTATTAGCAAAAATATATTCATTTTCTTCAATAAGAACATCCATGGGAGTAGGTTTATTATAGTAATATTTGGATGTGGTAGGTCTATCTGCCCATTTAATTTTATTAATTTCTTCATCAGAATGATTATTATTTTTTTCTAATTCTTCAAACTCTTCATTAAGAGTATTTAAATTAAGATTTCTAAATTTTTCTTCTAATAATTTTTCTATATCAGAAACAGAAAATTTAAATTTAAAATCCTTAATATCAGGAGGGGATTGTATAGATGAAGTAACAACAGAAACAATATTAGTTTCTGGTTCTTCTATATGAACATCTAGTTTTATTTTATTGATAAATAAAAGTAAGATACAAATTTGTATAATTCTGTTTTTCAATTATCTGATTAATATGTTTAACAGTAATTTGTAACATATCATTCTCAAATAATTTTGAAAAAACAGTAAAATTTAAAATTTTATTATTCTTTTCTATTATAAAAGATTGTTGAGGAGGATATACAGATTTTTGAATCTGTCCTGAAGATAGTTTATAATTTCTTTCAAGAATAGAAATATAATCTATAATAAATGTTTTAAAAAACCAAAGAACAAAATGTATTAGTTTATACTGGTTTTCACAATATTTATAAAATGTTGAAACAATATATTCAAACTCTTCTTCACATAAACTTTTAAAGTACCAATCTCTGAAAGATTCTCATTTGGGTAAATAAAATTCTGCATTAATCTTTGCTCTAGCAGAAGGTCCTTTAGTAAAATCAATTTTTGGTTTACTATCCATTTAAATACTAAAATTCATTTCTGAAACTGTATCAGTTTCTCTAACTTTTTGAAAATTACTTTTATGAACTATATTATTTTGATTTATAATTAAATCATCTACCGTATTAGTAGATTCTAATTCTTCTCTAACTTGAGAAGTAGATGCTCTAGAAGTTTGTGGTATATCTACCATATAATCTAGAGATGAAATAAAAGAGTGATTAGATCTTGATCTAACATATATAGAAGATGGTAATAATCTTCTTTGCTCATTATTAAACTGTATTTGAACATATCCTTCATTAGTTTGTATAACTTGTTGTAAATCTCTATTTATTATAGGATTTCTAGGAACAACTTGTTCAATTATCCAGTTTTCTTGAAATTCAATTTCTTCCCATTTTATAGATCTACGGGTTGTAATATTATATCTATTAAAACTAGTTTCTATTAGAATAGTTTCATTTAATTTTTTATCTATTCTTTTACACATAGGATTAAGTGTAAATAATGGTTTATAATAAATACGATAACAGATACATATAACTTCTGTGCCAGGAGTATAATTATAACCATGAGTTTTAACATTTAATGTTAAAGAATCTAATATATTAATATCAGACAAAGATAAAGATAAATTAAGATAAACATCAAAATATACTGGACCATGTGCCAGACTAGATTGAATTATTCCCATAAGGGATTGTTTCCAATTTAAATTTCTACCATATCTTAAAGCTGCTATGAATCTTTCTGGTAAACCTTCTAAAGTTAAATGTCTAAAAGCAATTTGAATTAAACTTGTAATAGCCGAGCCCGGTGTACGGTACGGTTTAAGCTTTACTTGTTATTTGGGTTTTATTGATTAGATGATTGGTTGTGTTTTGGGCTATAGTATTATTGGTTATTGTTTTGTTGAGGTATTAGTTGGTGTTGATTGTTCGTTTCAGCGTTTCGGATCGAGTTTAGTTGATTTATTACTGTTCATTGCCGTGAGTAGAGTGCACCCGCGCTCTTAGAGGAGTGCCCCCGCGGTGTACTATTCATCATTTTGGAAGTTGAAGGCCGTGTGGACACCGCACCCGCGGCAGTGCAAGGACCGCACCCGCGGTGAGAGCGCACCCGCGGTATTTGTAGCACCGCACCCGCGGTGTTCGTGCATGGGATTTATTTTGGTTGGCCGTGAGCTTAGCGCACCCGCGGTGCTTGTGTGACCGCACCCGCGGTGTAAGTATGGGCGAGTTTTTAAGTGACTTTTTGGGAGTTGTTGGCCATACCTACCTTATATTCTTTCCTCCATTTCCGATTTTCTCTCTTTTGGCAAGGGTTTTCCTCCATTTCAATTGCTTCCTACCTTTGATTCTTGGCTTTGTTTCGATTTCCGACTTGAGATCGACGTTCTCCGTGGTATAAGGAAGCTTAGGTAAGTTTTTGGTGCGATTCTATTAAGGTTTTGAGTTAAGGGTTTACTCGGGCTTGATGTTTTGTTGGTTTAATGGAATATTTGACTTGTACTTGTGGATATAGAGTTGATATTGGTGTTATTTATGGATTATTATTGTAGGTGGTGTACCAAGAGTTAGTTTGGAGGTGTTCTATTGGTTTGTAAGTGGAATTTCATCCTTTTTGCTCACATGATATTATATGTATTGTGTTTTAAAGGTTTCAAAGTGTTATTCCCTTCCATTGATCTATTGTTATGTATTGATATCATTGATTATCTATTGGAGGCATTGATGTCTCACTATTGTTAAAAGGGAATACAAGAGATATTATGAGATTGTGAAACGACGGCTTTAAATGATATTCAGAGTTCAAATGTTTTATTGGATTGATTAATCATAGTCAGAGCATTGCATGCAATTAGATGATCATCGACCATAGGCTTTTATCCCCTCACAGTTATCGATTTATATCGATGGGATATTGGCAACCACAGTCATAGATACTATTGATATCAATCCAACCATAGAAAAGAGAAATACCATCGTATTGCTATCTATTGCTATGCTATTGCTACAGTTATTGCTACAGTATTCATGTTTCAGAGTTGATGGTATTTATGATTTCAAAGCCATGTTTTACCGAGTATACTATGTATCATTGCTATGTAGAGTTCCACTTGCTGAGTATTTATACTCATTTCAGTTATTTTCATGTGATGCAGATAAGAGTGACCGACCAGGGCAGTGATCGTGGATGGGGGTCATATGCATACACCGTTGGAAGGAAGATTATTTTGTACCATTTTGGGGACATGATCATAAGAATGATTATTTTGTATTTTGTATGTCATTTGAATGATCATGTGATTATTTTGTAAACATTTTTATGAAATGTATTTTGAAACTCCTTCCATATTTTAAAGCAAATTTTAAATTCCGCTGTGTATTTTATTATTACGGGTCAGGGTGTCACATTTAGTGGTATCAGAGCGGTGTTCTTCGGACCAATGCATATGACTTCGTCTACTGTCAACTGTCCGGGTATGTTTTCTTGCATCTATCCATTGTTATTTATTGATTGGTGTCAGCAATTGTAGAGTATGCCTCCTAAGCGTAAGGCGGCAGAGGGTGAGGATAGTTCTTCCTCGAGAGTTGTCGACGAGTTCGGCAAGTTGCTTAAGGAGCAGGCCAAAGTTCATAGCGATCAGATTCAGCAGTTGCTCCGATTGCAAGGAGCAGGGCAGGGTAGAGGCCAAGTGAGAGGTCAGGTTGCTCAGGCAGTTGGCACTGATGCCGTCTTTTCTGCTTTCAAGAGAATGGATCCACCGGAATTCGCAGGTAGCACCGATCCTCTAGTTGCTGTCGAGTGGGTCAAGGCTTTAGAGGCGATCTTCGATCATCTCCAGTATGAGGATAAAGACAGGATCAGCTGTGCCGTTTTCATGTTGGTCAAGGCCGCCCGCATTTGGTGGAATGTGACGAAGGTCAGTGTTACTGTTGCGACACTGAAGTGGTCAGAGTTCACTGACCTGTTCTACGACAAGTATTTTCCCGATGCACTTCGAGCGAGGAAGGTTACGGAGTTCTTGGAGCTTCGACAGGGGAGCATGGATGTTAGTCAGTATATTCTGAAGTTTGAAGAGGGTTGCCTATTTGCTCCTTATGTTGCATCCAATGACAAGGATAAAGGCGCTCATTTCATCCGAGGCCTTAGAGCTGAGATTCGTCGTGATATCAACATGTCCAAGGCCGTTACCTTCAAGGAGATTGTGTCCAAAGCATTGTTGGCCGAGCAGGACGAGAAGGACATCGCCAGGGAGAGGCAAGAGAGGCATCAAGCTGTTAATCAGAGAGGCCAGGGTTCTAATCAGAGGGGCAGGGATCGTTTCAAGGGCAAGGGCAAGATGGAGTCGAGTCCTAGACCACCGCCAGTTCCATTTGATCCCGAGAAGCCACTGTGTCCAAAGTGTGGCAAGCATCATCGAGGAGAGTGCAGATTGGGCACTCATACTTCTTTTCGTTGTGGCACGGCAGGCCACGTTGCCAGAGATTGTCCACGAGGAGCTAGCCAAGGGAAGGTGCAGGGTCGTATCTTTGCGATGACGAAGGAAGGTATTAATCATGATTCTTCATTGATCTCTAGTATTATTTTGATTTCAGGCAGAGTAGCTACGACTTTGGTAGATACTGGTGCTACTCATTCTTTTATGTCTGATTTGTTTTTGAGATCGTTGGGTATAGTTCCTTCTGTTCTTCCCCTTCAGCTTAGTGTTATTTTGCTTTCGGGGGACGTGTTGTGCCCGACATCGATTGTTTATGCGTGCCCTGTTCGTATTGAGGAGCGAATTGTCTTCGCTGATTTGATTGTTATTCCTATGGTTGCTTTCGATGTTATTCTTGGCATGGATTGGCTTTCGACTTACCGTGAAAATCAAATCAGCGAAGAAACTCGCTCCTCAATACGAATCGGGCACGCATACACAATCGATGTCGGGCACAACACGTCCCCAGAAGGAAAAATAACACTAAGCTGAAGGGGAAGAACAGAAGGAACTATACCCCAACGATCTCAAAAACACAATCAGACATAAAAGAATGAGTAGCACCAGTATCTACCAAAGTCGTAGCTACTCTGCCTGAAATCAAAATAGTACTAGAGATCAATGAAGAATCATGATTAATACCTTCCTGGTCATCGAAAAGATACGACCCTGCACCTTCCATTGGCTCGCTCCTCTCGGACAATCTCTGGCAACGTGGCCTGCCGTGCCACACGGTAACAAGTATGAGTGCCATATCTGCACTCTCCTCGATGATGCTTGCCACACTTAGGACACAGTGGCTTCTCGGGATCAACTGGAACTGGCGGTGGTCTAGGACTCGACTCCATCTTGCCCTTGCCCTTGAAACGATCCCTGCCCCTCTGATTAGAACCCTGGCCTCTCTGATTAACAGCTTGATGCCTCTCTTGCCTCTCCCTGGCGATGTCCTTCTCGTCCTGCTCGGCCAACAATGCTTTGGACACAATCTCCTTGAAGGTAACGGCCTTGGACATGTTGATATCACGACGAATCTCAGCTCTAAGGCCTCGGATGAAATGAGCGCCTTTATCCTTGTCATTGGATGCAACATAAGGAGCAAATAGGCAACCCTCTTCAAACTTCAGAATATACTGACTAACATCCATGCTCCCCTGTCGAAGCTCCAAGAACTCCGTAACCTTCCTCGCTCGAAGTGCATCGGGAAAATACTTGTCGTAGAACAGGTCAGTGAACTCTGACCACTTCAGTGTCGCAACAGTAACACTGACCTTCGTCACATTCCACCAAATGCGGGCGGCCTTGACCAACATGAAAACGGCACAGCTGATCCTGTCTTTATCCTCATACTGGAGATGATCGAAGATCGCCTCTAAAGCCTTGACCCACTCGACAGCAACTAGAGGATCGGTGCTACCTGCGAATTCCGGTGGATCCATTCTCTTGAAAGCAGAAAAGACGGCATCAGTGCCAACTGCCTGAGCAACCTGACCTCTCACTTGGCCTCTACCCTGCCCTGCTCCTTGCAATCGGAGCAACTGCTGAATCTGATCGCTATGAACTTTGGCCTGCTCCTTAAGCAACTTGCCGAACTCGTCGACAACTCTCGAGGAAGAACTATCCTCACCCTCTGCCGCCTTACGCTTAGGAGGCATACTCTACAATTGCTGACACCAATCAATAAATAACAATGGATAGATGCAAGAAAACATACCCGGACAGTTGACAGTAGACGAAGTCATATGCATTGGTCCGAAGAACACCGCTCTGATACCACTAAATGTGACACCCTGACCCGTAATAATAAAATACACAGCGGAATTTAAAATTTGCTTTAAAATATGGAAGGAGTTTCAAAATACATTTCATAAAAATGTTTACAAAATAATCACATGATCATTCAAATGACATACAAAATACAAAATAATCATTCTTATGATCATGTCCCCAAAATGGTACAAAATAATCTTCCTTCCAACGGTGTATGCATATGACCCCCATCCACGATCACTGCCCTGGTCGGTCACTCTTATCTGCATCACATGAAAATAACTGAAATGAGTATAAATACTCAGCAAGTGGAACTCTACATAGCAATGATACATAGTATACTCGGTAAAACATGGCTTTGAAATCATAAATACCATCAACTCTGAAACATGAATACTGTAGCAATAACTGTAGCAATAGCATAGCAATAGATAGCAATACGATGGTATTTCTCTTTTCTATGGTTGGATTGATATCAATAGTATCTATGACTGTGGTTGCCAATATCCCATCGATATAAATCGATAACTGTGAGGGGATAAAAGCCTATGGTCGATGATCATCTAATTGCATGCAATGCTCTGACTATGATTAATCAATCCAATAAAACATTTGAACTCTGAATATCATTTAAAGCCGTCGTTTCACAATCTCATAATATCTCTTGTATTCCCTTTTAACAATAGTGAGACATCAATGCCTCCAATAGATAATCAATGATATCAATACATAACAATAGATCAATGGAAGGGAATAACACTTTGAAACCTTTAAAACACAATACATATAATATCATGTGAGCAAAAAGGATGAAATTCCACTTACAAACCAATAGAACACCTCCAAACTAACTCTTGGTACACCACCTACAATAATAATCCATAAATAACACCAATATCAACTCTATATCCACAAGTACAAGTCAAATATTCCATTAAACCAACAAAACATCAAGCCCGAGTAAACCCTTAACTCAAAACCTTAATAGAATCGCACCAAAAACTTACCTAAGCTTCCTTATACCACGGAGAACGTCGATCTCAAGTCGGAAATCGAAACAAAGCCAAGAATCAAAGGTAGGAAGCAATTGAAATGGAGGAAAACCCTTGCCAAAAGAGAGAAAATCGGAAATGGAGGAAAGAATATAAGGTAGGTATGGCCAACAACTCCCAAAAAGTCACTTAAAAACTCGCCCATACTTACACCGCGGGTGCGGTCACACAAGCACCGCGGGTGCGCTAAGCTCACGGCCAACCAAAATAAATCCCATGCACGAACACCGCGGGTGCGGTGCTACAAATACCGCGGGTGCGCTCTCACCGCGGGTGCGGTCCTTGCACTGCCGCGGGTGCGGTGTCCACACGGCCTTCAACTTCCAAAATGATGAATAGTACACCGCGGGGGCACTCCTCTAAGAGCGCGGGTGCACTCTACTCACGGCAATGAACAGTAATAAATCAACTAAACTCGATCCGAAACGCTGAAACGAACAATCAACACCAACTAATACCTCAACAAAACAATAACCAATAATACTATAGCCCAAAACACAACCAATCATCTAATCAATAAAACCCAAATAACAAGTAAAGCTTAAACCGTACCGTACACCGGGCTCGGCTATTACAAGTTTAATTCAAATTGCTTTTAGACATTTAACTTTAGAAGGTTTACCAGAAAGATTCATAGCAGCTTTAAGATATGGTAGAAATTTAAATTGGAAACAATCCCTTATGGGAATAATTCAATCTAGTCTGGCACATGGTCCAGTATATTTTGATGTTTATCTTAATTTATCTTTATCTTTGTCTGATATTAATATATTAGATTCTTTAACATTAAATGTTAAAACTCATGGTTATAATTATACTCCTGGCACAGAAGTTATATGTATCTGTTATCGTATTTATTATAAACCATTATTTACACTTAATCCTATGTGTAAAAGAATAGATAAAAAATTAAATGAAACTATTCTAATAGAAACTAGTTTTAATAGATATAATATTACAACCCGTAGATCTATAAAATGGGAAGAAATTGAATTTCAAGAAAACTGGATAATTGAACAAGTTGTTCCTAGAAATCCTATAATAAATAGAGATTTACAACAAGTTATACAAACTAATGAAGGATATGTTCAAATACAGTTTAATAATGAGCAAAGAAGATTATTACCATCTTCTATATATGTTAGATCAAGATCTAATCACTCTTTTATTTCATCTCTAGATTATATGGTAGATATACCACAAACTTCTAGAGCATCTACTTCTCAAGTTAGAGAAGAATTAGAATCTACTAATACGGTAGATGATTTAATTATAAATCAAAATAATATAGTTCATAAAGTAATTTTCAAAAAGTTAGAGAAACTGATACAGTTTCAGAAATGAATTTTAGTATTTAAATGGATAGTAAACCAAAAATTGATTTTACTAAAGGACCTTCTGCTAGAGCAAAGATTAATGCAGAATTTTATTTACCCAAATGAGAATCTTTCAGAGATTGGTACTTTAAAAGTTTATGTGAAGAAGAGTTTGAATATATTGTTTCAACATTTTATAAATATTGTGAAAACCAGTATAAACTAATACATTTTGTTCTTTGGTTTTTTAAAACATTTATTATAGATTATATTTCTATTCTTGAAAGAAATTATAAACTATCTTCAGGACAGATTCAAAAATCTGTATATCCTCCTCAACAATCTTTTATAATAGAAAAGAATAATAAAATTTTAAATTTTACTGTTTTTTCAAAATTATTTGAGAATGATATGTTACAAATTACTGTTAAACATATTAATCAGATAATTGAAAAACAGAATTATACAAATTTGTATCTTACTTTTATTTATCAATAAAATAAAACTAGATGTTCATATAGAAGAACCAGAAACTAATATTGTTTCTGTTGTTACTTCATCTATACAATCCCCTCCTGATATTAAGGATTTTAAATTTAAATTTTCTGTTTCTGATATAGAAAAATTATTAGAAGAAAAATTTAGAAATCTTAATTTAAATACTCTTAATGAAGAGTTTGAAGAATTAGAAAAAAATAATAATCATTCTGATGAAGAAATTAATAAAATTAAATGGGCAGATAGACCTACCACATCCAAATATTACTATAATAAACCTACTCCCATGGATGTTCTTATTGAAGAAAATGAATATATTTTTGCTAATAGTTATAATGGAAAAAATATTTATGAATGGAATATTGATGGTTTTAGTGATAGGCAGAATTATAATACTGCTCATAGAATGCTTATGTATAGTACTGTTTGTAAATCATCAGGTAATACTGATAAAAAATATTGCTAAAATGATAACAGCAGGATTTACTGGCCAACTTAAAGGTTGGTGGGACAATTATTTACATTATTCACAAAAAGATGAAATTTTTAATTCCATAAAGATGGAGAATAATATTCAATCAGAAAATGTAGTTTATACATTAATTTTGACTATGATTGAACATTTCACTGGAAAATTCACTGATAATAGTGAACAAATTAGAAATTTATTAAGTAATCTAAAATGTAAAACATTTACTGATTTTAGATGGTATAAAGATACTTTCTTATCTCGTATTTATGAGATTACAGACTGTAATAATAGTCTTTGGAAAGCTAAATTCATAGATGGCCTACCTTTCTTATTTGCTGAAAGGGTTAGAAAAATATTAAGAAAAGATGATATAAATATTTCTTATGATAATTATACTTATGAAAATTTAATAAATACTTGTATTCAAGAGGGTTTAGCTCTCTCTAATGAATTAAAATTAAATAATCAAATTAAAAGACAAAATTTACTAGAGAAAAAACAACTAGGTAAATTTTGTGATCAATTTGGCATGGACTTACCTAATAAAGGTAAGAATAAAATTAAAAATAAAGATGAAAATATTTATAAGAGAAGACATTTGTCTGAAAGACAAAAAGATAGAAAAAAGAAAAGAAAAGAAATCCGTGAATCATTGAAAGCTGAAAAAAAAGCTAATAAAGCTAAAAACAAATTAATAATTTGTAGAAAATGTAAAAAGCCAAGACATTATGCTAATCAATGTTGGGCCAACAAAATCCAGATACTATACAGGATTTAGTTAAAGAGATTGATAATCTTAAAGAACAAGTAAAAATATTACACCATAACAATAATAGTTTAAACTATCGTATTTCAGTCATTGAAAATAATAATAATTCAATTTCTGAAACTTTTGAAAATTCAAGATATTTCATTTCCTGATAATAATCAGAAACATTTATCTGATTTGAGTATGATAATATCTCAAAAATGGTATACTAATATTACTTTATTAATTGATAATTCTTTTAAAAGAATTTTATTGCTATCATAGATAGTGGTGCAGATTTAAATGTTATACAGAATGATTAATTCCTACAAAATATTTTCATAAAACTACCCATTCTCTCTGTCATGCAGGAGGAGAACCATTAGAAATAAATTATAAATTACCAAAAGCTTATATATGCGAAGATAAAACTGTATTCAAACCAGTTTTTTATTAGCAAAAGATACTTCTAGCCAACTTATACTTGGTCTCCTTTTTATTTATCAAATATATCCTTTAACATATGTTGATGAAACAGGCATTACAGGAAACCTATCAAGATAATCCTATTTCTTTCAGTTTATAACTAAACATGTTCATAGAATTTTAAATGAATTACAAGAACAGATTGAAAGAAAAACCTTTCAAATAAATTCTTTAAAAGAAGAAATAAAATTTCTTATAATAGATGATAAATTAAAGAATCCTAAATTACAGGAAAAAATAAAAATTATTTATAATAAATTTTCATTAGAAATATGTAATGATTTACCAAATGCTTTTTAGAATCGTAAAAAGCATATTATCTCTCTTCCATATGAAGAGAATTTTGATGAAAAAATATTCCAACCAAGGCTCGTCCTTGTCAAATGAATTCTGAATATTTAGAATTATGTAAGAATGAAATTCATTCTTTACTAGATAAAGGTTTAATAAAACCTTCTCAATCTCCTTGGTCATGTACTGTTTTCTATGTTAATAAACATTCTGAGCAAGAAAGGGGGTGTGCCTAGATTAGTCATAAATTATAAACCCCTTAATAAAGTTTTAAAATGGATTAGGTATCCTATTTCTAATAAAAAGATATTAGATAGATTAGTACATGCAATCATATTTTCAAAATTTGATTTAAAATCAGGATTTTGGCAGATTCAAATAAAAGAATCTGATAAATATAAAACGGCTTTTAATGTTCCAACAGGACATTATGAATGGACAGTAATGCCATTTGGCCTTAAAAACGCCCCTTCAGAATTTCAACAAATTATGAATGATATTTTTATAATTATAGTAATTTTATAACTGTTTATATAGATGATATCTTAGTGTTTTCTAATGATATTGAAACACATTTTAAACATTTGAAATGTTTAAAAATATTGTTACTCACAATGGTCTTGTTATTTCAAAATCTAAAATGATTTTGTTTCAAATTAATATCAGATTTCTTGGTCATATGATTGAAAAAGGGAAAATAATTCCTATTCAAAGAAGTATTGAATTTGGTTCAAAATTTCCTGATATAATAACTGATAAAACTCAGTTACAAAGATTTTTAGGAAGTTTTAAATTATATTTCTCCTTATATAAAAGATCTTACTAAAGATTATGCTATCTTATATGATAGGTTAAAGAAAAATCATTTACCTTGGTCTGAAAGACATACAATAGCTGTTAAAAATATCAAGGAAAATGTTAAAAATCTTCTTTGTCTTATGCTTGCTAATCCCCAATGGGATAAATAGTTGAAACTGATGCCTCAGATATAGGTTTTGGAGGAATTCTAAAACAGAAAGATCCCCAAACAAAACAAGAATATCTTATAAGATTTTATTCTGGAAAATGGAATAATGCCCAGAAAAATTATTTCACAGTAGCAAAAGAAATCTTAGCTATTGTTAGATGTATTTTAAGATTTCAAGATGATTTATATAATCAAAAGTTTATAAAAACTGATTGCAAATCTTCAAAATTTATGTTTAACAAAGATTTTTAAACATGATGTGTCTAAGCAAATGTTTACAAGATGGCAGGCTCATTTAGCGCCCTTTGATTTTGAAATCATTTATAAAAAAGGTTGAAGATAATCACTTACCCGATTTCTTAACTCGAGAATATTTATCCTAATATTTTCATTTACAGATATGTATTCCCGAGGCAGAGAAGAGTCCTCTTATAGAAGGCGAGGGTGGTAGGGGAAAACCCCCTAACATTATTGCACAGCATGGCAAACAGAGGCTAATAGCCCAGAACTTATCTAGTTCATCAGCCAAGTAGTAGTAATATTGAGCAGACTGAGTTATACAATGAATTTCAAGAATTCTTGAAACAAAAACAGAGAAGTAATATAGATTCTCAAGGTTCAGCATCATATGCTAACATCATAAAAGATGATGATAATGATTAGCTCTATATACAGAGACAAAACATCGAGAATTGATTCTTCTTATAGAAGAAAAAGATATCCAATTGGAAAAAACTCCATGGACTATCATGGAAAGATATCTAACCAATACATCATATGTATATGGTTCTTACAAGCAAAGAGGATTTTATGAAAATCTTCTGATATCTACAAAAAGTGTTGATATAACTCACTTTTCAGTAATACTCGGCAGAAGGAAGTTATAACTTCTCAAAGTTCATCATCAAGAAGATCATATCTATTGAAGAATGGGGTATATCCTCCATTGATGGAAAAAGAGTTTTATTCTGAAAATCATAAAATGAGTTTTAAATTTAATTTTTGGGATTATATGAAAGTTTTAATAAAACTTTGTTTTATGAAAATGAAAAAAGGAAACATACTTGGTTTCTAAATATTTGTGAAAATGTTTTTCACTATCCTGTTCCAAATTGGTTCTTAATCTGGTTGGAAGATTTTTGTCCATTTGCAAAGATTTTGCCAGAGATTTTTATAAAACACCATGAATACTTGGTTAAATGTTTCCCCAAGTATTAAAAAATCATTTTCTGAACATTGGATCGATTGGAAAGACTCTATGTCTATTTTTCATGAAATTTGGAAATCCCATGGATCTGGAAATGGCAGTCAGAATTCGGTTACACTGATGAAGGCATCCCTTGCATATGGAGGGTCAGTCCACAAAATTTTCGGACAAATTATTGATATATAATATATATAATATTATTCGAGTTCGAATCGAAAATAATAAAAGTTCGAGTTTCGAATCGAGCTTCGAATATATTTATTCGAATTCGAGCTCGAGCTCGAATACTGAAAATTTCATAAAATTCGATTCGATTCGTTTACAGCCCTATTTCTAAATTGGTAAGTAGTAAGACCACAAAATTTTATTTGTTGTAAAAATAAAAGATTCTGAAGAGTTTAAATGAGAAGAATGTCACTAGAAGTGTTTGATAGAGTAAAGAAGTACCTGTCTAAACCCCCTATGTAGATACCCACAAGCATGGTTTTCCCCTCGAATTTTATATATCGGCTGCTCAAGAATCTATGGGTGTCTCTTGGCACAAAATAACCAAGAGAATCATGAGCAAGCCATTATTATTCAAATCTAACACTTACAGAAGTAGAGGTCACATATTCGGCCATAGAGAAATATATTTAGCGTTACGTTATTCTTGTGTGTCATGAAGACATTATTTGATCCATTCGAGAGTTTTTATGATTTTAAAAACAGATTTGGTCAAATATATGCTTAGCACAGGCCTATCTTCGATCGAGGATCGAAAAATGTTCATAGCATCTGGTCGACTTCAATTTAATTTATCTTCCAAAGAAAATCGGTGAAAGGCCAACCAGTGGCTGATTTTCTAGTAAAACCCACCCTATGTCTGAAGTGCAAGGAGTGTTACCAACTGAGATCCTAGTGTATTACAATATTCACTCATGGAATTTGAAGTTTGATGGTTCTAGTACAGTGAGTACATTAAGGGTTGAAATTTGATTACATCCCCAACATGAGTAAAGATGATGTAATTCGGTTATGCATGAAAGACAAACACGAACAGATCCAGTCGTTGCTTTCGATTCAATGAACAACAAGAATTTGTTTAACTCAAGATCTTTAATCTTTGAAACAAGCCAACGTGATTAGCCCCTAAATCACGTGGTTTAGTAACAAATAACACAAGAAATAACAATCGGTCTCCAAAAGATCATTCAAATAACTCGTTTTTGACAATCAAGTAAAGAACAATCGATAAAAAACTCACAAATTATGAAACTTTGATATAAGTTTGATTTGAGAAACGCACAAAGGTGTAAACAAAGTCAAGCTTTGAGTTTGAGAGAAAAAACTCAAAAATATATCAAAAAATGAATTCTTCTTGTTACAAATCGTGTATACATGTTTAAATAAACAAAAGATAGTAATCTCTAAGTTCCTATGAAAATTGGACTCTGATATAGAAATAAAATCTTTTCACGTGTCATCCCATGTGGTTGCCCGCTGAAATCATGTGGGTGCGTGGGAGTTCCTGTTCCTGGCCTCTTCTTCAGTCCAGTGGACTGTGCACCTGGTTCTACTCGTGTGACACAAATTTTCTTCCGGGCACGTGGGTGCACGTTTATGTTGAACGAGTGTGCGTCAGCTGCTGTCATCTCGGGTCAATTTTCACTCGCATGCTTGGTCACTCAACACAACTCCGTAAAATATTTCATTGAACTCCTTTGATCACTTGAATATGATTTATTCTTCATCTTTAATCATCATAGCTTGGACGTCCGAGACAACAAAGCTTCTTAAAATTCTCTCCAAATGTACGTCATACCCGGTCAAATTCATATCGTACTCTCCTTCTTCAAAAATAATTTCCTCAAATCTTTGCTACTGTTGGACATTTCATGTTGCAATCTTGATTTTGATGTTAACGAAACTTGTTATTTGTTTCTAATGATTTTACCTAAGTGCGCAGAAACTAAACTGATCAGGATTCGAACTGATCAGTTACTGAGCCAAAACTAAAGCTATCAAGACGTAAACTAAAGCGCCAACTGATTTTCCAAATTGAATCAGTTCAAATGATTATCAAATACCAGTTCAACTGATTGTCCAGCTAATAGGCAGTTCAGCAAGACTTTCATAGGCTTGGCCAGCTAATGAAGAGCTCAACTGTGAAGAGTCCAGCTGACCAGTTCAACTGAAGTAGCGAAATCAGTGCAGCTGCGAGCCACTAATTTCATCGATCATTTCAAGATCATTCAACTGACCAGTTCGGAACATCAATTAGGAATCAATCAGTTTGCCGAACACGACAAGCTTATTCAATGGAATACAGCTGTCACACTGTGGAAAGGTTTTGTCTAGTCAAGGACAATAATAGACATTGTAGCAGTGCTTAAAGCCAAAACGTTCCAAAATGACTGTCGGAAAGTACAAACATATTTCGAGGAACGTATTCAAAATGCAACGGATACAATACTGAGTATCACTACGACCAAACTTCGCGACTATAAATAGAATATATAGATCAGCAAAGACATAAGAAAAGTAAGAGTGTGTGAAGAAGAGGCATGCTTAAAAGTCTTATTGTCACAAACCGTTTTTTTGAACTACTTAAAATTTGCGGAAAAATAAAAATTTCTTAAATAAATAATAAAATTTCAAATTGCGATAAAAATAATCTTCTCGTCTAAAATATTTGAAATAAACAACTACAACCAAAGTTTGCAAAAGCACTAGTTTAAAAATCGTAAAGAAATTCGCGAAAATCAGAGTATTTGATACGTGCATAAACATTTCTTAACGTAAGCAGTCCTCGGGTTTAGCCTCCACGCTGTCCGCGTACCTCACTGATCCCCACCCCTCGTCTCCTCGTACTCGTCCTCACCTGCATCGATCAAGTCTAGTGAGTCTAAAGACGCAACATGTATAAACTAAGAATAAAAACAGTAATACACAATAAACCACATGCATTTTAAAGTGGACCATACATACATACACTTGAACGTACTTACATAAGCATAAACGTGCCATCATTTCATAAAACTTTTCTTAAACATACTTGTATCATAAATACTTGAACATGCATAATCATTTTGTGTGAGATATGTTTCAAAGTAGTGACTCATACATAAAGCATCTGATCAGACTAAACCATGTACTGGGCCGGCATGAATGTTCCCTACCCCATACATGAGATCCCCGGTCATGGTTTACCAGGTGGATTGGTCCCTGGTCCATGCTTTACCGCTTTCCAATCCTGATCAAAACCCGGTCATACTTTACCGGGGTGGAGAGTTCCCCGGCCACTTTCACCGGCTTCTAAACTCGTTCATAATTGGTCACAAGACATTTAACATACCTAAAAAACATAAACATTTTTTTTTGCACGTCGAACATACTTACATGACGTTGAGGGATTCGTTGGTTCTCGTTTGGGCTACTGCTGCCACTACTTACTCAATTTCAAGAACTTTTTTTTTAACCTAGACGTAATGTCGTGCTCACCCCCGAAATAACAATTGACTTGACGTTCTAATCACTCGGGACTTGACCTCGTTTATCATCGAGCTAAACCATGACATCGAACCACGAAGCAATCTCTATATGAGTGTGCACATTTCCCAAAACATGTAGACATGGACCCAAAATATTGGTTTACAAATTATGGAACAAGCTCCTAGGCGCTGGGCACAGTGCCGCGGCGCAAGCAAGGCCGTAGCCCTGAGTTGCGATGCCACAAGGGGAACGCCGCCGCACTAGGCTTGTGAAGCCGGGCGCTGCGGTGCTAACTCGGTCCCAGAGAACAAAATTTGATGCAAACACTACGCCACGCCCAATCGACTCGAACCAACACTCGAGACCCATCCTGGATGCTATGGCAATGATATCAACTCACACAAACGGCCCAAAACAACGACGCATGACATGCCATGAAACACAACTCATAAACACAAATTTTTGACGCAAAATGCTTCTTACGACTTCTAATACAACCAAGTGCTTAACGACATGAAATGGAACACCAAAATATATCTGAACCCCATACACAATTACCTAACGCAGCAGTGATCATCGGTCAGTTCCCAACGAAGCCTGCAATAAAGGATTATCAAGAACACGAACGACACATTTTCAAAACATCGCAGTTTGAGCAGTTCAACGAAAATGATCTAACTCACTCGTTTCTTGTCCAAAAATTACGAATTTACTATCAAAGCGAAGATATCAAAAAGTACTATGTTTTATATGTTGAAAGTTTTTCCAGAAAATTGACCAAAAAGTGCAGTACACGAAATGACAAACACAATCCGGTTTGAGATCTAAAACTTTCAGGAATCGTTTAATACATAATCATTCAAACTTTACACAGCATACATGAATTTGTACACATAATAAACATCAAAACATATATATGACAGGATTGATGCAAAAAACAAAAGAATATACATGCCTTTGATGATTATCTCTTGAAACGACGAAGAACGAAGCAGAGAGATGCGAGGGTTGATCAGGGCGAGTTGCGGCACGATTTCTTGAAGGAAAATGGACGTGAATTGCCTAATAAATAAATTAGGCTTTAAATGCTTAAAACTTCATAAATATTTTAAAATACTAATTTTCTTGCTTGAAATAAAATACTCAATTTTACAAATTGCCCAAATCATCACTGGTCTCTTTTCCCGATTCCACATTCGTCTGAAATGTGAAAATAAAGAAAACATTGTAATGTGCATCAACTAAATATAAATTAAATTTAAATAAACAAAATCATAATTATGCATCGCTATAATCATTTTAAAATTAAATAAATAATTTAGAAATTTAAATAGATGCACAGGTTTTTACGTATACTGATTTTTGGGCTCTACACTTATCAGCTTACAAGAAGCAATCAGTCAAGTTGTGAGGGAACACTTCAACGTGTTATCAGCTTGTATAAAAGACATTTTCTCACATGTGTGAGAACACCTTCATGTTGTATTCAATGTTCAGTTCTCACACACCACACACTATCACTCACATATATCAAATTGTAAGCTCAAAAGATCATTGACTGAGTCTTTCACAAAGACATAAAATTTGTGTATGCAGTCTTCGACACATAGACGTTAAACAAGTTTTGGCTGGAAGGTGATTCCTTCAGTCTAGGCTAGGAGTTCAGTTAGCAGTAGGATAATGCCTTAGCTGAGTGGGTGTTTCTAAGGTGTTGATATCTAAGTCTTCTAGTAGAACCTATCCGATGTGGTAGAAGGGGTGATGTAAGAGCAGTTGAAGTCTCCGAACATCCCTAACATATCTTGTGTGCTTAACTGTTTAACCATAATTTTAAAACTTATTGATTAGTTCAAGCTGTTATCAGTTCAGTTCTCACCCAACTGAACTGATTATACAAGAACCGATTCCTTTATATCAGTTAATCGATTACACAAGTTAAAGCTTTAAAACTGATTAGCTTTCTTAATGAAAGATTTCGAGTATTTTCCACTTGGATAAAATTAAACTCGATCAATTCATCGGTGTTTACATTCTTAGAACGCCGAGCTATTGCAGCTCATTGAGAATATTGTGTTTGAAGCACCTCAAAGGTGCCCGACCGATCCATCAGCTACCTACACAAACAAAGAAAGTTAGCAACACAATAAATTATATACAACCATACTTACCTCTCAACATCCATGGGCTTCATTATCCCTAAAAGTTCCAACTCCATGGTTGTCTCTTTATTTTTCATCAATCATATCAAATGTTAAATAGCCATGAAACCAAATGATAATAATATAATATCATTAGCATCACAACCATCAAATTTCTCTCTTCTTAGACCTAGTTAACACCACAAAAAAATGCAAATGTACGATATTTGTTGATATTTGCTCACTAGGAATAAGAATTAGTTTATGCATGATATATGTAACGCCCCAGATTCGACAACTGTCCTCAGTGTACCAAACGAGTCTTTCCAGCGTGCTTATGTCCTCACTCACACGTACCCTAGATACTTCCCAGGGGGTCACCCATCCCATAATTGCCTCAAGTCAGTCACACTTAACTATAAAGTTCTTACGTGATGAGCTACCGAAAGAAGATGCACATTATTGATATGAGTAGTACATATCAAATCTTTTAAGCCCTCCTCAACTGTACAGTCACATGTGAACAGTTTTGAAATCCCTCTTCTTCCGCTGTAAGATCGGGTTCATTCATGTTCCCTCCACCTAGAAGCCTGCCAAGAGCCGCTCATTGTCC
This sequence comes from Primulina eburnea, assembly GCF_022965805.1. NCBI lineage: Eukaryota > Viridiplantae > Streptophyta > Magnoliopsida > Lamiales > Gesneriaceae > Primulina > Primulina eburnea. The sequence goes on along the minus strand of NC_133113.1, from coordinate 9,695,364 downwards.
GTGCAACCTCATGGCATCAGCGTCACCCCCGCCCTTTTCGTCCCCGGGCCTCATATGCCCACCAGCTTCCACTTGGTTCGTCCCCGAACCACACTACTAGGAGATGTCGGCTTGATACCAACTGTAATGCCCCAGATTCAACGTATGTCATCACTGTATCTAGACGAGTCTTTCCAGGGTGCTTATGTCCTCGCTCACCGCACCCTAGGAAACTTCCTAGGGTTCACTCATCCTATGATTGCACTAAGTCAAGCACGCTTAACATTGGAGTCCTTACGTGATGAGCTACCGAAAAGAAGATGAACCTTTTTGATGAATATACATATCAAATCTTTTAAGTCCTCCTCAATTGAACAGTCTAATACCTGAACACTTTCGAAATCCCTCTCCTTCTGGTGTAAGATCGATTCATTCCTTCCCTCCACCTAGAGCCTGCTAGGAACCGCTCATTGTCCGTGCAACCTCATTGCACTGCCGATCAACCCCACCCTCTTCGGCCCGGGGCTCACAATTAAGATTGTAGCGTTGATGTTATTTTCCTATATACAGTGCACCAATCACAAACCCACTCAACATATCATCTCATATGCACCACCACATATATAATCATGATTATATCGATTATCAAATCAAACAGTGTGTCTCAGAACAGTCGCTCATGAATGAATATGGAATGTAGAATTATTCTCTTTAAACAAATATTCATCATGACCTATAAATTGACATATTCTACCATGCACTTTTCAAAACCACCCTCTGCAAATATGACACGTTACATGTACTAACCATACATTCCTTTAACACATCACAAGACTTTAATTTGAGGAATACAATTCATTGTTAAGACTAGTCTCATCCATTTGAAAACTTGTGACACATCAAAACTACCAATAATCAAGCTTTGTATACATTCTCACTGCTCTCACATTCATAAAGATTAGAGACAAAGTGAAATTTAAATCATGTCCCTTAAATGTGCATTTACACCTGTTCTTCAAACTCTTGAAAACAACACACAAAGATATAAGGTAAGAAAGTAAGATATACTTCTTAGTCGTTGCGTGAGAACTACTCTTACCTAACTTTTAGTGCTTCCAAATTCATGCAATACCCATTGGATCCTTCTAGAGTCGACACTCGTTTTCATCCTCGTAATTTCCTCCCCAGAACCTCCATCTCTATTGCTTGTGAATTCATTGGTCAACCCATGACATTCTCCCACCATCAACACTTGCTTGCCTCCTCATCATGACATTTCCAGATCTTGCAAAGATGAAATAACATTGCTTGGGATTGAACCGGCTTATAATCATAATGGAATAAATATCTTTGCACAAGGTACTTGAAGGGGTTTGTGCAATGACAAGTATCTCTCCATTTCACTCTTTTGGCCATCAATTCAATTTTATTTTCTATTTCTTTAACTTATTTTTCTTCTTCATATTTTTTCCTTTATAGGGCCAACTCACTCTTTTTTTTACTCCTTTTTTCGGCCATTTCACAATCCTTTTCACCCACTTCCAGAAATTTGAATTGATCATCAGGAGCTACCTTTTGGACGCAATTGAACAAGATATAAACATTTTTTCTCAAACATCATAAACCAAAGTTTCACCCTGTCTAATCTCCTCATCCATAGCCTATATAGCAAGAAACTTATTCACCACCTAATGATTCACCTTTTACCGCATATGGTTCCACACTCGCTTCAACACCTGGTGGGGTATCACCATCCTCAAATTTCTGAATCTCAACTTTAGATTCATGCGCAATTAAGACCTTGGATTCAAGCTCCACTTGAGAATTCATTGCCGTAACAGCCTCTTTTGGAATTTTCTGTATCACGTCATCTCTAAACACCCAAAAACATATATCTCACAAGTACAGAAATTGAACTGTTAGATGTACCTTGATATTCATATTGTAAGCAACATGTTTCGACTCCCTCATTGGCATAGTCATGATTTTCTCTTCGAACTCGACCTCCCTGTGGATGTCCAATACGCCCCATTCTCACCTTCACCTCTTCTATCAATTCTCCTATCATAGTGATTAGAGAGAAATAGTTTCCTCATCACCATTTCATCTCGTTCTACATGAATATAGGGTCATCTCCATATTGTCTCCTACCCACACTAACTATCCCCCAAGCAGCGACATATTCCTTAAACTCGCTACAAGCTCGTTTAACTTCATAGCTTCTGAATAATCTCCTGCCTCAAAGATACACTCCATCCTCCTCCCAATCAAGATATGCCTTGGATTAACTTTCCATGGAATGATGGAACTGTCATCTTAACACAACTTATACTATATTATCCCCGACTTATAATCTTCGACTCTCATCACATCGTCTACAATCATCCATATTCAAGTTCGATGCTCGACTTCCTTCAACTCTACTACCTCGCTTATTATCATCAACCTGCCTATCTACGTCCCCTTTTCTTCACATCTCTTGTACTTTTAATGTAAAGGCCTAAACTCCTTCTCCCACATTCTACCCAACTCTCCAACAATTTTTATAAAATTTTCTATCATCAGGCATGTTGTACCTGTAAGAAACTTAGTAGAGGGATAACAAGATATATATGTTCCTCACCCAAATTCACAAGTCTCTCCAAAGAAAAACACTCTTTTTTTTATACTCACCACAAATACCTCACATGCCACTCCAAGAAATAAATGCTCACACTCAAGTATTTCACTCAATTTTGAGAGTTCTCCCGTAGGATTCACTTTACACTTTGTAGCTTGTGTGCATCAAACTCACAAATTCAAACTTCACGACACTTGCAAATTGACTTGTTCTAAATGCGTAAACTAGAATTTTGAAGTTTTTTCCAACACTTGGATATGACTCGCCATAGAGAAAAGAACAACAATTTCAATACTAATAATAACAGAATTATTTTGGAATTATTACTCTCTTTTCTACTTCGCTGTCTTTTTTTGGATAGAAAAGAATAGGGGGGGTGAATAATGGAAAAAAAAAAAACGGAGAGACACGGG